>NC_080852.1:6497994-6815772 GCF_030435755.1 Ochotona princeps | reverse complement strand
GACCACCAGTTGGAGGCAGAGGACTGGAAACAATTGCTGCCGGCATCCTCAGAGTCTCCTTGGAGAAGCTCTTGATTCTCCTGACGGGGTCTCTTCTGGCAAAGCAAGTGAGGAGACACCACTCTGATCGTGCTGTCTCTTAGGGGATCTTTGAAAAATCACAGTAATTATCACTTCTCAAAGCTGTCTAATTTCAGCGGAAATTTATCTATCAGATCTTCCCTGCTGTCAGAGTAGAAGTTAAATAATCATAACCCATTCTTTCTGGAGGAAGTGGAGAATGAGGAAATGCTTTATTTTCCTTTGGTTGGCAGGTTCCAAGGAAACATTTTGCTCTCTCTACCCTGTCACACCCAGAAAAAAACAATCTGTACAAATCTCGTAGTGAGAGCATTTCACATTCCCTGGCAATAGTCTGGTTTGAAGTGGAGGGTTGGGATTTAGACATGAAATTCTCCCAGACGTTCAAGCTAAGTTGTCTGAGCTACTCTGAGAATCATTTACAAAACCTGGCATTGGATGCCTTTGAAAACAGTGGCAGTATTTTGCAGTCATTGTCTCTTGTCGTTTTAGTTAAAACAAAGACGACTGGGGGAAAAAAAATGAAAAGCAATTGGAAGCTTCATCCGGTTTCTCAAGGCTTTTGAAATAAAAGAAACTTTCAAGTGGCATTATGTAATTTCGGCTCTGCTCTTTGTGCGTTGCTGCCTCATTCCCCTGAGATCCTCAGGACACACAAAAGCACCTCACTCATCCCTCTCCATCATTCCTGCTTCATTTCTCATACAGTTTGGCAGCAAATGACAAGAAAACAAGTGAACAGGAAGCCTGCACCAGGAAAGGATCCGTGTCCTGAAGGTTGCTATCACAGCTGTGTCCCAAGGTGTGTTCATTCAATGAGCTTGAAGGAGACTTTCTTTGCAGCTGAAGAGGATCCTGAGGGCAATACACAGCTACCCCAGGCTTGGGTGGATGACTTAAGGTGCAGATCCCACAGAGCAAATAGACACATCAGCACACTTCTGATTTCCTATGTCTGTCATTAGTCCATTACCTGACCTTGACCATGGCCCTGCATGACTTAATTTTCAACCTCTTCCTCTACTTCCCTGAGACAAGAGCCTCTTGTTCCTGAGTCACCGTGTAGATTACAGGATCCTTAAGGTCAGGAGATGTTACCACTGTTGTTCACTGGTAGACCCTGGTGCCTAGTAAAGGGCCTGCCACAGAGGGCTCAATAAAATATTTGCAAATAAATATAAGGTGACAAAGCTGTTAGGATGGTTGCCAGTCTACTAAGGTCCAATAAAGTTAAATTGTTATTATTATTATTATTTTCCACATTCTTCCCCCATTATTTTCAAATTGGCCTCATACAGGCTGAATAGCCCACATGATTGGCAAGCCTTTCCTTCTGCTACCTGCAGCTTTATTCTCTAAAATATTTTCAAGTCTTTGTGAGGAAAATTTCAGTGACACATTTTAAATACTTGTTAAGCACAGTCATTATGTTCAATGACAGCAGTTATGTAAAAAAATCATAAAAAGGAATATATTTGTGTTTTAAATGGGAATAATGGATGCCAACACTTTTCACTTTGCAAAACCTAATGGCCCAACCAAATCTTTTTTTTTTTTTTTTGGTGGAGGCTTAGCAGCTCACATAATGGGCTGTTTCAAGAATGCCTTGAAAAAAAAATCTCAATTCTGGTCAAACTTTTTATTATGAGGAATGGTCAATGATTGATTCTTACAACAGCAGGCAGAAAGACACGTGCCAGCAATGACCTCCTGGAGCTCATTCTTGCCTTTGAGATATGGAGGACATTTATTCAAAAATGATTTGGTAATCCCCTCCCCGCACAACCTGTTGTTATCTGTTACGCTAACCTTGAGCAAGTTAACTTGTCATTGAGTTTCTAATTACTTTTGAGTAAATTAAGGATAAAATAATTTCTACTTTAAAGAGGTGGTATGTGCATTGAGTAAACTAATGCCCATGAAGTGCTTAGCAGGGTGTCCTAAAGCAAATATTATCTGTCCTTAAGAATATCAAGCAGGGGAGAAATGGAGATGAAACCAATAGTGACATTAATATATAATCGATGTTAATAACACAATTAACTGAGCAAAATAGAGAACCATAGCAAGATGGAAACTATAAGCCCAAATATACCAGGAGGTAAATGCAAACAGACTAAATAGCATAGTTAAAACACAAAGATAGTGTAACTGAATTAAACAGAAACCCAAGAATGCAAAGCTTCCAAGATAACAGCTTAAGGGAAGGATATGGAAATGTTGAAAATTAAAGGATGCAGAAGAGGCATCCCAGGGAAATACTAATAGAAAGAAAACCTGTGGGTGAATCCTGAGTTTCTGTCTTTGTCATGTCATCGTATGTGAGTGCTAAGGAGCCGGGATTTTGGCCCTGCTGCTTATAGCTTCTATTTAAAATTGGACTTTCCATCTGTCACTATTTCCCTGTCATGGCAAGGGTGAAGAAAGAGTGGGAAGTGTGCATGCTCAGCATTTTCTAAATTCAAGGTCAAGTTGCACTCATTACCGTTATTCAAGTTCTACCTGCCGCAACCACATGCCATGGCCACAGCTAACCAAGGAAAGTACAAAATATAGTCATTTGTAAATGATCATGGACCAGGCTGAACTTGTGGTATGGGACAACTCTTCATCAAAGAAGACTTTCTATTTTAGCACAGGAAAAAGGGAATAGATACAGTTGTAATGCTACACTTTATAAAATAAGGATTTGGGCTTTAAAAAAGTGGATTGAGCTTATTCACAACCACATAGTTAGCAACTGCAAGCCTACATGTTCTTGGTCGTCCATTCCCAAGGCTGATGCTCTCCAAGCATCTGTGATTTGGCAGCTGTACCTGCTGTCACTGGGGTGCCTTGAGCATACTCATCCCTCACAGGGTTTGGGAACTTATAAGTCCGTGAAAAAAGCTAAGCATACGAGATCGCATTGAGTTAAGAGCCACCCACCCTGCTGGCTATCAAGATGTGACAATGCAGGAACCTGCATTCTGCAAGGGCATAGAAATTTCCTGGGGAGATTCCAAGTCCAAAGACACTCCCTCTGAAGAGGGCACATCCATGCAGACAGAGGGCCATTGTAGGTGGCACACTATGGGGACAGGCAGTCGATAGCCAAACACAGATTTTGATTTCTGCTTTCCCTGTTAACCTACCAAGTCCTGCTAAATTATTCATAGGAATCAGCATCATTTTGAAAGTGTCCAAAAAATTTGCTCCACCAGAAAGAACATGCAGAACTGACACATTTCGAAACATCCCACAACTTCTGGAACACCCAGATATCAAGAATTGTGGAGCTGTTGCAAACGGGAAGGAAAGAGCGAGAGGGAAGGAAGGGAAAAAGCGAGAGAAAAGGGACAGAAAGATAATATATTCTTGACTTTAAGCTATCTTGACTTTCTGTGCCTTAATTAGTGTTTCTCCAGAGTTTTTTTCATAGTGGTGTATTTACTTCAGTTCTCCCCCACACTCTGCCACACACACGCCAAATGCTCTCAGGCCTGCAGAATCCATGGGCTAATTTTGGTTGTCAGGGAAACTGCCTGTATTTGCATGGCCTGTCACAGATTCCTAAGGGCAATCCCTGCCAGATGTGAGGACCCACAAGCACACCAGCCCCCAAACGCTCCAGGTTCCCAGTCTGACAGCATCAACCCCCATTCTATTTCTAGACCCAGCCTGCTTGCCTCTGTTCTGAGCTGCCTCTGTGGTAGTAGACCCAGATTTGGCTTTGATGATGTGCTAATCTTAGAAATAAATGGCCTTCCTTGCCATCTTGCTGCTTTCAGTTGCATGCAAATCACATCACTGTCACTTCATAACTTGGGAATAACCTGACATGATAAGACTCAGGTAATGATTGCAGTGGTTATTGCTGTTTTCTTACTCTGTCCCCCAGTATCAGTCACAGAATATAGTAGATTTGGGCAAAATGATGAAGTGACAAAACGCAGATGGCGATGGTTATTGGGTTGGGTGATGAACAAACGGGATATCCATTCAAGCTGTCCTATGGGGTAGGAAAAACAAAAATCTTGATGGTACAAATTGATGCTAAAACTTCATTTATGTTAAGTTCTCCAGATGTTACATGTTTCAGCAAGCAGTACTAAGAAATAAGAATATCTTACTCTTTTCTTTCGGTCTGTTCTGTAAGTTACATGATCAAAGGTGGCCAAATTGTACTGCATCTCAAACATGGAAGGCAATGTGGCCTCAAATATTTGACCACTTTAGGGAGTTGATGTTGTTATCCATAAAAGGTGGAAGAAGGATTGACAGTTCATCTTTTTCTTGTTGAAATACGCTGATATGCATCAGTCATTATAAAAAATATCCTCTGGAAGAAAACATTAGATCCAAGCACAGATGTTTTCCTTTGTTCTGAAGCCGCACTGGACACACGTGTTATTTTTGCTGCCCTTGCGTGTCCTTTTCATTAAAATCTTTTTCACTGTGTTGGCCATCCCTGGGGCACTCTGGTAGATTTATGTGGATCCTCCCTAGGACCTGGAGTGAGATGTATCTTACACAACCAATCAGAGCATCACAGACTGCTCTGCACTATGGTTGGTTCAGGAGAGACCCCACAATGCTATCAGCAGTAAGAGTCAGAGAAAATTTCATGAAGGATATTTTTTCTCATTAAATTTTGTTTAATGGGCCTCCAAATTTTGAGACAGGTTTTATAAGTTGTTTCCATTTAAAAGTCTGATTTTAGAAACTAATAAAACTATCCTGCACACACACAAAATGCTCCATGAGACATTCTCTCCCTATAAAGGCTTTATGATATATTGCTACCCTTGTCTTTTTCTATTAAATTGCAATGATCAGTGGAGACAGTTCTGAGACTGTTCTGGCGGCACTGATTAATCCTGGGGTGGTAGATATTAGGGTTAATATTCATTTAGTCTCCTGGCCTTCTGGGCAGACTTGGTGACCTTGCCAGCCCAACAACCTTCTTTTTTTTTTTTTTCTGATTTGTGTGTTTTATTTTTTTTCTTCATTAATTACATTGTATTATGTGACACAGTTACATAGGTACTTGGGTTCTCCCCACCCCTCCCCAAACCCTCCCACCATGGTGGATTCCTCCACCTTGTTGCATGAACACAGCTCAAGTTCAGTTGAGATTCCCCCATTGCAAGCGTATACCAAACATAGAGTCCAGCATCTTATTGTCCAGTCAAGTTCAACGGCTTCTTAGGTATACCCTCTCTGGTCTGAAGACAGAGCCAGCAGAGTATCATCCCAGTCAATTGAAAGCTCCAACATGCCATCAGCAAAAATTTACATCACTATGGAATTAATTGACATAGTAATGAGTAACCAACATGTTAAAAGTAAATGCGAGTTCCCAGCCACCTTCTGTGACCACCTCACCTACACTTCAATCTTATCCATGGCTTTGATCACACCCATCACAACTTTCCATCTCATATCATGGACAACAATATAACCCAGAGGAGAAGAGTCAGAAAATCTCTCAGAACACATGTGCTTGCTAGGAACCATATCGACAACGGCAGTATCACATGATTCCAAGAACTTAGAGCTATCTTCCAGCTTGGACCAGTCTTCTCCCCACAGCTCAGCAACATTGCAAATGGTGTGACAATCCAGCACACATTTGGGGTATGAACACCCAGCCTGGATAGTTCAAGATGGTCACCTGAGCAGTAAAGCCAACTGCTTCCATTGATGTTTTTGCTGTCACCAGCAACGTCATCATGACAACCATCTTTGATGGACACATTCTTGACACTGAAGCCTTTATTGTCCCCTGGGAAAGCTTTCCTCAAAGCTTCATGGTGCATTTCACTAAATGTCTATTCAGCTGTGCCATTGACTGGAGCTAAAGTTACCAACATGCCAAGTTGGAGAACACCAGTTTCCTTTCAACCCACAAGGGCAGTACAGATATCATCAATTTGGTAGACATCCTAAAGAGACAGACACAAGAGCTTGTCAATTGTCTAATTCGTAGGAAGGTGCAATCCAGGGCTTCAAGCAGTGTGGTTCCACTGGCTCTGGCATTTTGTGGGTGACTTTCCCTCCCTTAATTCACAAGATATTAACACTTGGCTCTAATATGTTGTTGTTGTTCCAAACAGAAGCTGGCACAACTGCTACTGCATCAGGATTGTTAGCCAATTTAATTTCTTCTTAAAGATTCATTTATTTTATTTGAAAGGCAGATTTACAGAGAGAAAGAAAAAGAGAGAGAAAATCTTCCACTTGTTGATACACTACTCAAATGGTCGCAATGGCTGGACCTGAACCAATCCAAAACCAGGAGCCAGGAACTTCTACCAGGTCTCCCATTTGGATGCAGGGCCCAAGGACTTTGGCTGTCTTTTTTGCCATTTTTCCAGTCCATAAGCAGGGATCTATATTGGAAGTGGAGCAACCAGGACACAATCAGACTCCTACATGGGATGTCAGCACTCCCACCACACCAGCCCTGTAGTAACGAAGGTGCTGACTTCCTTAACGATTTTCTTGTAACTCTTCTGGTGGTAGGGTCACTCAGTAGAATCCATTTTGCTAACACCAGCAATTCATTGTTTTACACTCAACAAGAACGGCTTATTCACGGGTCTGCCTATTCTTGGAGATACCAGCTGCCAACTCTCTGATATTAGCAGTAACAACTAGGATAGCATGGTCAGCCTGAGATGTGCCAGGTTGAGATGTGTTCCAGGGCATCAATGATAGTCACGCAATACTTGCTGAAGTCAACTTTCCAAAAGGAGATGTGACAATGATACCACAGGCATGCTCTGCTTTCAGTTTATCCAGGACCCAGGTACGTTTACAGGAGCCCTTTCCAATGTCAGCAGTCTCCTTCTCATTTTTTTTTTCAGTGATTTCTTCTGTCAATGCCACCACATTTGTAGATTAAATATATAAAGGTGGTGGACCTGTCTAAATCTGTTTGCCCCATGACAATAATGCTGATTTGAGTCTTCCTTTTTGGCTTTGTTTTAGCAAGGGTTTTCATGTTCTGGCTTAAGTCAATTTGGGTCTGATTTTCCATCACTTACATGAGAAAGAATTTTAGTTGATGCACAAATACAAGCAAAGGAGAAGCTGTGCAAAGCACAAGGATAAAGACCCGGGCAAGACTTAGACCTATTGTTTAAGCCTAATAAAAACACATGCACTACAAGTATGCCAAACAAAGCTAACTATGATGTATTTAGGGTAAAGTTGACCACAAAAGAAGGCAAAAATCCTTCCTGGATATCATGTTCTCAATACTGCCCCGAGCAAAGGTGATTTTTGAAAATCTGGCTAACTGTTCAGCTCAGCCTCATCCCAGTTTTGAGGCTGAAACCAGCTTCTGTATATGGAAGCCCAAGTTCTTTCACTGTTGAACCTGCCAGTCCAGGCTTTGCAATGTACTGATGTAATCAAGGGGTCACTTCTAGATGCCACAGGTGGAAATAACCCAGGGAGTCACCAGAACTTTCTCCCCCAAAGGGAAACGAAGGCCTGGAAATACCCAGAGATTTCTGGAGTAGCATGTGGTCCTTTGGCTTGCTATAAGTAAAGACAACCAGGAAAACAGCTTCCCAGAAGGTCATTTTCTTATGTTCCATTGTGCCACGTTTTTTTGTACTTGTCATCTGTCTGAGTTCAGTGGGCAATGGAAATTACAATTATCAAGACAAACATTAAATCATTGTAATAGGATCCCACCGAGCTGAATTCAAAGTCTAAATGCAAATCACCAGAGACACTTTCTGAAACTTCTCAAGGTTGAGTTGCTTTGCTTGTCAAATGAGAAGAGCGTAGTGTGTTTTTCCTCAGACGGCTGTGACGACAACATGAGATAACACAAGTCATGTAGTGTGCTTTGCACACATGGCGTAAAAACGTCTTGTTTTACGGTTGTTGTTACTATTTCTGGTGATGTTATTTTTCTATGATGGTAAAATGTGGGAAAATACCTTTGTAGAAAGAGTGATGTTTAACTGTATGTTCTTCCCTTTGAAAAAACTAGCATATGTTTTCAATCAATTGATTTAAGTTTCTCTTCAGAAGAATATTCTTGTCCTGGTCTTAGGATCCTCAAAACTATTGAATTGTGTCTTCCAATTAGACTGGGAGTTGTTGGAATCAGCTGTGTGAACTAGTTTCCTATGCTAATCCCAAAATCCTTTTTTTGAGTTGCACAGAGAAAGAGGCTGACCCAAAATTTCTATATCTTCACAATTCAGTAACAATTTTTCTAATGAAAATTTTCTCTTAATACTTTCTTCGTTACTAAGCAGAGAAAATAAATGGAAATTGAGTAATTTCTTAGTAAGACAGAAAGGAATGTACATCTGAAAATTCTTGGAACCACAT
The DNA here is from genome assembly GCF_030435755.1 of Ochotona princeps. Lineage (NCBI taxonomy): Eukaryota > Metazoa > Chordata > Mammalia > Lagomorpha > Ochotonidae > Ochotona > Ochotona princeps. Next base: position 6,807,351 of record NC_080852.1, on the reverse strand, counting down.
GAGGGCAAAATACTTCTAGTGATAAAACAACACCACTCGGTTATTTTTGAATAACAACAGGCCTGTGCAAAGGAATTCCAATAAATAGAACATATTTAGTTGATAGTTTAAGTGCTATTCTCTTGTCTATTGGCCACTATAAACCATCTAATTGATCCCTTTTGCCTAGATAGGAAGAATGAGGTAGGAATAGCACATTATTTTTCATATAACATGAAAGATCATATCTTAAGTTCTGGCAAGCAAACGTCCAGCCATATGCCACAGTGCTTAGAATTTAAACTTGCTTTTCCTATATGATCTTGGCAGGAGGAGTCATGGCTTGAAAAACTGGTTGTCATGTATTCTCTTCCATCTTTTCAATGGAAAGAACAAAAGGTAGATTCTAAAAGGAAATGGAGCTGAGAGTTGCAGCAAAGCAAGCTCCTTAGGGATATATCAAAGATGGTTATAGAATGAGATCCCAGTGGTCTGGTCCTTTGGTTTTTTTGAAATTCTGATTCTTCTTTGTTGAATTAGAAAAAGCAATGCAGAAAACTAGAGCTGTTGAACACACAAACAAGTCACCAGAGTGGTTATTTGAGGATAGATCCTTTAACCCTTTTCTTCAAGATCTATAAAACCCTAACTGTCACACGGTTCTGGGATCTCTTTTTTGCTTGTTTTTAAAACAGTAGCATCCTATCACTGCAATCTCCTATAGCTTGGATTTTCATGGCTTCTCCCCAGTGCCACTGTAACCATGTTGATATGAAGTATCATCACGTGTCACCTGGATCATGCCGAAGCTCCTGGCGGTTCTGCTTGATTCTGTGATGTTGCCTTCACTGTGTCCTCAGCTTAACAGCCTGGGCATAGAGCTTACACCTATACCAGACAAGTTCCTCTTTGCTCTGATTTTTATTGCCAGTGCATTCAGTGAGTTCTATTGCCAGAACTCCATCCAGGCCTCCTCTAGGGGTATCAGGGACACAGGTGCTTGGGCCATCGCTGCTGCCTCCAAAGATGTGCCTTAAAAAACGTAGCTCCCAAGCAGAATCTAACCAGCCACTCTGATGTGGAGTGTTGGTATCTGAACCTTTGTGTGAAACACCTAACACCCAAATTTCCTTCCTGACCTTCTATCTTATTAATTTCGCCCCATTTGCTTTGCATCGCTTATGTTAGCTACTGCTTCTGGGCATGAATTAGCATGCTCCTCTTGTCTCAAGCCCTTAGAACTTTCTGCGCCTTCTGCATGGATAATTTCCGGTCAAACACCACGTGTCTGTCACTTCTTGGGTAGTTAACACTTCTCTCTCCTCCCTCCTTCTCTCTCCCTTCATGGACTTCCATACCTAAAACTGCAAACATATTGATACCCAATCCCTCCTTTCCTTTTCTTTTTCTTCCCTTCTCCTTCCATTTTTTCCATTCCTTCTTTCTTTTACAACTGATTTCAAAATTTTCTGGGAGAATGGGAAAGCTGATCCCAGGAAATAGTGGAAGAAGGGACCTGTGAGGCAGGGAGAGCTGCTGGTCAAAAGATAATGTGTTAATGAGCAGTCACTACACTGGGCACCTGGACCTCAACATACCAGGAACCCACTGGAGTCTTCAGGGAACATGATTTGGCAGGGATTTCTTGGAGGGCAGTGCAGCTGTGGTATTGATTCACCCACCCAAGCGTCTGCTCACAGGCAGAGATCCACGCAGGGAGTCAAAAGCATGTGCGGGGTGTCTGAGGAGATCTTTGGGACTCACATGCCTAGGCAGTGTTCTTCTGTAAGCATTCCTAAGTGGGAGGTGCCTCCCTTGCTGCTCTATCCTTCATGTCCCCAGTCAGGGTTCCCAAGCACCAAGCCAACCCATCTGTTCATCTGTGTAAAACTCAGTGGGGCTCCTTACCTCTTTCAGGGTAAAATCCACAAAGCTATCCCCCACCACCTTCTCAGAACCTGCTAGGCTCCCTGCTGGCCACCTTCCCATTGTCACCTCCTAGCTGGCTGTATCTTCACCCAAACTCCAGAAAACCCACAGCAGGTTGGCTTCTTTCAAAATACATTGAGAAGGTTCCACCCATGACGACCCATGTACCTGGAAGCCACTCACATGTATAGTTATGACACGATGAGAAATAAACTAGCTATCGCTATAGAGCATACACTGAACTCCACGCAAGGCATTTAACTAGTTTTACACTTTGTTTTGTTTGTAATATCTTAATGCTCCAAACTGTCTCTATTTCACTAATTCAAATTTGTATTCGAATTCGTCCTGAATAGTATCTGAAACACAATAAGAAGCCAATAAATATTTTTTTGAGTACTGTTAAATGAGCTAACGATTGACTTTGTCACATCCTGTTGTTTTCAGGTTCCAAGCTTAGCAATCACTTGTTTTGCCTGAAAAATCTGTCACATGGATTTCAAAAAGATGTCTAGCTCAAAGTAGACTTACCTTTTAATCTCTGTTCTCTGTGAACTTTTTAAAATCTCTACTATATATTTTTTTACTTCGTGTCAAATAAATGACACTTTGGAGAACCTCCATGACCGTACATGCTTGATCGTGTTTCTAAGCATTTCTTGGTGATCAATTCCCAAAAGCGAAATTGCTGGGTTAAAAGCAATTTACAATGCTACATCAATATATACAAGACAACATTTGCTCCTTCACACCCCATCTCACACTGAATGTAATCATTCTTCTTGCTTATATGACAGGCTAAAAAAGTGATACCTCATTGTGGATTTCATTTGCATATTTTTGCAAGTTGCATTAATTTTTTTGGAAAATGTTTGCTTTAGCCTATGCTATTTTGTGAACTTCTCTGAAGTGAATGTGAAGAAATGATTAGGAAAAGACTGCCTCAGAGGGTACTTGATCAGTTGGCCTATACCCAGTTTTCATTAACTTATGACTGTAAGAACTAATATTTGGGGGTGACAAGTATATTTGAGTGGTTGATGAAGTCATATGTTTAAAGAGAGAACACATTATTTCGGTCATATATGCATCTAATAGATACATTTTTAATCAAGCTACTCTGAAGAGAAAGTTTCAAAGGCAGTTTTCATCTTGGATGTGATGAAGTGTTTCCAGGTCTTCCAACATCTGCTTCTGATCTCGAGTGCTGCTTAGAGCTCCTAGAGTTTGTGACCTACTCCATCTTTCAACAGCAACAAGAAACCTGGGTGAATGTTTTACATAGTGATTAGACCCCTGTTTGGGAATCCTGCCTTGCATGTCAGAGTTTCTGGATTTTCGTCTTCTGGCTCTGCTTTAATTCCAACTTCCTGCTAAAGCTTACCCTGGGAGGAAGCAGATGAAGGCTCAAGGAGTTGGGTAACTTTGTTCCTGCTCTCCATGTGGGAACTCGGATTGCCTTCCCAGTTCCTGGCTTTGGTTGGCCCAGTCTTGGCTAGTTCAAGCATCTGGGAAGTGAAAAGGTTAATGGGAGAGCTTTTGTATTTCCATGTCTCTGTACCTTTCAAACATTTGATCAATTAATTGAAAACAAAAACAGAGTCCTAGAATCCAAGTTGTTAGAGTCTTCCCTTTGATCTATAGAGGATTGATCCAGGACCCTTCATGGATACAGAAATCCAAGGATGCTCACACCCTTTATATGATCTGGCATAGCATTCACATGTAACCTGTCACCCCCTCCCAGAAATGTGAAGTTGTCTCTAGGTTACTTATTACACCAAACCCAATGTAAATGTTATGTAAGTAATTGTTATGCTGGCCTGCTTAGGAAATAATCACAAGAAGATGAAATCCATACATGTTTAGTTTATACATGTAAATATATGCAATGCACAGTTGGTTGGAATCACGGATGTGAAAGTCCAGTCATATTCTATTGCCCCATCTTCATTCTTACTCTTCTCCATTTCCAGAGTAACTACAGACAAGCAGAGCCAGAAATGTTAAATCAACTTTAAAGAAGCCTCTACCTGTTTTCTTCACTTTGAGACAGAATTGACAGGACACGGGTAGCTGAGACATCAGCTCTGCGTTTTGAAATGCAAGCCCACTCCATGGACTAATCTCATTCTGTGAGAATCAATACCTCCAGGCATTGTGGCCAGACAGTGGATGCCTGGGCATGCTGTTCACGCCTAGCACAGCTCTCGTTGGTCCCAGTGTAGTCATTGGTGAGTCATGTCAGGATCCTGGCAGCAGAAACCCAAGGTTGGTGCTCATTTTGGGAAGCCAATTTCTCTTTCCGGCTGAAAAATGTATTAGCAATAGAACATCATCAAAGACATGACCGCTAGGATATCAACTAGCTGGAGGAATCTGCAAGAAGGGATTTTTTTAAAAATTTTTTCTCTGAATCACTCCCCTTTATGAATTTGCTTAAAAGGTGGACTCTGTTCAAAAGCTTTTTTTTTTTAAGGGAAACTTATTTTCTTTTTCTCATGTTGGGAGCTTTAAAAGCAGACCCTTAATTTTCACATCTTTGCTACTGCAGTTTCCCCATAAGGTCTTGCAAGACATCTCTTTTTCCCATTTCTAGATTGGCTACCTTTTGGGGTTGGATCTTAGGACGGCAATCTGTAGGGAAGCAGAGACACTGTTCCTATTCTCTGAAGTTCTTTCCACTTCACCTCCACTGATGTTAATGAGAAACAGGGATGACTGCCCCAAAGGAATGCCACCCCAATGCTGAGGTGTGTTCCTTTCAAAATGTTCCACATTTAAAGTGGCATGTGTTCCAGTGACCCCTACAGCTGCCCAGATGTGACTAGAGAGATTCCGTGTGTGTTCTTCCTCAGAGTTCCGGAGGGAATGAGAGTGAAAGGCCCAGGTCCAGGTTTCAGGTGAAAGAGCTCAAGCCGCATTAGCATCAACCTTTATCTGGGAAGTGTGAGATGCTCATCATAGAAACCAGTGATGAGTACTCACAACTTCTAGCACCTTGCTGCATCCCCAAACTCCTTCACCAAAGGACCATTTGCCTTGAGTATATCCAACATTGCACACGTGAAGCCAGGTACATAGGAGAATGTGGCTGACATGTAACAGAAGGAGTTGCCCCAGATGGCAATTAACATTTGACAGTCAACATAGTGGGGAAGGTGTGTGGGGGGATGAAGAGGGTGCCACAGCAAAGACGAGGCAGGGTGGATGCATCTTAGGGAGTGTTGGGAAAAATATCGTGAATGTGAGAAGGGGATAACTATTCATACAGTCTTTTTTTCTTAAGATGTATGTATTTTTTATTGCAAAGTCAGATATGCAGAGAGGAGGAGAGACAGAGAGAAAGATCTTCCATCTGATGATTCACTCACCAAGTGGCTGCAACAACTGGAACTAAGCTGATCCAAAGTCAGGAGCCCAGAACCTCTTCAGGGTCTCCCACACGGGTGCAGGGTCCCAATGATTTGGGCTGTCCTCTACTGCTTTCCCAGGCCACGGGCCAGAAGCTGGATGGGAAGTGGGGCCGCTGGGATTAGAACCAGCACCCAAATGGGATCCTGGCGCTTGTGAGGCAAGAACTTTAGCTGTTAAGCTACCACACTGGGCCCCATATAGACTTTTATTCCCAGTGGTAGAAAAACACAGAGCCCTTGGGATCTTTTAGGACGGGATCATTAACCTCCTATCTGAGCAGAACACCACGCCATCTAATTTCCTGGTAAGTTTACACATCTAGGGGTTGCATGCCCACAGCCATTCTAAGGACTTGGAAGTCAACTCTGAGCAAAGGACTAGCAGAACCAGTTCCCCTTCTGCATAAGAATTTTTTGAATAATTTTTTATTTAAATCAAAAGGGCAGATTTACAGAGATAAGGAGAAACAGAAAGATTTTCCATCTGCTGGTCACTCCCCAAATGGCCACAACAGGGTGGAGCTGAGCCAATCCAAAGCTAGAATCTAGGAGCTTCCCCCAGGTCTCCTGCATGAGTAAAGGATCACAAGGCTTTGGGCCATCCTCCACTGCTTTCTCTGGCCATAAATAGGAAGCTGGATGGGAAGGGAAGTGGCCAGGACACAAACTGGCACCCATGTGGATGCCGGCACTAACAGGCTAGAATTAGTCAGTTGAGCCATTGACCCAACTTTCTGTATTACATAGTAACCTTTTGGTTATTTCTCCAGCTCTGTTCCCCTGGTAACCTGATAAAGGTAAATGTCAACTGTTTCTAGGCAACATTCTTAATGATAATAATGATTGCGTGTTAAAGGACTGCATGTAGACTGGGAGAAGATTATGGATCCCTCCTAGCCATGGCTCTCCCGGTGGAGGTGACTAGTCATAACGAAACATGCACCCCATATGGATTCTGAACGTTCTGCCTATGCAGGAGGCTGCAGAGACAGAGCCGCTGGCACATGTGGTTCTGGATCTGGTCTCTTTGTACCTATGCTTTACCTTCAGAGCAACACCCTGATAGCCATGAGGACTGCTTCCTGGGTGATGCCGGGATCTACACAGAAGATGAAAGCCTACTACTGCCCCTTTGGGGTGCTGATTAAATCCCATCCCTCCTAGCTGACTGACATCGCATGTGACTTACGGCAGGTTGGAGAGTCTGAATGTTTTCATTCACGTATGCGTTGAGAGAGCCTGCTGCAAAAGCTGAATGATGTCTGATGACTTTGAATTGGGAATAAATCAACCAAAGTAATATTCTCAAGCTTAGTTTCCATTGCCAACCACCTGTATAGTGTTCTCTTCTTACTGATTCCACAAACCAGTAGGCAGGACCAATTTTGCAGCTATTGAAACATCAACTGGCACTTGTCCCTGTTCGTAGTTAACAGTCACCTAAACTTCATGTTTAGTGGAAACTGAGAAGTATTTAGGGAGCAAATGCCAGGTGTTCCCATCTCATTCTAATACATATGGGTACAAATAATTATAGACATAACACCTAGCCTAAACTCTCACTGTTATTCCCCAAAAAAGACTTGAGGACTTCTAACACAAATGTATGAAGGAGATAATACTTGGGCTAAATAAATTCAAGTCCATGAAGTTTACTATATACAAGGAGACACAGTCCAAACTGAGGGAAAGCCCTCTCTTAACATCATCAGTTATGCTGTGTTTCTCTTTGCTCTCTCTGTTGGTAATTAGGAGAAACCTCATTGTACACTGACACGGGCCAGTGGTCAATGTCTGAAAACTCCTGGTCCACACGTCTTCAGAGCTTCATTCCAAATCTGAAATTTTCTAAATTTTCTGATTTAAAACCTGTCAGCTTTGAAAAGTTCATTCTCGCTGTGGAACTTTCTGTAACAACACACGCTTGATCTATCTCTGAACAGATTTTCCATGACTTCATCTCTGTATTACATGAGTCTTACTAGTAAACAGTGTCTCTACAGCCACCTTCCCCGTCTAAAGAGGCGTTGCCCTTGAAAAGGAAGCAATAGCCCTTTCTCCTTTATTTCGCCACAACACACACATAGCAAGTCCTACACTAGAGCAACATGAGTTTTTTTCTACTAAGGGCTGGATAACCAGTATGATCGACTTTATGGATTGTGTACTATCTGCTGCAATAACTCAGATCTGTTGATATGTCAAAGACTGGCTATTGACAGTACATAAACAGTTTGGAATACCTGTGTTCTAATGAAACTATGCATAAAAGCAAGGGGAAAGTCAGATTTGGCCTTTGTGACAATCATCCGTTTAGACAAAAAGGGTATTCTCTCATCGCCTAATTGAAAATAGACAATTTCAACCGCATTATGGCTATTATACTGCCACTGACTGTTACATTACTGGGCTGTGAGCTGGCTGTTTCTACATGGAAAGTCATTTTCTAGGAACAGAGTTCCAGATACTGGAAAGAGGTGGAGAAAATAGTGACCCATGCAAGCAAATTGGCAAAATTATTGTTGAGTTAGGACACCACGGACAACTTCTATTCCTATTCGTTTTCAGCCTCCCATGGAAAAAGCCTTTCTGTAAGAGGGGAGAGTCATGGAGGTGAACCCAGTTCTTTGAAGTATTAACGGAAGGAAAGATGGAACAAAATGTAGAGAGGGAAGGGAAAGGAGAGAATGATGAAGAAGATGACAAAGGAATAAATGAAAGAGCAAGAGCACAAGAAATTTTTGATGGGGGGGGGGTGTAATTCTAATCTGTTTTATTGTTCTCACTTTCCAAAATCTCCAGTAATTAGCTACAATGTAGGAATGTCATATGCACCAAGCTTTTATCATTTATAGTAATACTAGATTGACTCTTTCCAGAATAGAGATTCATGTTATTACAAAGGCTGACTTTGGGTTTGGCCTTTAGAGAGCTTATTCTGTTTGTAAAACACTCCAGGCAAAGTTCCTAGGAATAGCTATGTAAATTCTGATGATTGATTGGTGGATGGATTGATTTGAGGGACATCCTACTGTTTTAAAAAACATTTTAAATTGCCAGAAGTGATTCTGACCTATTGTGCATGCGTTAGGAGGTAGCTTCTATTCTTAAATGACGGCCCAATACAAGGCTATTGTTTTAAGCTTTTTTTTTTGTCCCAATGGGTACTGGATGAGAAGTGATGGTTGGACAAATGGTAACAGTCAGCTGTGTTTACCTGTGTGGGAGTTATAGAAGAGCACACCTGTGTAGCCTCCACGGAACAGTTCATATTCAAAGACGTGGCATATAATCAGCCTGTCATAGAATACATTTGAAATTACATATTCCACAGCAAGATGTTTATTAATAGAACAGCAAAAGGTAGTGTTTTGTTCCTATTGTTTGATACAATACCAGTCCATGTTGTTATTCCCTAACCATTACGTCTTCCCGTTAGAAGCAGAGTGGGTACATCTTGTAAATGCTTATTCATCTTAAGGCAAATGCTCCAAGTCTCTCAATGATTCCCAGAAAATAGTCTCAAATTAGAAATAATCCTCCTTTCCAAGCAATGATTGTTTGAGAAACATGAATATGCCAACAGGTACCACTGCACACTCTACACTGGGTGAAATAAAATTAAATAATGGATTGCATAGGCATTTATACTTTGGGATATTCTAACAACTATGACTCCCTTTGAAGAATCATAATTCTTCTCCCAAGTACTCCAATCATAGTCTTCTTGTGTGGATTGTCTTTCGAGAGCCTCTACCTTCTTTTTATCAAAGGAAAGTAGTTCAAAAGGCAATTTCATTCTGGTCTTTGCATCTGTAAGAAGATGCACAAATATGAAAATCTACAGGAAATCTTGGCACTACTCAAGCCTTGAATGTTGGCACTTGGTTTATTTGCTCCGAATGCTAGGGTCCCCATGCTAGCCTACGTTGGATTCGCTAAGCTGCTCTTTTCAGTCCCTTGTCTGCTAGTGTTAGCTAGTCAGTTTCTGTTGCTTGTGACCAAAGAAGCCTAACTGAGTCCCTAAGGGAGTAGCACTGTAAGGAAGACTATAAGCTTCATTTCCAATGAAAAACATCACATTACATTGCAATGACTTTCTTAAGTGTTAAAATATTATAAAAATGGTATGGGCTGCTAAAATATTAAGAACTCAAAAGGCTCAAGAAAAGTAAATGTTCTTGAAATAATAAAAGCTTACTTTCCTTCATATGTTGCTTATGTTCACAGACCTGATGAACATAGAGAAATGTACATTTGGGCCCGGCGCCGTGGGCTAGCGGCTAAAGTCCTCGCCTTGAATGCCCCTGGATCCCATATGGGTGCCGGTTCTAATCCCGGCAGCTCCACTTCCCATCCAGCTTCCTGCTTGTGGCCTGGGAAAGCAGTTGAGGACGGCCCAAATTTTGGGACCCTGCACCCGCGTGGGAGACCTGGAAGAGGTTCCTGGTTCCCGGCATCAGATCGGCACGCACCAGCCCGTTGCGGCTCACTTGGGGAGTGAATCATCAGACGGAAGATCTTCCTCTCTGTCTCTCCTCCTCTCTGTATATCCGGCTTTCCAATAATAATAAATATTAAAAAAAAAAGAAATGTACATTTGCTTCAAATAGTGTCCATTCATGGTAAAAGCTACTAAAATCAGAATCAATATGACTTGAAAGATTTGGCCTCCTAACAAATCTCTGGAGATGTGGAATTTCGTGTCTCTTTGTCTGTGTATTTAAGTACTCTACTTCTGGAGTCAAGTCAGTTATGAATATTTTTTTTAACCTATTTGGGGTTTTATTGCTTTGTTTAATGTAACTCTATGTACCCAGATATCTTATTTTTGCCTTCCTTCCAACTATCATTTCAAATACTTGGAGTATGTATCTTCTTTTTCCTTTTTTTTTTCCATTACGATAGCATGACTCATTGTGGACAAATCAATTTTCCAAAAATATCTCTCTGGTTCAATAGTTTCTACACTGAATATGGTAATGTGACTCTTAATGAAAGCATCTCTCTCCCTCATCCTGAGGAATCCTTTTCTCTGTTTAAAAATGATTAAATAACTGAATCATGATGTCTTCTCTTTAGGTGAAAACGAGTTCTGCGTTCATAATTTAAATATATGGACCTGAAAATGTACGTCTTGCATTCTATGGATTGCATTCTATGAAGAGTAATTATAGGCTTCCCCTGTTCAACAGTAATGAACTTGTAATGCAATAATATTGCAATCAATGCCTTATGCTTATGTGCAGCCACACCGTCACTCCCTTTCATTTACAGCACACTGGTTTTTCATGGGCACAGAGAGGAAGGAAAGCCTGTGTTCCTTCTTCACTACAACCATGTGTTTGCATTTAACCCCAGGATTTGAGCATGAAGGCTGGATGGCCTCTTGTCTTCCAATTGTGCTTTGTATTCATGGATAAGATGTCTAATTGAGAGTATATTTGGCCACGTATACTCACAAAGATTAAGCAATTTAGAATGAAAAGCCGCCACGGTGGTACTTTATAGGGGCAATTATCCTTGTAGCAGTTTGATTTTCTGAACCAGAAACTCAATTACAACACAATCTCCAACTAATATAGTTTTAAAGGAGCCAAAAAGTACAGGGAATGCTTCTGTACAGTAAAAATGAATTCTTCATAGTGCAGAAACTGAATTCTGGTTCTGACACAGCTAGTCCGTGTTCAGGGTACATGCCTGAAATACTGTCAGCATCAAATTGACCTGTACATTAAGTTTAATGAAATACATGTCATGTACTCTAAGTAACTATTCCTGGATTCATACATAAACTGTTCAGAACTAAAACCTCAGTGAAAAAGTACAGGGAAAATGGAAGGCCATCTTGTCAAAAAGTGGGTCACCACGACCTCAGCAGCCAGTCTCAGGCATTCTGAGATGGACACAAGTTCCAACCTCTTGCTTCAACACTGACTCAGAGAATATTATTCCTCATCCCAATGAGCATCAGCCCAGGTCATTGGCCAGCATGCAGCAGCTCCTATGTTTCCATAGTACGATCAACACGAGCCCTCTCTTGCCAATCAGGGATGAGTGGCAAGTGCCAGGCCTGCCTGAGCCACAGTGGTTGGTTTGGAGGTGGTATGTCACTGAGGAGAGTAAGGCTCAGTAACTGCTGTGTAGGAAAGAAGGGATGGTCATTGCAGCAGAGGGTGAGGACCCAAAGTTGGAACTAAGTAAGGACCAGAGAAAGCTCCTCTCCCTAGTCCCGAAGGAAGTTTACTGTTCTGTTTCTGAAGGACCACTCAGGGCGATGCCTAATAGTCTAAGAACACATACATGTTTTTATGATTTGCAGAAAACTGCTTCCTACAGGGATGGTAATACAGAGTCCCTGTGATGATCTGTTTCATCAACTGAAGAACTAGAATAATATGCATGCCAAGAAGAATCTTCGTAAAAGTACATAAATATCATAAAATATCAATTTAAGAGCCAAGCGTGGTAGCCTAGTGGCTAAAGTCCTCGCTTTGCATGCACTGGGATCACATATGGGTGCTGGTTCCTGTCTTGGCAGCCCCTCTTCTCATTCAGCTTCCTGCTTGTGGCCTGGGAAAGCAGTCAAGTGAGACCATTCAGGCCTGCTGAGGTCTTGGCCACAGGTTCAGGTGGCCGGCATCAGCATTTCCTAACTAATTAAGAGACCACCAATGGGGATTATCTTACCTGTAGGTTCCTCACCCAACAAGGAGGGGCTCCTAGCTTTGGATTGGCTCAGCTCTGGTCATTGTGGCTACTTGGGGAGTGAATCATTGGATGGAAGATCTTCCTGTCTCTCCTCTTCTCTGTACATCTGACTTACCAATAAAAACAAATGATTATTTTAAAAACAACCATTCAAAACATAATATTAAAACCTGATGATGTATTTCTTGTACATATAACCTAATTTTAGCGAAATATATATATATTTTTACATTTACTTAGTGTTCATTTTTCATTGGAAGACTCTTAATTTCCTAAGTTCCATGTCAACTAGAATTATTTAAGAGAACCAAGCACCAGCAACAGGCAGAGACTACAATTAAATACCATCCCTTTGCCTGTCATGGTCTTTATTATAAAAAGGGAAGAAATAGGAAAGATCTAAAAACATTCTCCCTGTAAGTAGTCTTTGAGAGCTGCAAGAAATACGTGGATTTCTAAACTGGTGGAGGTCCTAATCCCGTGGATGTGCTCAGGTTGTTGAAGTCACCGTGAGTGTTGAATTATTCACCAGACTGACCCTTAACAACTGTTCAAAGTACCAGAGATCAGCTTGTCCACTTGACTTCTCTTTAGCCTGGGGTTTTTGCTTTCACTTCTCTTTAACCTGTGCTTAGCTATTAAATGTCCTTAAACCCTAAGGCTGTACCTGTTTGCTATTGTAAACAATATATTTATGGAGATATAATTTATATACATCCATACATTCAGTTGTGGTGTAGAATGCAATGTTTTTGGAGGATATTCAGGGTGCATAGCCATAACAAAATTTTAGAATACTTTCATCATCACATAAAGAAACCATAGACCCAGTGAACAATTCTTGCTCATTTCTCCTCAATCTCTCTCAGCTCTAGGCAACCAGTAATTGTGTTTCTTGCTTGTAGATTTGCTATTCTGAAGAGTACTTTTATTTTTAAATTAAAAAAAAATGTTTGGAAGGCAGATAGGTATAAAGAAAAGGAAAAAAAAAACGGAGAGGGAGAGGGAGAGAGAGAGAGAGAGAGAGAGAGAGAGAGAGAGAGAGAGAGAATTTCCCATCTGCTGGTTCATTCCTCCAAAGGACACAACAGTTGTATTCTGGGCCAGGGCAAAGCCAACAGCTAAGAACTTTATCAAACTTGAGCATCTTCCACTCCAGACCCTGAAATAAGAAAAATTAGATTGTTTCATTATTTCAGTGAGAACATTGTTGCTCAACACATTAAGCCTCTGCCTGTGACATCACCACTCATACTGGAGGTCAATTGGAGTCCAAAATGTTCTGCTTCAAGGCCTGCCAATGTGGAGGATGGCGCAGATGTGTTAGCTCCTCTGCCTACTGGAAGAGCCGGCTGGCATTCCAAGTTCTTGGTTTTCAGCTATTGCAGTCATTTAGGGAGTGAACCAATGGATTGAAGTGATGTAGGCCATGAGGATATTCATTTCCAACACAGGTTTGTGTCTCTCATAGGGATAAAAATACTAAGTAAAGTATTTGCAACAAAATGATCCCAACTAGAGACTACTACTCTCAGTGAAACAAGCCAATTCCAAAAGGCCAAATATCATGTGTTCTCTATGATATAAGGCAATCTTCATGCAAAATACAAGATCAATATTTATACAGGTACACCTGTCTGCACATATAGGCATCTAGAGGAACTATGCAATAGAGACCGTCTTATCGACATGTGAAGTTACAATGCAGCAGGCATCTCTACCTCCAAATCAAAGATGGACTCCTAATAAAATTTGACAGTAGAATGCTGAACTCTCCGCCATTGTCCGTACCTACAAGGTCACTGAAACAACAGAATGATGGGCCTTCGACTGTTTATGAAGTACTATACTATTGTCATAATATGGAAGAATTCAGTGGGGGGTGGAAGTCTGGGAGTGGCAGGGGAAATCCCAGAGCCTATGGGACTATATCCTAATTTAAATAAATAAATAAAAACTTTTTTAAAAGAATGCAGAAAAAATACCAACTAGTGGCCAGTGATGTGTAGAAGTTGGAATAGGGTTTTTACTGCATCAGGGACTAAAGCCCCACACAGAGGAATGCCTGTAAGGGTTGCCCATGAGAGAGAAATATGAGAGGGGTACCTCTGATGGTGCTATATAGTAAGGAGGAATATCTTTCTGGCTTTCCACTCTTTTTATGAAGTAGGGGGATCCAGTCTTACTAATATTATTCCATAAAGCTCTGACAGCTTTAACCAGAGCCATTAGAGAAAGAAATCAAACAGATGCAAATGAGAAAAAAAGAAGCCAAATCATCCCTGTTTGCAAATGATGAGTTTTTATACGCAAGGTAGCCAAAACACTCCACTAAGAGTTTGTCCAAGTTACAGGATATAAAATCAAGACACAAAAATCAGTAGTCTTTGCCTATACAAGTGATGCCATGGCTGAGAACAAAGTTGTAAGATTCATTCTTATTCACACTCGCTGAATAAAATGAAATAATTTGGCATAAATTTAACCAAGGACATGAGAGAGATCTGCAGGGAAAATTACAAAACATGATGGGGGGGAAAAAAACAGAAGAAAACACTCATACACAAATGGAAAAATTTTATATGTCCATGGATTCGAAGAAATAATATCATTGAAATATCAGTACCATCAAAACAATTTGCAGATTCAGTTTGATCGCAATTAAAATATCAAAGACATTATTTTCAGATATGGAGAAAATAAGCCTGAAATTCAAATGGAATCACAAGAGACCCTAAATAAGTAGAGCAATCACAAACAATAAAAATAAAGCGGCAGGCATCACTTCATCATTTTCTAGCCGTCATGAGAAAATTAAAGAATGCTTTTGCTCATGTCCCAGGTCTTCTCCAAATGCAGTGGCATCTCTCAGCTCACATTCGCTCCTCAGCCCCAACTGTCTTCCCATTATATCCAGAGACATCGAGTTCTCTAATGATCTCTAATTGCTGGGACTGCTGCAAATTTCATGCATAAAATATGATTCATTTCTCATCTTTTCATCTTATAAATTTATAATATCGTTACTGTGGGTTTTCGTGGCTTTTACAATTATTCCAACTTTAGGTATTTTTATCGTTAAGTAATGAGTTTGTTCTGCCTCTTTTAAAAACATTGCCACATCACACTGTCTCCATTCAAAAGTTAAATGTGTTTTAGTCTGAACAGAAGCCATTACACAGAGTGCAGCTAACACTCCTTTGGGTTCATCCTTCCTCCTCTTGTCTCCCTGTGTACATCATAGAGATCACCTAAAAGCTCAATCCACACATTGTTTTTATTCCTAAGCTAATCTGCTTTTTAATTTTAGCTTATCTTATGCAGTCTTATAAATAACATTGTACTGAAAATTCTGTTTACAAAGTCATAGAACCCAGCCTTGAAATTTCTTGAAATTACACTCCTACATATGAAATTACTATGCTAAACAATTTGTATACTTTCAGCATTTAGCTGTAAGTTGGTAATGTATCTTTAAAAAAACCACATCACAAAAATGGCTATCTCATTACATGTTTTCTAAAACTCTGCATTTCTATTGTTAATGTTTTATAAGTTGATGGCTAGCCAATCCATATTCTATCATTGCTTTAATAGGCACTTATTTCATAACTGAGGGAAAGGGATTCATTTTAAAAACCTATGTTTATCAGACTTTTTTTTTCTTTTATTATGTATTCATTTTCTTTAATTTTTTTAGAGATTTATTTATTTTTATTGGAAAGTCAGACATACAGAGAGGGGGAGAGACAGAGAGGAAGATCTCACGTCCGATGATTCACTCCCCAAATGATTGCAACGGCTGGAGCTGAGCCAATCCAAAGCCAGGAGCCAGGAGCTTCTTCCAGGTCTCCCACGCAGGTGCAGGGTCCCAAAGCTTTGGGCGGTCCTCAACTGCTTTCCCAGGCCACAAGCAGGGAGCTAGATGGGAAGCAGGGCTGTCAGAGTTAGAACCGATGCCCATATGGGATCCCGGGTGTGCAAGGCGAGGACCTTAACTCTGCACTATTGCACTGGGCCCTTCTTTAAATTTTTAACTTAATATTTTATTTATTAATTGAAATAACATTTTAAATTTATTTTGTACTCAAAAGCTAAATAAAGCATTTAAGAAATAAGAAGTAAAAGGACCAGAGAAAGTCCAGCAAGAAAACAACCATAGGTTACAAACAGTCCTCAAATGAAGACATAGTCCATTTCAAATAAAGCAAAATCATTAACACTATATTTGTACGTAATTCTTATCAATGTATCAGAGATCTAAAACTTAAAATGTCCTTGTAAAATTTAAAAGCTTTTACATACCATACCTAATAGTCTCTGATAGTTTCAAATGTTTTCTTGACTTGTTACCTATATTTTAATTTCATTTACAGCGCTTTGAGCAAACTACAAAGGCTTTAACAAATATGCAATTAAGTCTATCAGTTTTGTCTCTTGGAGAGAAAACCTTTACGGGAGTGTAAGCTGACTTGAATGCAGTCTCAAGCCATTTTTTGGAAAAGATGAATTTTTGGTATAAGACCAAAACAAGTGTAGAACCTTACACATGTCTAAGGTCAATACAGACTGACTTTTTATGCTTTGGGAGTTAACCAGCCTCTTAGTAAAACTGTGTTATGGGATGATTGTACTAAGTGAAAATTTGTCTCTCTTCAGCTCTCTGCTTGGAGAATGGCTTTAAGTTAATACTCCGCAATGCTGAAGATAATGGTGATGGTGTCCATGGTAACGATGATGATGGTGATGATGATGATGATTTGTTTTCTGATTCTTAGCATCACAACTCACTTGGATCTCCCAGACTGCATCCCCATAAACATCTTGAGTCATTTGGGATTTAGCCTTATGCCACTCAAATGCTTTCTACATCCCAGAGCATTTATTCAGGAGGATGAATATGATATAGACAGCTTCTTGCTGAGGGCAGACAATGGTTTTTCCAAGGGAAGCCAGGAAGGGTACAACAATGGCAGCAGGCAAGGGAACGTTATCAGATGTTACCCGTTCTCTCCATCACTTGCGCGAGGGGCTGCAGCTCCCTCTTGTTCTCATCCATCTGAAGACGGAGCTGATTTAGTTTCTACCCTTCTCCAAAACTGCTGTTTCCTTGCCTCTTCAAGACGTCCTGTCCTTCTCAAAGCATGCTTCTCTCCCTTTGATGTCACTGGCCATGCAGTGGAAGCAGAGCAATGATAACTGGTTTGCTTTCCAGGGCATCTCTGAGCCAAGCACTCCCACCTCAGGGAGTCCACAGTCTCCCTAAACAATAGCTCCTCTGGGCATAATCATTCTAGGACTGTTCTTTCCATGTCCCTGGAAAACTAACCCTCTTGTGATTGTGATAGGAGGCACGCACATCCAAATAGTGCCTTTTAAAAAACTTTCACAGCACTTTGACTCAGCAAAACTGATCAAATTTTCGTGGAAAATCCAGGTGATGTATTTGTAAGTGATACAATGGAAGCTCACAGCATTGGGTGACTAGGCTAAGATACTGCTATTCAATGATGCAATCCAATCTCAGATCCACAATCCTTGTATAACCACTATTGCTCCTGAGAGTAGCAAAACAAAACTCAGCTCACCCTGTCTCTCTGTTATCTTCCTTTTTTGTACTCTGTTGCAGTGGGTGTTTGAAAATTGTTTTTACATCCAGGCTTTGCTCTTCCTGATTTGGTAATTTTGAGCAAGTTACTCTATTTTATCCAGCATCAGCTTTGAGTCATCTCTAAAATGAGATGAAAAATATAATTGAATCCAGCTCGAAGGATCTTAATATGGATTAAACTAGATGGAATATATGATGAGCTTAGCACTGTATCGATGACATTCATTGGAACTACAGACATAACACTGGCTGTTAGGTGGATTTTTCAACAGTTCATTCCATCCAAAGCATATCTCAATACATGACCCATGGTACTAATATGATGGGAATATTCCTCCATTATTCTGTATTTGTACCACGTTTCAATCTTTTGTTTTTTTTCCTGAGTTTTCTGAAAGAATGCCTAGATTCCCAAGGAAAAAGAAATGCCAAGGCAGGGCATTTTTGCCTTCTTTATCTCAACTTTTGCCTTCCTTTATCTCAATCCTTAGCTACATGTACAGGTCCTTCCAAAAATACCTGGGAAGACTTTCCAACTGCATGAGCGTCTCGAACTTTCTAGAACTACATCTGCGTTTAACTGCCTACAGAAGGAAGCTGAAGAAGGACCTCCAAAAGAGGGCACTTTGATGATTCCTGTCCTCTGTCCCTAGTGAGGTTCCTCCATTAACAAGCATCTTAGGACCATCCACTGCTTCCCCAAGAGAACCTGAGGAGGAAACCATTGTGATTGTACTTCCAGCATCTCAATGAATTATCCGTGTATGTCACGTGATTCAGAAGAAAAATGGAAGCAGTATCTCAGAACCCAGTCACAACTGTAGTTTTAACGTTTAAGTTAAGGCCTTGCCCATAGACACACCTCCTGCAATGACTAAAAACTAAGTGAAATGATTAGAGTTCCTGAACTGACTTGGAGAAGATACTTCAGTGTTATGTTTTGTACCGGTGTGCCTTATAAAAACACGTATTTTGGAAAAGTCGTTGCTAACTCTCTCCAGATAAGTTAGATTTCTCAAAGGCCCCAGGGATCCATCGAAATCCCATGCATGGGCCAGGGTGACTACTCTGGCTATGGTTATATATTAGACATAGTCCTGATGTGTGTCTGGGATTATTTCTCCTGCAGACCATCAAAATAGTTCAACTGAAATCTTACACAGTTCTTCCAAGGTCTTATGCCTCAGTAACATCTCACCAGCACATCTAAGAAGGCAAGTAAAATGTAGTAATAAAGAAGAGGTAACCGGATAGAAAGTTAGTGGCCCTTCTTGCCATTACTTGACTACAAATTTAGTTCCAAGCTGACCACTATGTTCTGGAACATCTATCACATTTAGCAAGGAACTTAAATTCCTAATGTGTCTTTGGTTACCTGAAGATGAGAAACTGATCTAAAGAAAGGTGACTATTGTTGAATTTAGGATTTTTTTTACCAAGAAACACCAGAAGGAAGCCATGACACTTCAGGTAGCAATGTTCTATGGGGAGACGAGTCATGGAACCTGAATGCTTGCCCCACAGACACCTAAGTCAAGCCGAGAGGTCACCCCAACATGGTCTGAAGTCACTGTGGATTTCCATGTTCCTGCTGAATACTGTCAACAGTGTTTCCTGCTGTCATGTCCCACAGCTTGAAAGAAGAATGTCTTACAGGCAAAATACCCTGACTAAACAGTCATACTGATAATAATCTATTTTCATTATTAAACATGCTATGGTATACTGTCTAAACGTTATACACGCTTGTTTCATTGAGTTTCTTAAAGCATTCTAATGAGGGAGGATAGGCTTATTGTAATCTAATTTATAATGAAGAGATTGAGGCTTCAGGGATTAACAAATATGGTAAAAGAATAGGGCTAATTCAAAGTAATTTATCGAAGTCGGTTCTCTTGACTGCTCAATAATCACCACCAGCCCTTAATCGTATTGAAGGAAAAGACATATGCAATTGTAAATATGTTATTTTTGCAATGTTTATAATTATTTGACAGGCAGAGACAGAAAGGAATTCTACCCCCCCCCCCCCCACAGACCTTGCATCTTTGTTTCACACATCACATGTATTCAATGGTCAGGACTGGGCTTGTCTGAAGCCAGGAGACAGGAAATTAGTCTAGTTCTTCAACTTGAATGGCAGGGAACCAGCTACTGGAGCCAGCGTCACCTACTGCTTCCCAGGCACTGGAGCCAGCATCACCTACTGCCTCCCAGGCACTGGAGCCAGCATCACCTACTGCCTCCCAGGCACTGGAGCCAGCATCACCTACTGCCTCCCAGGCACTGGAGCCAGCATCACCTACTAGCTTCCAGGCTCTAGAGCCAGCATCTGCTACCTTTCCAGCTGCAGTAGCTGGAAGCTGAATCAGAAGCAGAGCAACCAGGACTCAAACTCGAACCTCAATTTGGGATTTCAGTGTTTCAAGTGGTGTCTTAACCCACTGTAGAATGATACCAACCCACATATATGGTTATGTTTTAGGGAACAATAAACATACATTTCATGAAATAAATTCGTCTTGTCTGTTGTTTCAAATGCAACACACATGTCAATGCTTGGCACAATGAATGTGCTGAATTGAAATCTGTTGAATGTATGGATGAGTGATGGTAGTTGCTTACAGGTATACCGGTGCGAGGTATAGCAGGAGTCCTTGGTCTCCTTCATTTCTTACAACAATCTTGAAGGAAAGGTACCAGTAAACTCTCCACTTACAGAGAGCAAAGATTAAGCATCTTTCCCTATGTCACACAGACAATACGCTCCTGGGGCTGCCTTCTGTTTTCACAAGGAAACACTGAGTGACTGAATGAGTGTATGAGTAACCAGAAGATTGTGCAGGGAGTAAAGCAATGAATGAAGGAGTAAATGCACAATCAAGACATGGCGCCCGATTGAAAATAAAATCTCTCCTGCATCCAGGTTTAAAGAAAACAGGGTAGAATTTACAATTCAAATGCAATCCGAAAAGGTGTCATGTGAAACCATTAGTGTGATAAAACTCACAAACACAGCTTGCCCTTCGGCAGGTGATTTTATTTTATTTTATTTTTTTTTAGAAAATATCTCAGGGGCTCGGCAGCGTGGCCTAGTGGCTAAGGTCCTCGCCTTGATCCCATATGGCTGCTGGTTCTAATCCCGGCAGCTCCACTTCCTCTCTATCTCTCCTCCTCTCAGTATATCTGACTTTGTAATAAAAATAAAATAAATCTTTAAAAAAAAAAAAAAAAATAGAAAATATCTCAGAATTTTTGAAATTGACTGTTGCAAATGGTGGGAGAAGGTGCTGTATCTTTTCACATCTGTTAAGATACAAATAAAAGCTATTGGTGTGGCCTTCGCAAATATCTCTCTTGGTTATACAGTTAAGGAAACAGCTGCTGGAGGCTACTAAGGCTTTGGATGCTTGCGTGAGGAAAGATGTGAATTTATGGTAGAACCCTGGCAATCAACGTGTGCCCCGGCTTCCCAATTCACACGGTATTTGGAGCCTGGCTCTAGGATATGAGTGTGCTAACCGGTGTCAAATAAAAATAAGATCAAAAGTTTTGCAGCAGAGAGTGTGAACTGCTGGAGACTCACACAGTTCCAGCAGTGGGCCTTGCTTGGCCATGAAGGCTGTTGCGTGTCTCAACCAAAATAGAGACAGATAGGAGACTTATTAGAGGAGTGACGGGATGATGAATGGATATTCTGCCATCATTTCATTTCTCCTTTCATACCAGTTGATCGCCGTCTCGGGTGTCTTCAAGTGTAATTCTATTTCAGAGAAAGCAGACAAGAGGACAGCAGATGAACAGAGGTAGAAGGTGAAAGCAAAACGGGGGGTAGGGAAGGAGACAGAACGGGGAGGAAGGTTGTCACCTCCAGCTGACAATGAGTAATGTTCATAAGTAGAATTTCTGGAGTTCCTCTGTGTCTTCATCCCTCTGATTGGCAGGCGTCAGTCTAACAGGGCCCTGGTCTCATTCCTATGAGGCTTTAACCCATCTTCCCGATAAGCTGGCACAAACCATGTTTGAAGGATACACTGCAAGCAGTGTGTGCACACAGGTGCAGAGAACACATTTTTGGTCTTTAATTTTAATATTTGCCTATATTAAGACTTGATACTGTCATTAGAGGTCATTGAGATCATCTAGTAAATTAATTGTAACTGATTCACACACTGAGAAGTGTTGCTCCCTGTGGCAAACTTGGGGAAAGAATTGGGACCCAACACTTCGGCTTACATTGTTAGCATTGTAGCTTTCAAAATTGTCTACTCCAATTGCCATGGTTCACATCAGTAGGAGTGCTGATGATTAATACTGTTCTTACTTCTTTGATTCCTTATTTTCCCATCTCCTTGCATATTTATCTTCATGATTGACTATTACCAAAGCATTAATCTTTGTTTTTCAGTGTGTTTGCTTAACTGTCATTCCATTTGAACTATTCAAGTTTTTCCTTATTTCATTAAGTGATGGAATGCCACTACATAGATTTTTTTTTCATTGTTTACACATGAAGAAGTATTTTATAAAATTTACATGTACTTACTGTAAAAGCTGAAATGTAAGAAATAAATGATTCCATTTCCTTCCAACTCACTTCAATTTTGGTCTCTAGAGAATGAAACCTTGAGTGCTTCAATTTTATCCTTCAAATTATTTAATGTAAACAGACAAATACGTATCTCTACTTCTTTATGTGTCTGCACAAATGAGGGTAACAATGATTGTCTGAAATGTTCTTTCCTATTACACACCAGGATAGAGCATGGTTGCCTCATTCTTTTTTATAACCCTTTTTCTTGACACAAAGTAAAATTTATTTACCTTAAGAAAACTTTACACTGAATTTTTATTCTTGGATACTGAAGTTACAAATTAGAAGTGAAAACTATATAGTCATCTAGTGACTTCCTCTTTCCTGCCATGGCAGCCTTTTGAAATAGTCAGCCAACAATCTGGATAATGGGTACTCAAGAAAAGAGAATGACCATTTCTGTACATTCTCGCCAGCCTTGGAGGGGAGGGGGCTATCCTAAATTCTCCTGTATGGACAAGCATTTCCTCCTATAGACGTCTATTACTTTGGCAACGTATGTCTCCTTCTCTACAATTTTCCTTTTGATTGTATTTGTTTGTTTAATAGTTGGCAACTCTTTTTTCCCATTTACAGTTGAATTTTTACTGTAAGAAATGTTTTATTCTCCAGAGAGTTTTAGTCCTTTTTTTTTAAAAAACACATAGGATCTATTTCTGTAATTGCTTTTCTCCACTTGTGCTTTAAACTCTACTCCTTATTTCTCCTGTTTCGTTTGGTAAATATTTTGTGCTATCTAGAATAAAGAGATTTCTAAATATTTATATTATATATAATATATATTATATATTATATTATATATAATATATTATATATTATATTATATTTATTTATTTATTTTAATTTTTTTTAAAGATTTATTTCTTTTATTACAAAGTCAGATATACAGAGAGGAGGAGAGACAGAGAGGAAGATCCTCCGTCCAATGATCCACCCCCCAAGCGAGCCGCAACGGGCCAATGCGCGCCGATCCGAAGCCGGGAACCAGGAACCCCCTCCGGGTCTCCCACACGGGTGCAGGGTCCCAAAGCCCCGGGCCGTCCTCGACTGCCCCCCCAGGCCACAAGCAGGAAGCTGGATGGGAAGCGGAGCTGCCGGGACCAGAACCGGCGCCCATATGGGATCCCGGGGCTTTCAAGGCGAGGACTTTAGCCGCTAGGCCACGCCGCCGGGCCCTATATTATATTATATTTATATTTATAAATATTTATTTCACATGTACTTTATCAGATACGAGTTGAATGGCTTGTGTGTGTGTGTGTGTGTGTGTGTGTGTGGCATTCTCCCCATTAATCACCTTTGCACTTTAATCTTATCACCTCATAAGTTGACTTGGCGAAACTTTAGTAACATTCACACCTGTATAGCCTCATTTTTCCTTATACAATTATAAATATTTAACACTACATTTGATGCCCATGTAAATGTAATAGACCACAAAGAGGCAATGAACTAATTATTAGTAACAATGAACACAGCCTCCTTTCCTAAATATAGTTTTGCCTAATTTTTGTATTTCTCTACTTTCCAATTGAGCAAAAATATACTCCCTACATATTCAATTTAAGCTAAACTATTACAAAATCCAAACATTTTAAAATGTTTTATATCATATCATGTTGGCACAGCAATGTTTTGAATTTCTCCCTATTCTGAATTGATTATGAGGTATTCTTGCTTATGAAATAAATCTAAGTAAAACAACTTTGTTGGGCATTCAGCTCAACTTTTTAAACTTTGCACAGAAAAAGAATGCAATTTTCTATTAGTATTTGTACTTCATGTCACTTGCAAACCAGGGTGAGACTAACAAGAGATGCAGAGCCTCAATTCTTCATGGATAGTTTGCAGTCATAATAAAAAAATCAGAGCAAATTACCGCTAAAAATTACATTTTCATCTGTATGTTAAAAATACTTTAGAGATTACTTAGTTTCATTTGAAACACAGAGAATCAGAAACACAAAGAACTAGAAATGGAGAGAGAGACAGATATGATATATATCCTATATATATAAAGAGAGCATATATATAAAGAGAATGTATATATGGAGAGAGAGAGAGAGATGATGATGATGATGATGATGCTGGGAATTGAAAGTTTCTTCACTTACTGAATCAATTCCCAAATGCCTGCAACACCAGGAGATAAGAACTCCATCCAGCTCTTCCACATGGATTGTAGGAACCCAAGAACTTGCGCCTCATCTGTTGTCTTCCATGGGTAAGCATTAGCAGGAACCTGAATTGGATGTTGAGTCAGGATTCAGTTCCAGGTACTCTAACACCTGTGGGGGCCAAGCAGGAGCCAGTTACACTGTAGCACCCTCCCCTATTATAATTTTATTTTATTTTTTGGATTATTTATTTTTATTGGAAAGTCAGATATACAGAGAGGGAAAGAGACAGAGAGAATGATCTTCTATCCGTTGATTCGTTCCCAAAGTGGCTATAGTGGCTGGAGCTGATCCGAATCCAGGAGCTTCTTATGGGTCTCCCACGTGAGTTCAGGGTCCAAAGGTTTGGGTTGTCCTTGACTGCTTATCCAGGCCACAAGCAGGCAGCTGGACGGGAAGCAGGGCCGCCGAAATATGAACCAATGCCCATATGGGATTCTGGCACATGCAAGATGAGGACTTTAGCCGCTAGGCTACCGCACCAGGCCCCACCTATTATTTTTAGCTAACTGAATGATGATATTGTTCGTAATCTCTTGGCAACTACAGTTAACCTGATATTTACTTCAAAGTTATCAGCTATTCTTACTCCTTATTTCTACCATATTAGATTCCAGATCATAATTTTTGCTGTCACAAATTACAGTAAATATTGTGTGCCTGTGGCTGATTCCAGATCAATATGTGAAATATCGAAACTAAATGAAAAGAATTCACACTGAAGACAACATTTGTAATGTGAGATTTTAAGTTCATGGACTGATTGCTTTCAAAAAACGGGTAGTTGATTGTTCACCTTGGAATACAGTAGAAGATGACTCTTAATGGACCTTTGGCTTGAATTTGAATATTAAAATCATTAATTATGTTACACATTTAAGTGTAGCTTTAAAATATACCTAAAATATATTTTAACTTGTTTTTGTCATTAGTGAAAACGAAAATTGATTATGATTAAAGTCTTAGTAGTTGAACCACTCACACTTTTGTCTTTTTAAATTAAATATTAGAGGTTTAACATTAAAACAAACAAACCCAAACCAACACTGACAGTGGAACAGTTCATCCAGGTGCACATGGAGGATATGGCAGGCTATTGGAACCTGCAGAGGACACCTGGTACCACAACAGAGGATGGACGACAGAACAAATCGATCATCTACCCCAGCCATGTGTTGGCAGTGAAAATCTGGGCAAACGGAAACTCTAAGGTGGACTCTGTCAGCCAGTGGACTCTGGAGTGATTTCTTCGTGCTTGGAATGGCGAGATTGGCAGCAATTCAGAACTGTTGAACTATCAAAACCACTTGGACAGTGCCTTCAGAGCATGCCCCACGTCGAGGACCCTGGGGTGGGTGAGCGGCTGGGTGGGGCTTCTCCCTTTATCTCCCCTGTTACCCCAGATACAAAATAAATAGTGTGGAAGCAATGGTCTTACCTACTTTCCTGTAACCTTTGACCCTTTGTTCCCTAATCGACTATCAAAATAAAATAATAACTAAAAAAAAAAATCTTTAAAAAACCAAAACCAAAACCAAAAAACAAACAAACAAACCAAAACCAACATTAACAATAACACATTTTTCAAAGATTCTAGTTTGGGTCCTAAAATAATAAGTTCAGTTTATTTATACCACAGAACCTAATTCTGAGGTATGCCACTTGAGCAAACAACTTGAAATCAGAAATAACTTCAACTGTTACTAGTGTCAGAAAATGTCATTTTCATTGTCTTTCATCATGAAAACGCTTTTTGAAAAGCCTTCAATAAGGATCGATATTTCTCAACATGGTAGAAAAGAATCTTGCCGTTTTCCTCCCAATAATATTCTGCCCTCTGCACAATTCCAAAAGTGAATTACATTCAACAGAACTGGTTTTAGTCCCCAAATTTCCACAGCGAATCACACATCTTACTCACTGACATGGAGGTGGAAATCCATCTCTCTAGAAAGCAAAGCTCATCATTGTTCCATGTGGTTGGCTGGCCTCTAACAGCATGAATCGGAGTGTACATTTTCCAGGCTACTCCTAGGTGACAAAAAAGAATTGTCAGCCAACAAACACATCTCTCCTCTGGTAGCCAGGATCAACAGAATAAAACTTGTCAAGCACCTCTCTTCCATTTATGTGCCGCACTTAATGCCAAGAGCAACTCATTCATACTCTCTCCATCAGTGGCCTTGCCCAAGTGTAAGTGAAATATCTACAAGCAGATGCACTAGAGTGTAATGGCTCTTTCACAATGTAAGCCATTGATACTGTGCAGCATCCATCAGTGTTATTTGATAACAGGGCTTTGCCAATGGTTCATTCTGCCTTCCCAGTGATCATACTATTTGTCATTAACATGGCAGCTGCTTTTGTTAGCTTCTTGGTGTCCCTGTGACTGGTACCTGTGTTTTGCCGAGATGAATGCAACCTTGAAAGATGTGTTTGTAATCCAGGTCTCGTTTTTCTCCACCCCCCACCACTGACAAAAAAAAAAAATCATTAGAGTAGAAAACACATTTTTTAGCTAATTTAGGGAAAACAGAGAAGTCACTCTGCTTGGAAGACAATGTGGACAGATGCATGGCTTTATTCCAATATTTAATAAAGTGTGCATTGAAGTCTTATAGACCTTCCTGATCTGATCACTCTTTGTTAAGTTATTCATCTTTTACTCTTGTTGCCTACTCTCTGACTTTTTTTCAGCTTGCATAAAACTATTGCTTAAGTATCAGATTTGTTAACATAATGTTCTTTGATATTACAGATTTGTAATGTGTCCTGGTATTGGTTTTATTTGGGCAATGCTAAGTTGTAATGCATATGTCTCAAATTTGATAACTACTTTCACGCCTTATGACTTGAACTTATCTTTAATAAGAAAGTAACATAGATGCTAAGAGTAGAATGCAACTTTGCTAGTTAACTTGGTGTTAGTTGAAGTGAGTCTTGGTAGAACAGAGGAAACACACACCGTAAAGGGAAATTTGTAGTGGACACAATGGTATTGCATCGTGTAATTACATAGGGAAGCCTAAGTCAGAGATCAACCACTGGACGTCAGAGACCCTACACTGAGAAGCAGCGGGCCATTCCCCACATCAAGTGTCAGCCGAAGCTCGCGATTGGTAGGTATGAATGTCAGCAGCATACGGAAGGCCCCTCACCTAACAAGGGTTTCACTTAAAATTTCCAATCTCATGATGGAGTGAAAATGATACGCATTCTATGGAAGTTATACTCTGGATTTAGGATTTGGCTCTTTTTTATTGGCTAATTCCAGTTAGCATGTTTTCTCCTGACGCTGGGCAGGGCAGGGAGTGTCTCTCCTAGTCAGCTTCACAATCGCAAGGGGGAAACACTTAACATGCTGTCATTGAGCTGTAATGTCATGTGTATTATGCACAGCTTTGACTTACAGTGTTCTTAACTTACAATAGGCTTATTGGGATGTAGCCTCACTGCGGGTTAAACAGCATCTGCATTAGGGAATGGATATATCCAATCGTGCCAGGAGACTATAGATTTTGCTTTTGTGCTTTCGGTGATTTCAATCTCCCATCTCCATCCATGTTTCAGCATTTTGACAGGCAGAATTTACTGTCTATGTATCAGATGCTTCGTTCTGAATTTCTGGAGAAGCTCAGGGTATCCATGGTAACTGCAGGTTTGCATTAAGCCTGATAGAAAATTTGAGGTTTAAAAGTTTTATTAACTTGTCCCCAGATGACTTGGTAATAACAGTCAGAGTTAAGCCCAAAGACAGGTCTTCTGGGTTCTAAAGAGTGTGGGCTACATACTTATTATTTTGCTAGAATACACATACAATTACATTTTAGTTTCCTTTTAAAGTGTTAAATGTATTTGATAAAGGAGAAAAGACACACGCACACACACACACACACACACACAGATAGCTTTCACTGACTGCTTTATTCCCCAAGTCCCTGTAACATCCAGAGCTGCGTCAGCCTCAATCCAGAAGCCAGTACCTTCAGCCTAGTCCCCCACTGAGGTGACAAGGATCCAAGAACTCGGTCTGTTCTCTGCTGCCTTCTAGGGGCATTGGCAAGAAGCTGTATTAAAAGTGGAAGCCATCAGGATTCAAATCTAGGGACTCCAATGTCAGTGTTTGAAGTGGTGGCTTACCTAAGCTGCATCACCATGGCTTGGCATTACTTCACTTTCCTTTTCTGTAATTTTCAATAATGTGTTATTGCCTACAGAAGTACAAGCCATTTAGCGTGGCATTCAGATCCTTGGATGTTTTGGCCTTGCTCTCTCTGTCCAGTTTTGTCTCCTCACTCAGACTGATCAAATTACCAAGAATGCTGTGGCCTAAATTACTGTCAAATTTAAGCCCAGAATTTGCTCTTGTGCTGGCCAGAATTCCTGGCTTTTGGCCACTCCTCAAAATCCGAATCATGCTGTCTACTTCTGTACCCAGGTCATATAACATGACTTGATTCCTACATTAACCATTTATTTGTCCATAGAAGACACTAGTTTAATGTGTGTGTGTGTGTGTGTGTGTGTGAGGAAAAACATATTGTCAGGTAATGGCTATACAGAGATTTGCTTTCTCTTTATTCTCTTAACCTTATAAATATCTCTCACGTGACAAAATATTGCTTGGAATAAAGATTTTTAACCATCATCAGAGGCCATCCTATGACTGACACCTACCAGGGTAGATGCATACTAGCCACTCCATAAAAATATTCTAAATAAAGAAATTTTCACTTAACTGTTCAACTACTGAAGAACTTTAAATTGTATCCATTTGTTTTATCCATTCTGAAGGACATTTTAGTTTGTACATCTGAATATTCCCTTCAGCTGAGTTTCTAAATTGCCTTCTGTATTTTCTGAATGCTGACATTTAAACCAATTTTATTTAATGAAGATCACTCTGGTTTTACCCTTTCACCACCAGCTGGTGCTTGCTTTATTTCCTTTTTCCAGATTTGAGAACTCGTTAAAAACATTAGGCAGATATTTGGCCTAGGAGATAAGGCACCGCTTAGGCTGACTATTATTTGGGTACCTGAGTTTAGCGTATCACTCTTGGTTCTGATTCCAACTTCTGTTCATAAAGATCCTGGGAGGCAGTGGTGATGTCTCAGTGATTGGGTTTTTATGCACACATAGGTGGACTTGGGTTAGCTTCTGGTTCCCAGCTTCAGCCCAATCCAGTCCTTGTTATTGTGGAAATTTGGTGAGGGAACCAAGAGATGATATTCTCTTCTCCGTATACCAGTCTTTATACAGTTCCTCTCGGTGAGTATATGCATTCTACTTTCTGGGAAAGCAGCAGACAATAGCCCAAGTACTCGGGCCCCTGACATCCGTGTGAGAGACCCAGAGGAGTTCTAAGCTCCTGGCTTTATTTCAGTCCCAGCCACTGCATCCAGTTGGGGAGTGAACCAACAGAAGGAAAATCTGTCTCCTTTCTTGTTACTCTGCCTGTCCTATAAATCAACCCATTTAAACTTTTCAATAAGTAGAGGAAAATACATTTTCTGAGATCCTCTAATTTAAACCAATGGATGCTTATTGAATGGCACACATTGGGATAAGAATTTGGGGACTAAATGAAGCTTGAAATAGAAGGAATATCCTTAAATAACACATAGTCTAATAGGAGAAATGAGACTCAGACACAGGGAAGGCATATGGCAAAAAGTGAGCGGGAAACATTACAAAGAAGAAGGAGCAATGACATCCTGTTTTAGGGTCTCCACAGGCTGCATGGAGAGGCTAGCCTGGAACTGGCTGTGGGTCTGACATTCCTGGGAAACTACTCAGGGAGTGAATGAGCGATCAATGGAATTCTCAGCACGTGTGAAGAGCAGTTAGCCAATGTGTGGAGTAGCCAATGAGAATGGAAAGTCAGGAAAGGTTCCTGTGGTCAATGCTATCTTCAGCTTAGAGTTGAATGCTCATTAGACAATCTGAAAAGGCAGGAAGTTATTAAAGCATTTGATATTCGGTAGGTTTCTTTAAGGAGCTTAAAGGACTGCAATAGTTTTTTATTCTTCAAAATGTGAAATCCATAGATGTTGGTTTCTATAATTTAATTCTTGCATGCTCAAGTAAATGTTTACACTGCTCACAGAAGTATTAATTTTGGGGGGTGGGGGAAGTGGTATCAAGGATTGCTGAAGTTTGGGAGTTAACTTTGGAAAATGCATCGTGCTAAGAAGCGTACTGAATAAGATACGGAGGGTCATTTCAACCACCAAGGTTTAGGTGCTATTTGATTATTGCAGCATGCCCTAACTGCCTTGACAATATGATATAAACATAGTTATGTACATAAAAACCCTGCCTTGTGACGTCTATACAAATAACATTTAATACAAATTGTAGACCAACATCACATTTCTTTCCCCTACCCACCATGTAGGTAGAGCAAAGAATGTAACCTTGCTGATTCTCAATTCCCTTTTCTATATAACTAATGAGCCCAGGAATGCATATCTCACTTGGTTATTGCAGAAACTAATGGAAAAATTTGCCCCATGTCTGGCGTCTGCTCGGAATATATTAAATAGAAGCTATAAATATAGACTCCACAATTTCCAGTGTAATGAGATATTGACCATGGCTAAAACAGGTCAGATTGGTGAGGCATGCTTCTGTGGTCTTCCCCAGTTTTGCTTCTCTCTCTGAAAACTCTAAGCCTTCAATAGAGGGGACTTCAGTAGGCTGTTTCTTTTGTCAAGTTGGTTCCCGTAATATGCTAGTGATAAATAGGAACTGTATGGTTTTTCTATCTTAGCCCCTGGTTTTCTAGTCTGAAATGCTAAAGTCCTCACCTTGAACACGCTGGGGTCACATATGGGTGCTGTTTCTAACCCTGGCAGCCCTGCTTTCCATCCAGCTCCCTGCTTGTGGTCTGGGGAAAGCAGTTGAGAATGGCCCAAAGCCTTGGGACCCTGTAGCCACCTAGAAGACCTCCTGGCTCCTGGTTTTGGATTGGCACAACTCCAGCCTTTGCGGTCACCTGGGGAGTGAATCATCAGACAGAAGATCTTTCCCTCTGTGTCTCCTCCTCTCTCTCAATATCTGACTTTAAAAATAAATAAATCTTTAAAAAATATTTTTAGTCTAAAAATTCCATTTCAATGGTACAATGTTTTTCCCCAAGACTAGGAAGAAAGCAAGAACACCCTATTTGTCACCATTATTCGATTTGCTACCGGAAGTTCCATTCAGAGTAATCAGACAATTAAGAAAAACAGACAGGAATCCAAATGGAAAATAAAAACCGTTACAACTGTTTCTACCCACAGATGATGTGATTCCAGGAAGAGAAATTCCCGTGGGACTCCACAAAATAACTCTATTAGAGATAATAAATAAATTTAGCACAGTTGCAGACTACGGGATCAATCAATAAAAATTAGTTGTACTTCTGCACACTAGCAGTGAGCAATTGAAAATGAAAATTGTTAAAGCAATTCCAGTACAATAGGATCAAAAAGAATAAAACGCTTCAGAATAAACTTAGCCAAGCCCACGTTATACTTGTATGCTGTGCACCAAGAAGCACTGTTACAAGAAATAAAAGACAACTTAAATGCGTGGCAATTTCTCTGAAATTTCAGCCATTGAGAAGTTTCACCTGCTACAAGTTTGGTACAAATTATTTTAGATTCTTTTTCCACTCAGTACTAATGATGGTTTAGTTAGAAGCCATAAAGGATGTCTTACTGTTTATACTTAGCCAGTGACTCCAGCTATTAGGGTTTCATTTTACTCTTCTTCTAAATGGAGATGATAGCTGGAACTATGGCGATGATTGCAGCAAAAATCAGACATCTGAAAACACACAGTGCCTACCACGGAGAAAGAGAGGTTAAGACAGGTTTGCTGTTATCACTATCATCATCACCTTCCCATTTGAATTCATTGCCCTTATAATTGGTTTCTATTTTGTTTTTTTAAGATCTTCCGTCCGATGGTTCACTCCCCAAGTGACCTCAACGGCCGGTGCTGCACCGATCTGAAGCAAGAAGCCAGGAACTTCCTTCCGGGTCTCCCACACAGGTGCAGGATTCCAAAGTTTTGGGCCATCCTCGACTGCTTTCCCAGGCCACAAGCAGGGAACTGGATGGGAAGTGGAGCTGCCGGGATCAGAACCGGCTCCCATATGGGATCCCGGCGCTTTCAAGGCGAGGACTTTAGTCGCTAGGCCACAGCACTGGGGCCATAACTGGTTTCTAAAATCAGCTGTAACCTAACTTACAAGACCCAAGTCAAAAAATGATTGTCCTGCTTCATGTATCTTCTCTAGTTTATATTATTTCTCCAGACTTGTTCATTTTCTTCTTCTGCACCTTAACTCACAAAAAGTTTTTTTTTTTCCATAGATGCTATTGCCTTCTGTCAGCAATTTCCACTTTGCCACATGTGTGTGGATAACTGTGTCTCCTAATATTCTTCTGGTGAAGACAATATGTGGATTCGATTCCATTATTCCTCTAATATTTCCACTTCCATGTGGGCCCTGTCTCCGCTGCATACATTTCTAGCCAGAACTGTGTGATTTACTCGAGTCAGTGAAATGAATGTGACATGTACTTTTGTTTGCAAGGAAGGTAATAAAAGTGTGTGAATATACGAAGGACCTCGCAATCACACTTTAAATGACTCAATTGTATAATATATCAACTATTCCTCAGTAAAATATGATATAACAGATGTATGATAGTAACATCTGATAAAATTCAGGACAGATAGAAAAGAATTAGTGAAAGGGGATCATAAAATGATATTTGAGACTGCATGATATTTCACTGCAGGGAAGCTTTAAGGAAGACTTTAAGAATGTTCATGAACTGTGAAGTTCCTAAGATGTACATTACTCTTTAGTCTTGCCCTCTGCCTTACAGTACAGATGGTTGCTCCAGTTCGAGCCCTCATACCCAACATTCTGACCCCAAGAAAGTTAAAAAGGCCAGGAAAGAAACATTTTCTACTTTAGCAATGTTACCTGGAAGTTGCTGTTTGTCCGTCTTCCTTCCTTCCTTCCTCCTTCCTTCCTTCCTTCCTTCCTTCCTTCCTTCCTTCCTTCCTTCCTTCCTTCCTTCCTTCCTTTTTGTTAACATGTATTTGTGGCCATTTGGGGAGTGAAACCCTGGATGGAAGATCTTTGTCTCCGTCTCTCCTTCTCTCTGTAAATCTGATCTGCCTTTACAAGAAAAATAAATATATCTTGGAAACAAAGATTTATTTTTATTGGAAAGGCATATTGCAGAGAGAAGGAGAGACAAAAAGATCTTCCATCCAGGGTTTCACTCCCCAAATGGCTGCAACTGCCAGAACTGAGTTCATCTGAGGCCAGGAATTAGGCGTTCCCTCAGGTCTCTCATACAGGCACAAGGTCCTGAGGTTTTGGAGCCATCCTCTGCCACTTTCTTGGGCTACAAGTAACTAGCTGGATTGGATGTGGAACAGTTGGGTCATGAACTTGTGCCCATATGGGGTGCCAGTGCTTGCAGACAGAGAATTAGCCAGTTGATCCATCATGCCAGCCCCAAAGCTGCTAGTATTTCTTACTTTCATTCACATCCTCATGCCATGCTGGGAGGGATATGGAGTCTGCATAAAGTTCATCAGCGAACCCAGCTCACATTAGGGGTTTAAATACCTTTATGGGTACCTTGGACACATCAGACTCTCCTATAATTACCTCTTGTATGTGATTGCAAGACTCTCAGGGAGAATGACAAGCTAAAACAGTCACAAACACAACATATAGGTAGAACAATTACGAGGCACCTTGACATAGGTGATGCTCAGCTGAGTACGGTCAAGGCCAACAGAGCAGTAGGAGTTCATGGTGAATGACTACCACCCTCCTGCTCAACACAATAGAAGATTTCCAGTTCCCCAGACTGAAACATGGTACTGTGAGTCCACAGCTCAATGAGATTTCACACAATTTGAGAAGCAAGAATTTTTACTGAAATTTGTATTTTATGAGAAAGCCCTTGTTTTGTCTTAGGGTAGTGTCTAGTGTTTGAAAACCTCTTTGCAGTTTACTTGTGGGCAACCAGTTAGAGACATCTGTTAAAGAAAAATAGGGCAATGTATCAGCTCCTTACAAATGGATGGCCCTTCAGACTCTGAAAATAACCATGACGTTGGGAGTGATTACAAAGAGTGGTAAAAATAAGGTCAGACTTGGTATCGTCTTTGTAGATTCATGGAGTATTTCTTATTACCAGGTACCATGCGTTACAACTGCAACAAAGCTCCCCTCAAGTCTTCCACTACTGTCTTTTATTTTAAAGGCTGGTGCTTGACAATGGAAGACCACATACTTTATGCTTTATGAGCCAGGTCAACCAGCTGGCAGAGGGATAAAGCTTAGATCTAAGTTTGGACCTTCCAGCGTGATAGTGTAGTGGTTAAAGTTCTTGCCTTGAATGCACCAGGATCCCATATGGACGCCGGTTCTAATCCCGGCAGCCCTGCTTCCTATCCAGCTCCCTGCTGGTGGCCTGGGAAAGCAGTTGATGACGGCCCAAGGTTTTGGAACCCTGCACTCTTGTGGGAGACCTGGAAGAGGTTCCTGGCTTTGGATGGCTCAGCTCCAGCTGTTACAGCTGCTTGGGGAGCGAACCATCAGATGAAAGATCTTCCTCTCTATATATCTGCCTTTCCAATAAAAATAAATAGATCTTTAAAAACCTGGGCCTTTACAGGGCTCAAGCCCATATTCTTCGTTCATAGCCAATACTGTGCTCAATTTCTATGCCTTTTCCAGAACAACATATGGTGGGTTTGCCACCATATGAAAATAAGGATGTGCTAAGTGAGGCTGCAGAATCTCAATATTTAACATTGCATACAGGGTCCTTCCAGTCTGAGACACAACATGGAGCAGGCAAGCAGGAGTTGGCCCAAGCCTGAAAAGCCTCCTGAGGACCCCTCAGCTCTCAACATCATGCATTATCAGGAAACAACATCTGGAGGGCCTCACGCCATTTATTCCATGAAATAAGAAAGGGATTTTGGCAGTTAGCATTTCAGGCCTTTAAATCCACAGTGGAGCTGTGCTACTTATTTAGCACAGGTGTTTAATTGTGATAAATTGGAGAAAGTCCCGGGATTCAATGGTCCTCAAACTTACACTACCATCTGGACAGACTGGGATAGCGGCTTCCTATCAACAAACTTGCTTATAGCATTGCCAGGGTGCCGGCCTGGGGGGACCCCTCCAGGGAAAGGCCAGGAGGTCGGGTGGGCAGGGGAGCAGGCAGAAACCTTCCAGAGACTGACAAAACACTGCGGAGTATGACTCAGATGCTGTATGCTTTTTAAAAATCTTTCTTGATAATCTATTTCTTTTTCAACACAGCATCAAGTATTAAGAGTAACTGATTATGTTGGTGAGCGACGGACTGCGCTGGCATTTTGTGTGTGAAGGGAATGTTATGTTGACTGCTTTTGGCAAACATCACTGTTTACGAAGGATGCACAAATGTTTCCATGGCCTGCCATGGAAATCAGTGCCTATTTCTATTCATGAATTAGGGGTTAAAGCAGAGCCTACTTCCAGCCCCTTCTGAATCGAAATAGAAATGGGTGTTTATTTTCTCACCTGAATCAACAGAAAAAAAAAAACTGGAAAAATATATGAAATGATGATTTTTCAAGATGCTGGACATCAAGAAATGAAGACTAATAATCCCTCAAAGATGCACAAAAGATGTGACGAACTCTATGATTCAATTTGTGCTGCTGACTTCTCAGAGTTTACAGGAAAAACACAAGAGGAGGGAACAAAAAGAAAATCAAGTGGAGCCTGTGGGTTGAAGAGACAAAACTAAGAGACTGGGGAGATCACCCTATTGGAACAAGAGTGCTCAGGAATGAGATTTCTACACAGAGAGTATTCTAGAGAGCTGCACAGTGTCTTACATTCAGTAGAATACTGAGGCACACACGTGGGAGGAAACTGCCAGCCATGGGACAAGAACCCTGAAAAGATCAGGGAAAGAGCACCATTCAGACAGGCCGAGAATTGTCTTTTTCTCCAGAAAGACTAAAAATAGATATCATTTTTACAAGGAGACTATCTTAACAGTGGGTAATAATGAACCCCAATAAACTGTTAACAGAGTAAACCGAACCCTTCAAGTAATCAACTTGCAATCAGAGAAAGCTCGAGAATACTTTAAGGAATATAAAAATATTTAGCACTCAACAAGACTGAACTTACAGTGTCTGACATCTTGCCAAACATTCCCAGCATGAAAAGTACGGGAAAATAGAAATATAGTAAGTGGAAAAGTCAAATGATTAAAGTTGGGCTACAGCTGACAGACAAGAGAATTTGTAGAGAAGAGTACGAAGGCCTTTATGGCTATGTGCTATACATGCAAGGAGATGTTAGTACTCTTCATTCAGTCATTCAAAGTCCAATAAAAATCTAAATCACATTTTAATTGCACAAATAATTTTCAAATATGTATGGATATGGAAAGGAGCTAGAACTCTCAAAACAATTTGGAAAAGAAAAACATAGCTTAGGAATTATAACTACCCGAACTAAAAATTCACTCAAAACTGTCAGCATTGAAGCATTGTAATAATTGCCTAATTGGACAAATTAATCAATGGGAAAGAATAGTTATTTCACCAACACAACCATGTACATAAATACAACTGATTTTGAATAAAAATGCAATGCAGTTCAATAAAGGATGACAGCCATTTTTTCAACAAAGTACTCTGCAGTACTTGATACTCACATGCAAAAATTATTAACTAGACCCATACAAGGTGTGAATTCAAACGAGTGAAAAAAAGTTTTAGAATTAAATAAAAGAGAAAGCCTTTGTGTCCCTGGATTAGATAAGCATTAGTTTAATGTAAAATAGAAAGCGCCATTCATGAACAAATTGGCCAAGTGACATCTTCAAAGTTAAAAATATCTTCAAAATGCACTGTTAAAGGTATGAAAATATAACTCACAATCTGAATGAAAATATTTGCAAAGTAAATATGTGCAAAGGGCTTGTATTCAGAATACACAATAAAAAATAAATTTCAACCCCCCTCATAAGAAAACAATCTAATTAAAACTGTGAGCATAAACAGGAGCAGGATTTTCATAATGGAAAATATAAAGATGCCAAATAAGCTCATGACATTTTACTCAACATTATTAGTCATTAGAAAAATGCAAATTAAAACCACAGCAATACACTAATTAACAAGTCCAGCTATTCATTTTTAAAGAGTTATGTATTTGAAGGGGAGAGTCACACACACACACACACACACACACACACACACACACACATTTTTCATTTGTTGGTTCACTTTCCAAGTGGCCTTAGTGATCAGGGTTGACCCAGACTGAAGGCAGGAGTCACGAATTACATCCAGATTCCCTACATGGGAGGCGGAGTCCCAAACATTTTGGTCAACACCTGCTGTCTTCCCAAATACATCAGCAGGGGGCTGTACGCGAAGCAGAGCATCTTGGACTCCAGTACTTTGCTGCGTTGCAAGGGACAATGTAACTCACTTTGCCTCAATGCGGAGCCCTAGTCACATTTTTTAGAAGAGCTAAAATTAAGAAATGAAATCCAGAAATTGTCACTGCTGGTGATAATATGAAGCAAAGCTCCGTCTTTGAAGATAGGTTGGGGGTGTATCTTAACATTTGTCTGTACACCATCCTATGACCCAACTCCTCAAGAGACTTCAGAACATATGTTCCCTCACAAACGTTCGAAAGAGAGCCAAAAAATGATGGAAAATTCCCATCAGAAAGTTATTGAAAAAAATCAAATATTGTCATGCAATGCAATGTAGTTCGACAGTAAATGAATTAAAATAAATACAATAGTGAGAATGAAACTCTTTCAAGAAACAGTAAGTGGAAAATGCATCTACATGCAAAAGATTGAATTTGAACTATTACCTATACTGTATACAAAAGTCAACTCCACTCAAAACCTGTACAATTGAACACTATGAATGCATAGTTAAAATTGATTATTAAGTAGGCTTTGAATCAAAGATCTAAATTTAAAGCTAAAACTACAAAAATCTTAGAAGAAAACACAAAAATATGGCATCAAAATAACAAAACAAAATAATCAATTTTACATCATCAAAATTAGAAATTTCTACATTTAAAGGCATCATCAAGAAAGTCTCCACAGATTGAGAGAATGCAATTATGAATTCATAATGCATAAATAATACAAGCAACTGAATTAAAAATGTACAAAAGACCAGGACATATTTGTTTTTGTTTTTTACAGAAAAAAATTTGTAAATGGCCAAGAAGTAAGTGAAAAGATGCCATGCATCTTTGTTTATCAAGGAGATGCAAATCAAAAACCACAGTGAGATATCACCTTGACCAACAGGAAGGCTAATCAGATAGGAAATGAGAAGATGTAGGCAGGTGAGCTATCTATGTGAAATGATGTTGGCAGCATCAGTGGTCCCACCCCTAGGAAGACAATCTGAGAATCTCTTGGAGATTCCATATCGAATTACCAGATGATCCAACAATTTCCATCTTGGTTTCATATTTGAGGAAAATGAAAACATAAGGCCGTACATGACCTGAACATGAATGTTTTCATCATCACTATTCACAAGAAATAAACTTGAAGACCACATCCAATGACCATTAATGAATGTGTGTGATGCATTCATAAAAGGAGCTATTGTTTATTATTAGTCAGCTATCAAAAGTAATGAAGTATTGACGCCAGCTACACCACATCTGAATCTTAAATACATTGTGCTAAGTAAAATAAATCAGTTACAAATAACCCCATGCTATATGACTCCACCTGTATAAAATATCCAGGACATGGAAATCTATATAGAGAAAGCATACATTATTGGTTACTTAGTGTGAGGGGTCGATGGTTGGTGACTGTCAAATAGTAGGGAATTTCTTTTCACACATTGCTTAAAAATGACCTACAATGGATGTGGCAATGGTGAATATATTATAAAGAAAAGTTGACTTGTACATGTTAAATAGGTGGACTCCGTGGTATGTGAATTACATCTCAATAAAGTCCTCAAGGCAAAGTTCATCATGAGCATCCTGGAATCTCAGCTCTCATGCATGATTCACACAGCTGAAAATGCCAATAGGCAGATTATTTGGATGGAAGAGAAGAACTCCAGAGAATCTCAGAGGTTAGTTCCCTTGTTTCTACATTCAGGTCACTGGCCCAAATTCCTCACGAGGCCTCTCCCAATCCAGGAAGTTCAATGGGGCTTTGTTCTAGAGACAAGGAGCTGAAAATGTTTGGGGAATGATCCTAATTTTATCCCACATATAGAATTTTCTTAGAGGCTGTGCCGTGTTTCTTAGAGGCTGAGCTACTTTCATTGTTATCTGTATAAGTATCACCTTGTAGATGTCTGCTGTTGGCATCAATGCCAACATTTTATGGATGAGAAAAGTGAGAGATAGGTAACTTTCCAAAATTAGCCCAATAATTAACTGGAGCCCACAGACATCAGAGCTTGTGCATGTGTCTAACATGTATGTTTTTGAATGGCAGAGTTGAGGAGCAAGCAAAGGTACTAAGCGATCTATGCTTCCTGGTTCACCCCCAGTGAATGGCCACAAGTCCTGGCAGAAGCCAGGAACCCTGAACTCTATCTGGATCTCCCTCCCAGGGACCCGAGCACCTGTGGTATCTTTCTCTGCTTTTCCAAGCCCATTAACAGGGAGTTGGATTGGAAGTAGAGCAGATGGGGTTTGATTCAGTCCTCACATAGAATGCTGCCATTTAAAGGGTGAATTAAATCTGCTATGGCTACAACACAGGGCCCAGCCTATGTTCTTTTCTTTGTTTTTAAGATTGATTTATTTTTATTGGAAAAGCAGCTATACAGAGAGAAGTAGAGACAGAGCGAAAGATTCTCCATCTGCCGAATCATTCCCCAAGTGGTCATAACAGCCAGAGCTAAACTGATCCAAAGCCAGGAGCCAGGAGCCTCTTCTGAGTTTCTCATGTGGGTGCAGGGTCCCAAGGCTTTGAGCCATCCTCAACTGCTTTCCCAGGCCATAGGAAGGGAGCTGGATGGGAACCAGTGCAGCTGGAACACAAAGCAGTACCCATAAGAGATCCTGGCACACACAAGGTAAGGATTTAGCCACTAGGCTATTTCTCAGGCCCCCATCCTATGTTCTTTATGTCATGATACCAGCTTCCAAATATTACCTTCCCATCAATCAGACACACATCTGTCAGAAAATCCAAACAGGGCATACAAGGAACTTTCCACATTAGGCATTAATAAGTGGTGTTAAACAGAACTCACATGACGAGCTCTATCCAGTGTCTTCTAGTGCTTTCCAATGTTTTTGGCAGGAACCCAGGCTTTCAAGGTTGCCTTCTGGACTGCCGAGGGATCTGGCAGCTTTAAACAGGGCAGTTCTGCCTCATCCTGCATGCTTCCACTTTATTTCATTCACCTCTTTTTTTTCTTTTTCTTTTTAAAGATTTATTTTTATTACAAAGTCAGACATACAGAGAGGAGGAGAGACAGAGAGGAAGATCTTCCGTCCGATGATTCACTCCCCAAGTGAGCCGCAAAGGGTCGATGCGCGCCGATCCGATGCCGGGAACCAGGAACCTCTTTCCGGGTCTCCCACGCGGGTGCAGGGTCCCGAAGCCTTGGGCCATCCTCAACTGCTTTCCCAAGCCACAAGCAGGGAGCTGGATGGGAAGTGGAGCTACCGGGATTAGAACCAGCGCCCATATGGGATCCCGGCGCGTTAAAGGTGAGGACTTTAGCCGCTAGGCCACACCGCCGGGCCCAATTTCATTCACCTCTTCGCTGACCAAGTCAAGGTTGGCAAAATCCACATTGCCCTGATTACTCATCTTCATCCATGCTAAGCCCAGAGGCAACCCTATGCTAGGAATAGCCTAAGTAAAATCGATCAGTCAGACACCTCTGCTGTTCCTGTGGTCACAGATGCCTACTCTTACACTAAAAGTAGCTTAAGAATTTTTATAACACCAACTTCATATTGGACATTAACTAAAACAAACTTGATTCAGAAAACAATAACAATAAAAGCATTATCTGAGGACTTGGTAGCAATAATTATGCTAATAACAAGGAAATCACTAAATAATAACAAGAAAATCAATTCTTAGAGGCTGGAAAAGGGTAAATTTCATTCTTCAATTTCTTATTATTCAAATCTGATCTTTACTGAATTGATGCCAACTGTTAACACACCAGGGCCAGCACAGGGTTTGCCACCTGGAAGGTGTTTAACAATGCTTCCTGAATGTTTGAGTTAATCGGTGAATGTTGTGGAATTAGTGAGCATTCTAACTTTACCAGGAATAGGAGTAAACATAACAAATGCGAATACAAGTCAACCATAAAATAAACTATAAGTTATTTGGCTTTTCTATATGGAAAAAATTCAGGGGCATGCGGTATATATAGAAACCACAAGTAAAACGGAATTTTGTATACAAGATCTTCCTACTTTTCCATGGGATCCCAACAAACTTAGAATATAGCTTCTTTATCATTCCTTAATCTAGAACTTTCTACCTTTTCATTGAAAGAGCACTTGCTGATTTTTTCTTGGCATATCTGAATTGCTTTTGCACCTTGGGGCTATTGCCAAGTAAAATAAGAGTTCCATGAACACAAGTTCTGGATGGTGCAATATTACAACAATCAATCTCATAGTTGTGATAGCTCATGAGTGATAAAAAGGAGGGTAGCAAATGCAGCGTGAATACACTGAAAGAAGGGGTGACTCATCCTAGACAGGATCAAGCAAGTGGAGAGAGATTTTATCAAACTGCTCAGAGCAGAAGAAACCTGAAAATGCATGAATGACTCCTGGGTGTTTCCATTTAGTGTTTTCAGACTGTGAGTAAGGAGGGAATAGCTCTAATATGTGTTTCTTTGCTCTCATAATGTAGATGTTGTTAATTATTGAAAGTTGCAGCAAGCATCTGAACAGATTTATAGTAAATTAAATATATTAAATCTTGCTTTATATTAAACAAGAAATTTGGGCTGCAGTGTGAGCATAAAGTGGCCCAGTGAAAGGCCATTGGGAGAAGTAGAGCCTTACCAAAATTGCATGCAAACGGCAAGTGTCTTTTTTCCGGTTGGAACACCTAGGTGTTACCTTAATAGTCAGAACTAGTCTAATGTGGCAATCACGTCTCTCTGGGGCGACTTCTTAAAAGACAACAAGCCTTCTGGTTCTGTGACCTCTCAGCAGAGGAATCCCAGCAGGGATCCAAGTCTCCGCTAACACCCTCTAGCATTATGAAATCTTTGAAGAGACCCAACTTTGAAGCGTGCCTTCCTGCTGTTAATGCGCATGTGCGTTCACAATCGGAGAGAACACCATCACGCTTGTCTGCTTTCCAAACCCCATCTAGCCTTGTCTCTCTATATCTCCCACGAGAGAAGCTGCCCAAGTCCCTTGAGAATTTTCAGGGGCTTCCTCTGGCTCCTAGCGTGGGCATGCTGCCAACAGGAAAACTAATGGGTGAAGAAAGGAAATTCTGATTGTCCAGCCATGAGGTCGGAAGCTTTGGTGGCTGCAGGCCAAGAGATGGGAGGGAAACTAAATGACAAAATAAATCAAAGACATCTTCACTTTGCAGTGTGTTTAAAGAGGAAGAGACTGGCCTGTTTGTGCTGTCCCAAGGCTTTCACCAAATTTAGCGTTGAATTTTAGCTCATTATTGCAACTTCCTTTCAAGTGCTTTAACACAGTCATGATGCAGTTCAACCTCTCCTTTTCTTTTTAACCAGTGATAAATCAAGCAATTTGTGTGGCTCCTCTCTACAGTGTTCAGCTATCTTGGAGGCATTTCCCATGACAAAGATAAAAAAGGATGACTTCAAAAGAGTTCAGAATCCAGGGGATGCCACCTTTTATAGAGCGAAGAAGGAAGAGTCCAAAGATGTGCCAAGAATGGGCTGTCTGTAAGAATTACAGAGAACTCAGTCACCTGTAGTGAGCGCATGAGGATACAAGGGTTCCACGTGTGCCACACACATTCACCAAACACTTCTTGGCTCTGGTACTGGGTTGCGAGTTTTAGACTCATAACCTCCCTTAATTTGGCTAAGAGGTGAGGTGGTATGCTTTCTGAAGTATTCCCCTCACTTAAAAATGGTTTTGATATCGGCCACAATCTGTAAAACATTTTACAGTTTCGAGGTTAGTGATCAAAATGTGATGTTCATGTTGTGGGGTCATAATTTAATGCATCATCCAAGTAGTTTCCATTCCTGATTTACATTTTATCCACTGCCTGCTCTTTAGACAACCAAGTCAGGGGAGTGTCTGTCACCCTGTAGGAATGAGTTTTTGAGCTTCAAAGCTCTTCTGAGTTTCTCAAATCAGACATAGACTGACACCATGAGTTTCCCCTTTTAGTTCCTGGCTAGAATCTCTTTTCCTCTGACCCCTACAAGTGGTCCTGGAACGAATCCCTGGGTACAACAAATCCCTCAGGCAAGTTTGGAGAGATCCAAAAACTTAGATGTCCCATGGCCTGCCTGGATCAGCAAGTGGGAACAGGTGTCATGCCCAGCTTCTTCCCACCCAGCTGCCTTTGGTTTCCAGTACAGCTATTCAGACAGATGGGCCTGAGACATTATCAGAGAGTTCCTGTTGGATTTCATTTGGCTCAAGGAGAAGCCAGACATTTCTGCACCCTCTGAGTGACCATGTGAGCTCTGAGAAAGCAAGGATTAGGATGGAAGAGGAAAAGCAGCAACTACCTGACACCTCCAGACTACGTAGTGCAGCACTTGGGCACCTGTTGGCACAGGAGGGTGGTAATAGCCCCTTGACCTCACTTTTTAGCATTTCACCCTCCTCCTCTCTCTGGCACATAGGCACAATTAAAGGGACAGTGGACTAGGTGAAAAGTTGATGGAAACGACACCCTGCTTGTGCAATTAATTGTTCTTTGTGATACAGTGAGGTCTTAAAAGAGTACTTGGGCTGAGTGTCTGAGTAACAGTGATGCAAAGCAAATGGAAATCCTGACACCAGTAAGTGAAGAGGTAAGCACCTGTAAAGAATGGGACTTCAGTCCAGGGCAGCAGACAGTGAGAGCTTAGCTGTGCAAGGTTTATTCTGCATGGGACAATAAAAAGAGATGGCTTGTGTTTTTGCCAAGCCATGAGGGACCCAGAGGTTTTGGAACTGGTATTACAATATTGCATTAGTACTGGTCCTTCAGGCAGTTTGCTGAGCAAGGCCAGGGACAACATTTGAACATCGGGGCTGGACAGCAGGGTTGCTCAGGTTAATGAGTGGTCAGTGATCAGCATCCTTCAGAGACAACAAGACACAATGTGATGTCACTGCAGTTTTCTGTCAAACCATGAGTAGTACACCTAAATGAATGACCTGATACTCACCCTGCACCTATTCTTGGTTCCCTGCAATACTCTGGGATGCTATGTGAGAAAGAAATTAAGCAATGCGTACATCAAACCCTTT
This sequence comes from Ochotona princeps, assembly GCF_030435755.1. NCBI lineage: Eukaryota > Metazoa > Chordata > Mammalia > Lagomorpha > Ochotonidae > Ochotona > Ochotona princeps. Next base: position 6,762,413 of record NC_080852.1, on the reverse strand, counting down.
GAGCAGTTTCTGCTGCTTCTCTAAGTTTCTATTTTCTATTATAAGGGAAAAATTGAGGAGAAAAAGGCCCAAATTCAGCGTCACAATCTCCCAGAAGATTCAGAGGAAATCAGCACATGGGCCCTCCCTCAGGGGCTCTCTGTCCATTCCTACAAGGGAGGCAGCCCATGGTGATCCAATTTATTAGAGGACATCCTCCTTTATTGATTAGAACTGAGCTACTGACAGCTTTCATTATTCTCCTCATTTTGTGGCATATTTTCAACATATGTTTATTTCATCCCTCCCCCCTTTAGATCTAGTCACCACTCCTCTTCTTGGCAGTAATATTGACAACCTCATATACCTCCAGGTGTTGTTCTTAGTTTTATTGCATTTATATTGAGCACTCATGTAATATAGATACATGATGGCTGAGAACAAGAAAAGGAGAGAGCAAGAGAGAGCGAGAGAGAGTGAGAGAGAGAGGAGACTGTGGCTCCATATTAAAAACAAAAGTTTAAAAATTATTTGACCAGTTAACTGCTTTTTAGAACCTCTAAGCCTTCTATAATTGTGAGATAATATGTGTCCAGAATACCTTTAGCCGCTCAGAACATGACCTTATTTGAAAACACTTCAGCTGTTGAAGCAGGGTTCCACCTGCTCTGGTGACCTTAAGACGGTGGCCATGCCAAAAAGAGATGTACAGAGAATGGCATGGGATGGTAAAGGCAGAAACAGATGTTTGGTGGCTATAGCCAAGCCACAGCCACAGTTGTCATTAACTCCTTGGAAGCCAGGAAGAAGCAAACAGGTTCCCAGTGCAGGCAGCAGAAGGACCATCGGTCCTGCTGACATGATGACGCCAGACTTCTCATCTCCAAGATGTGACACAGTAACTCCCCACCACCGAAGCCTCTTTCCTCAGTGCTTACTCATGGTAGCCCCAGAGTAGGAATACAAGCAGGGAAGAGCAGGTAGCTTTTCCCAGACAGGAAGCTCTGTAGCTCCATCACTGGCTCAACAGACTGCAGAGCAACACGCTTCTTCTCCCTCCTCTCATGTTGCTGGAGTCACGGTTACTCTCTCCGCCTGCAGTCCACCCTACAGGCTGCATTGCTGGAAGAGGCAGCCATACCAATATTCTGTCTCTCTCCTTGGCACAAGACCACCCCACTGGAGAGCAGTGTGCAGAAATGTGCAAACTCCCGCACATCCCCAGGGCTTTCTCCTTCTCAAGGCAGATTTTGTAGTCAGGTGCTGGAGAGGATTCTAGAGTTTGATCAACTCCTGCTGACTTGGTCACAGTATCTAGATGGATTCTGCTTTGGTAACCGGCCTGGCAGACAAACAATAAGCATCAGTTCTGCATATGGAGAGAACTCAAGTACCACTTCGGGAAAACGACAAACCAAGGAAAGTACCATGAGTTGGGGATATATGTGGGACCTATTCTGCTGTGTGGATTATTTATAGGACAGGGCAGATGGAGTCCCCATTTTCAGAATGGGAATGACTCTGCTCTTAGTTTGCCAAGTGCATGTTTATCTACTCACAGCCACACGAGTTAAGACATTTTGCTTAGATTTATTTATGTACTTACACATTCATACCTGCAGTCGAAAATATTTATTGAACATCTGTGAGATGGGATGCTCTGTGTGCTAGAGATATGACAGTAAATAAAGCAGAAAACTCCTCATCCTCATGGATTGCAGATCAATGGGACAAATGGGATGATATGCAAAATAAGGAAACATATAGATGACACACATAAATGATGACCGAGAGAGTCTAACGTAGGAAAAAGAAAGACCAAATGCCCAAAAGAAAGGGGTCAGTGGTCATTGGAGCCAAAGTTTAAAGACTTGGTGCTCTTAAAGTGAAATGAAAAAGGAAAATGAGTTTAAATCGGAACCATCTGGATTTAGCTTTTGTGAGAGACTATACACTATCTTCCTGAAACCAAAGCCTTAACCCCAAGTACCTTGTCCCGTGGATGTGCATAGCATCCTTGAAAAAGACAATGCAAGTAAAATGAGGCTGTTGGGTGAGGCCCTAATGCAACCTAGTTGACTTCATGTTGAAGATATGCCACACAATGAGGATGATGATAGGCACTGGGGTACTTCAGTTCTTCATACAATCTGCTATGGCGTTCTCATAAGGTGAAAAGGAGGTACCATGAAGAGTGTGCACACTGCACATCCCCCTGAGGACACAGCAGGAGGCCCCACCGCCTGCCAAGCCATCTTCTGCAATCTAGGCCACTCAGCCTGTTTGTGTGGCATTGATTATGGCTGCACAGCAGACACTGAGGACCCTGGGCTCAGACACCTGTCAGTCTTGTGACCCTGGGAGTATCTGTAGGGTACTTTGTGTGCTGCACAGAACAATGGGACAAGCTCACAGAACACTGAGGTCTCAGACACCTGTCAGTCATGTGACCCAGAGGGTATCTGGAGGGTACCTTGTGTGCTGCACAGAAGCAATGGGTCAACCTTACAGAGCACTGAGGCCTCCAGGACCCAGGTCACAGCAGGTGCAGAAGTCTTGCTCATTCTGACTCTGCCAGACTCCACCTGGAGTCCGCTCCTGAACTCCTCATGTCTACATTAAAATGCCATCTTCATCCCTGTACTTGCATGCTCAACATTTCAAAGTGCCTGAAACAGCTCCTCACTGTTGCCCCACCTCCTCTGCCTGAGCCCCTCTCTTCTCCACTGATTTCAGTGACGCCTGCCTTGTTTCTCAGAACCAAAACCTTAAAAACATCCTTGACCTCTCACCTGGTCCAAACCAAGACAGTATTTTGAGAAATTCGATTGGTTCTACTCTTGAAGCACACACAGACTCTTCTTTAGTCTTACCACATCTGTTTCTATAACTGACCTGAGTCACCAACCTCAGGCATTCAGCGTCCGTTTCCCAGGGTGTCACATGGTTTCCACTCAGACCTGCCCAGAGTCAGTTTCAGTGACATTCAGCATGAACACTGCAGGCTGACTGCTACTTTCCCAGGTCAACAGCCACCAACTGGGGGTAGACCAGTAATCTTTCTTTTTTCCCACTGCGGAACTTTTCCACCTTCCTCCCTGCCTTTTGTTCTCTGTGAAACACAAGAGATGGTACCTAGAATTTGTGTGGGAGCCAATCTAGTCTAAATAGGCTTTGCTTGTTCTCATTTGGGTGGTCTTCTTTGATTTTCACAAAAGTCATGTTTAAAACATTTGGTAATGATGAGGCTGGTTTTATGGGCCACAATGAACATTTTTTACCTTTATCTTTGCTCCATAAAGTGCTTATTTTGAAGATTGGAGTTTTCTGGATCGAAACAGAGGGAACATTAAGTACAGATAACTAAGCAATTATTGGACCAGATAGAATCTTTTGAGCTCCTTTTATGTAGTTCTGTCATACAGTCATACTTAAACCATCTCTGATATTTTCTGAAAATCTGAAACTCATTAACCATTTAGGGTCTCCACATCAAGGCTCCCTGTTTTCTTTCAACACATAATGATTTTTATGTCATGTCCCATCACATTTGTTCTTATCTCAATAGAAACATTTCTATGGAAAAATGGGGTAGCTTGACAATCTAATCCTCAATCTGCAAATTCCAGCATCCCAATGGATGCTGGTTTGTGTCCCAGCTGCTCTGACTTCCCAATCAACTTTGCTTATGGAGTGGGAGAGCAACAAAGGATAGCTCAATTCTTTGGGACCATGCACCTGATTGGGAGATCTGGAAGAAGCTCTTAGCTCCTGACTGACTCAGCTCCTGCGTGAACCAGCAGATGGAAAATCCTTTTTAAAAAAGATGATGAAGAAGAAAATGAAGCATATTCTATATTACAAGCCCCATTCTATGCTATAAGCATATTCTATCTTTTTTAAAAAGATTTATTTCATTCTTATTACAAAGTCAGATATACACAGAGGAGGAGAGACAGAGAGGAAGATCTTCCGTCCGATGATTCACTCCCCAAGTGACTGCAACGGCCGGTGCTGCACCAATCCGAAGCCGGGTACCAGGAACTTCTTTCCAGGTCTCCCACGCGGGTGCAGGGTCCCAACGCATGGGCCATCCTTGACTGCTTTCCCAGATCACAAACAGGGAGCTGGATGGGAAGTGGAGCCACCGGGATTAGAACCGTTGCCCATATGGGATCCTGGCGAGGACTTTAGCCGCTAGGCCACGGCGCCGGGCCCCAGCATATTCTATCTTGAATACCCTTCAAATACTGGATCCTCTGTCAACTGGTCTTTACATACATTTTCTCACTATTAGAAAACACACTTTCTTCATTTTTCCAGGATTGCTTCCTTACACAAACTTCCTAAGAAATGTGTTTTGGAATCTTTTCTGCCTGTACTCATCTACATACAGCATCACGTGGTTCAACAAGTATTAGGAAGATAGTACGAATTCCCAAAGCCTGGCATGATGATATGCAGAGAATCTTTAAGACACAGAGATACTTACATGAAACTGAACGACTCCTTTCCTTGTGCAGCCTTTTCATTTTGTCATTTCACATGCTCTAATGTTCATGTATTGTTCATGACTCTGATCAATGTTTCCATGCACTTCCCCTTAAATAAGCCTTCCATGAAGCAGGCATTTAATTTAGCAGTCAACAGGTTGTGAACACACACCAGGAACCTGTGTCTGGCTCCTGACTCTTAGTTGCTGCTGCTGTAGATCCTGGGAACCAGCTGATGGTAGCCCAAGAAATTTGATTCATGCCACCCTCATAAAGGACATCCATCGGTTCCCAAATTCCTAATTTTGACCCGATCCAACCTCAATCACTTCTGGTAATTGGGAAATCAACATTGGACAATAGTGTCTCTCTCTCTCTTTCTCTCTCTCTCTCTCTCTCCCTCCCTTACTTTTTTTCTCTCTCTCAGATAAACAAATAAAAGTTCAATGAAAAAAATGAGAGAAAATAGCCATAAACTACAGGAGTATTTGCATTTGGTAGCATCCTAAGATGGAAAAGTTGGAGGCAGAAAAGGGCACATCCCCTTGTGGAACAGAAACGTATCACAAAGAAATAATTTGTGGATCATAGTGCTCTTGGTGGGCTTATATACAAATCAATGACTTTCAGAATCTTAAAAACATTCTGTCTTGGTTATGTATCAAGGGATAAGGTTTCAGTGCTGAAAATAACTGCTGCCATAACTTCTCTGTTGCATTTTCCTACTAAAAAAAAAGATGCTGTATTTAGCACGTTTTAATTAATGCTGAGACCCAGATGTCATTATGCACAAGTAAATTTAATATTATAGGAGTCTTTAATGAAACTTTGATCCAATCAAATTTAGATCGTACAATCCTGCAGCTGATTCTTATTTCTTTGATGTGCATATTGTTCATTTTTGACAGTGTCTTTCTGTGTCTTTTCCTATTTCATCTCGTCCTCATTCTCGGCACTTATTTATCTTTCTTCTTGGGTAATTAGAAATTGAATTAAGATGCTTTTGCTAAGTACACTGATGCATTTTTGTGTCAGCTCTCAATTTAGCAAGACCGGGATGAATGTTAGTCATTTACTATGAGATGAAAGTCTTTATCCAATTTATGGCAAACAATGACCTCTTTGCTCTGTGTACACTTTATAGTTTTCAAAGCAAACTCAAGTGTGTTATTCCTTTGAGGTACAATGGCCGAGGCTAGAAACTCGAGCTCAGGGCCTAAGCAGACCAGGAGTTTGGAAAGACCGTTACTACCATTGATAGTCTGCCTTGGGGGATGTTAACTTAGTCCCCTTTAATTCCTTTCTATGTAAAGCCAACCTAGTAATAGTCTCATTCTCAGGGCTTTGAAATAAATGCTACCATACAGGAAGTTTTCAGTTTGGTATTAAATACATAGTAAGTGTTCCAATATTTTGCATAGTGAGGGGGGTAGGGATTAAGACTTAAACACTTTGAAGAAAAAAGCATAAATATGATTTATACTTTGGAAATGTAGTTGTTAATGTATTAATGAATTGTATTATTCAAAACCATATATCTAATTATTGGAAGAATCAAGCCTGGATTTTTTTTTTTACTTCAATAAGCTCAGTTTAATTCCTTAAAATTCAATACATAGAGGAGAAATGCTTCTTTTTTTTGTAATTTTGAATTTTATGGTGCCATTCCATAGGCTCTGGGATTTCCCTACCTCCTACCCAAGTTCCCACTCCCCAACTAATTTTCTCCATATTATTACAATAGTATAGTCCCTCAAAAGCAGTCTTAAGTCAATTAGTCAGTTATTTATGTGTATCCTGACATTGCTGACACAGACAACGTCAGACAGTCCAACATCCCATTGTCTAGATATCTCCAAAAATGTCACTGGGAGTCCATCTTTGATTTGGAAGTAGAAATGCATACTGCATTATATCATCACACCTGGATGCGATAGTCTCTATGACGCCATCACTACACATTCCCTTAGATGAGAAGCCACAAAACAAGGTCAACGACAGTTATGAAGTTAAAACAAAAAATCTACAGCACCATAAAGTCAAAAACATGCCACTGAATAACCAACACATGGGTGAAGAAATGAAAAAGAAAACACAAAGTCTCTTGAGTAAAATGATGCCACTGTGCAATCCATGAGGCAGCGATGAATTTAACAAGAGAAAAGAAACTATTTGGAAGAAATGAAAATGAAAAAAAAAAACATCAAAGCACATGGGATGCAGCAAGAACACTATAGGAAGTGTTATTGATCTTGCAATTTGCATGAAGGCTGCCTTATATCAGAGAAAACATATGGTATTTGTCCTTTTAGAATTGACTTATTTTACTGAGCATAATGGTTTCTAGTTGGGACCATCTAGATGCAAATGGCATAATTTCATTCTTTGTAATGGATGAGTAATATTCCATGGAGTAGATGTACCAGAGTTTCCTTATCCACTCCTCTTTGGACAAGCATCTGAGTTGTTTCCATGTCTTTGCTATTGTAGATTGCATTGCTGTAAATATAGAATTACAGATCCCCTTGTCATACGAGGTTTTCATTTCTTTTTGGGTATTTTTTTTTTTACTATTTCTGGATTTCTGAAGCTCTTTGTACACCCTGGACATTAGTCCCCTGTCACTTGTGGAGTGTGCCATTGACTGCTTCTTCACTTTGTTAAAGCAGAAATTATTTTTAAATTGTTTCGCAACACTCTTCACCACGGTTTGAATTTGATTTATTCAGCCACACTTAAACTCATATGGAAGTTTAACACCCAAACCTTATGTTGATAGTGTTACAAGGGTAGAAGCTTACTCTACATTGTTTCAAATGGAGGCTTTTGGAAAGTGGATTAAATTAGACTAGGTCATTCAGGTGAAGCCCCCAAGACTGGATGACATTGGATTTCTAAGTAGGTGATGAGAAACCACACAGATTTGCTTCCTGTCTGCTGTCTTGCAATGTTCTGTGGTGAACAGAGAATCACTACTGGTTGCTGCCACCTGGGTCTTAGGCTGTCTTGACTATTTTTGCTGAAACCTGAGTTCTTTGCCTTGCCTTTGATTCTGGGCACTGCTAATTTATTCCTCTCTCTCATTTTGCTGAAAAAAAAAAATTAGGCAGAGTCCGTTTCTTATACAAAGAAATCCAGATCAACTATTATCTCTCTCTCTCTCTCTCACACACACACACAAGCTGTAAAAGCAATCACCCTTAAACTAAGTGGCACACAAATATCTGCAGCTTCCATATTCAGGAAATCAATTGATTCAAACTGAGGTGAGATGTAGTTTGGCCCCTAATCAGTTCTATCATTTCTTACCCTCTCTGGAACAGTGATATGGTCTTTTCATGGAAAAGCAACTCAAGAGGGAAGGCCCATTCCAGTTTCTGCTTTTATCTTGTCTCCTACTTTTTCATCAGTTAAAACGGGTTAAATCAGGTCTGGAGTGATAGCTCTATTAGCTAATCCTCCACCTTGTAAGTGCCAGGCTCACTTATGGGCACGACTTCACATCCCAACTACTCCACTTCCCATCCAGTTCCCTGTTTGTGGCCTGGAAAAGCAGTAGAAAATGGCCCAAAGCCTCAGGACCCTGTACTCACATGGGAGACCTGGAGGAAGCTCCTGGCTCCTGGCTGCTGATTGTCTCAGCTCTGGCCATTACTGCCATTTGGGGAGTAAGCCATTAGATGGAAGATCTTTCTCTCTATAAATCTGCCTTTTCAATAAAAACACATGGATTTTTAAAAAGCAAGACCAAAGCAGAACAAGAAAAACCCAAACATGTCAAATAGCCAAATCCCTGTAGCCGTGACAGTGGGAGGACCAGAGTGAAGAGTGGCTAAGTAGGAGGGATGGTGTCTTCTCCAGATGTACTGGTTTGCGTTAAAAGGCATACCATTCTTCCATTGGAGAGAGTCATTTCCTTAATCCTATGGCTAGTTGAAATGTTCTCCTGCAACACAAGACAGATTGACGGGAGAAAAACACACAAGATTCTACAGATATCTGTGTGCTCACGGGGGACATCCAGGACTTGTCCTGCCCAGTAACTTTGCATGTCAGTTTATGTACATCTTCAACAACAACAACAACAAATGATAGATTTTTGGAAAAATGACATTAGGGGAAAACCCCTTTAACAGCCTAAGAATAGCAATTTCTGGGCCCTAAGCAATTCGTATTCTCCTTTTAGGGTATTGGAAGGAGGCCAGAGGGCTTCCTGTACCCGTGCTTCTCAGCTTTCATTCTGTAATGCTTTGGGGCGGCACATTTCTGACTGCCCACACTTCTAAGATATCTTCGCTTAAGATGCAAATGCTGGCCTGGGAGCGTTAGCGTGGTGGTTAAGGTCCAGGATCCCATATGGGCTCCGGTTCTGGTCTCGGTGGTTCTACTTCCCATCCGGCTCCCTGTTTGTGGCCTGGGAAAGTAGTCAAGAATGGCCCAAGGCCTTAGGACCCTGCACCTGGGTGGGAGACCCGGAAGAGCTCCTGGCTTCGGATTGGCTCAGTTTCAGCCATTGCGGCCGCTTGGGGAGTGAACCATCGGACGGACAATCTTCCTCTCTGTCTCTCCTCTCTGTATATCCACCTTTCCAATAAAAATAAATGAATATTTTTTAAAAAGATGCCAATGCTTCTGGGGAAGGAAAAGAAAATCTCCCATCAACACCGTCCGCCTAACTTGGCTGTTCAGCGGACTAGTATGAGGTGGCCACAGAGGGCTCGGAAGAGGAACCCCTTGAGTGAGAAACAGGTGAATCCACATGGCCAAAGGGGATTGGATCCAAAAGAAAAAGAAGCCGAGGTCTTCCTCAATGGGATGCAGTAGCATATAGGAACGCAAATAACTGATGCTTTGGGGGACAAAGGTGAAAGGTGAACTTCGTGGAACATGAGCATGTTTTTCTTATAGTAAGTTTGAGGGAAAATAGAAAGAATTTACAGATTTAAGTTTCCAAGAGTGGCTCTTCAGTTCTATGGTTCATGTGAATGGCTCACAAATTGCTTCCCTATACTCTGCTCTTGCCACATTGTCAGAATGGAGTTGATTTTTACCACACGCACACACACGGCACAAAGTCTCAACCAGGGGAGGATTATGGTGTTCCCGTTGCTGTGGGAACATATATTCTTCCAGCCACTTCTTGGTTATTGTGTCTATTGTATTTTAGACAAGGTCAATACAAATACCAGGTGAGGACGTTGCATGAGACACAGGTAACTTGCCAGGTTGTAAGGAAGCTCCGGGCGCTTTCAGGGAGTGTTCATTATTGGGTTATTGGAGTTTCAAAGGAATAGGAGTAGAGGCCATGGCCAAATCTGAGTCTAAACATGTCTAAAGTGTGTAAACCTGAATATCTGTGCGAGTTTGGGAGTCTGTGTGGAGGTGGGGGAGTCCATTTTCCTATATAATCCTATATACGTCGTTGGAAGGCTATAATTGGAGTGCGAAATAGCCACATTTGAACAGAACTCAATTCCACTCCCAAATGTATCAGCAGGCTTTGACTAGACTCTCATGCAAATTAGGTAGATATATGGCTTAAAAACCAACTGCTCTCAGAATAAAGGATATTTTCCCCAAGCTCACTTTAAACAAAATGAATGATATGCAGTCTCATAAAGACAGATGATTGACGTTTCGCAGTGCATGGAATTTTTCTTTTCAAATCATGACATTTTGTAACATAAAGAGATGGTGATTACTTTATGTACTCCCCAAACTTAAAATTTGAAAAAGAAAAACACACTACCGGGAAAACAAAAATAATATGCCCTACAAAGAATGCAATTAGGCAGAGCTGGATTAGTGAATCCATAGAGGATAAGCCATAGGGGCTGATTATCTCGAATTTAATTTGCTGCTTTTGATATTTTTCCCTCTGCATTTTGGCAATTCCGCGGAGATCAGCTTGCAACAGCTTCATTTTTCAATTGGTCTATTTAAAACATTTTTTTTTGTATCTGGCATAACAAAACATAACTATCCAGGACTATTATCAGTTCTTCCAGAAGCCTTGGTGAGAGCAGAGCAGTGTGGTACTTCACATCTAAAGCTGTTCCCATTGGACAGGTGCAGACCAAACATTTTAAGATAATCTGAAATGAAGCTTTACAAATATTGGGATTTATTGAAAATGGACCCACATCTAGTGAATGGAGCAAAACATCTCTGCGAGCCTTCTCTGCCCATTGACATCCTTGTTTCAAAGAGTGCCTCGAAGCTGTCCAATTGCCAACAGGTGTCCTTGGCTCGTAGCATAGCCAGAAATGATTGTAGGTCAGAGTCACAAATGCAGAAATGTTGACTTTGGGGTATGGCCCATGAGTTCCACTGTCTTCTCTCTGTGGGCTGTATAAGCCTGCCTATGCCCGAGGTCTGGCTGATGTTAGCTCCTCTCATGTTTGTTCTCAAGAAATGTTATCACATTCAAAATATCAATGGTCAGAGTCCCCCAAATTTCAGATCCTGCCTGTTTCCTGTAACTTCTTAGATTCTCCAGAGCTTTAATTTTTCTGAAGTTACAAAGTGTTTTTCCCCTTCCTTTTCCTATATTCAGGCTTGTGCCTTTATTTTTGTTTGTTTGAAAGGCATGGTGACAGAGATGCCAAAGAGATCATCCAGTTGCTGACTCATTCCTCCAACTGTCGTGACAGCCTGGGCCAGAGCTAGATGTCCCGAACACCATCCAGGCCTCCTACGTGGGTAGCTGGGTAGCAAGTACTTGGGTCATCCTCCACTGCCTTGCCAGGTGCACTAACAGGGAACTGGATTAGCAACAGAACAGCTGGAACTCAGCTGCTCCCACATGGGTGGGTTGCCAGTGGCACAAGCAACAGTTGTACATGTCGCGCTATAGTGTCAGTCCCATGACTAAACAGTTGAGCTCCTTTCCCATGCAGGCAACAGTGTCAGTAACCATGAAATGCACCCGGACTCTTGCTACCCGAAGAAGCTGTTTTGAATCTGTTCATCTTATCTTTACCAAACCTCAGCTTACAATCACACACAGTTGGGCCTGAGTAAACTAGTCATGGACCATCACCTGACTTCTATGATGCATTCGTTTTGCCGAATTATGGCTTGGAAAAAAAAATGGTAACAACAATGTATTTAGAAGAAAAACAATGACTTGAAGTTTAACAAAGAAAATAGTAGCTTTCAATGCTAGTAACCAGTGTGTCTTTTATTTTCTTTAGACATCAAAAACTGTACAACTTGAAGGGAACTTCCAGTGAAAAACACAAGGAAACTTGGTTTAGATTATCCTGTTTTATGTCTGTCTTTCAACATGATGTCTTGTGTGCTGATGAAAAGACTTGCAATGGAAAGTCACAAAACTATTCCAATACCGTTAATGCTCCAATGTCAAGAAAATAAGCTGTGTTTTTCACAGTAAACAAGGACAGAGAATCAAGGAAACGAGGTAAACTCTGTTATACCAAGATATTATAAAGAAGGCAATCCCCAATGAGGCCACATTTTGCTACAATCATCATTTTTGAAGAACTCAACTTAAAAAAAAATCGTACAATTTAGAAATGTGAAGTATTGATTATTTATGCACTTCTCATTGTAAAATTATAAGTATGTTAAATTTAAACTTAATTGTGTGTTTAAATTATGTGTATTTTAATATCTGTTTTAAATATGTGAATTTAAGTATCCATATTTAATCTCATACATGAATATTACTAAAAATTATAAAAATTGTGGTATACCATAATATCATAGCTTAATACTATTGCTTTTGTATTGCTTACGTTCTAGTAACCAAGTTTAAGTCTCTTCCATGTGATTTCTGCCAGCAACATCATCATCATCACTAGAACTACTTTTTGAGTCATTTAATGCTGAGTTTTTATACCTTCAATTTCCTCACAGTTTTCTAGCACTTTTTTAAAAAAAATATTTACTTATTTTTATTGCAAGGTCAGATACATAGAAAGAGGAAGAGAGACAGAGAAGAAGATCTTCCATCTAATGATTCACTCCCCAAGCGGCCACAACAGCAAGAGCTGTGCTGAACCAAAGCCAGGAGCCCAGAGCCTCTTCCAGGTCTCCCATGTGGGTGCAGGGTCCCAAGGCTTTGGGTCATCCTCAACTGCTTTCCCAGGCCAGAAGCAGGGAGCTGGATGGGAAGCAAGGCCGCTGGGATTAGAACCGGTGCCCCTATGGGATCCCAGCGCATGCAAGGCGAGGACTTTAGTGGCTAGGCTACCACGCTGGGCCTTTCTAGCACTTTTTAAATCCATAGATGAAGTTCTCTGTGGAAGTTTTATCACAAACCACAAGCACTCACTCAGAAAACCTTGAGAATTGTAACCATGGGAGGGTTTTTTGTTTTAATTCATCCCATAAGTACAAATCAGCTCACTCTCCTCACCACTCCATCTCTCTCTCTCTCCATCTCTCTCTGAAGATTTATTTTAATTTTGTTTGAAAGGGAGAGAGAGAGAGAGAGAGAGAGAGAGAGAGAGAGAGAGAGAGAGTCTTCCATGTGCTGATTCACTTCCCAAATGGCTGCAATGGGCAGAGCTGAGCCCAGCCAAAGGAGGAGACTGGAGCTCGCTCCATGTCTCCTCTGTGCGGGTAGGAGCACGTGGACCTCCATCCATCCTCTGCTGTTGGCCCAGGATATAAGCAGGAAGCTGGATCAGAAGCAGAGCAGCCAGAACATAGAACAAGAACTGCTACTCCGGCGGGATCCTGGCACCACAGGCCGAGCCTTAATTTAACATGCCACAATACCAACCCCAAATCAGCTGGACCTACGCTGATTTGGAGCCAAGAGTTTGCTCTGGATCCCCCATGGGGGTACAGGGTCCCGGGCCATCCTGTACTGCTTTCCCAGGCCACAAGCAGGGAGCTGGATGGGAAGTGGAGTAGCTGGGACATGAACAAGCCCCATATGGAATCTTAGTGCAAACGTCTCTTTTAAGTGATCATGAGATCGTAACAACCTTAAGCATCTCACGTTAACCACCGCAAGGTCATACCTGCAGGAATAAATACTAAGCCTGTGATAAATTCTTATAGTTCCCTTGTTAACAACTCCATCTTATAATCTCTGCAAGCTGGCACATATGGAATTAATTTGTGAGTAAAGTAGATATTGACACAGCTTTTGCTTGATAAAGTCACGAACGTACATACCCTAATCCTGCCTGTACCCCGGGAAAGCAACTGAGGATGCTTGAACCTATGTGGGAGACCTCAAGAAGCCCTTGTCTTCTAGCTTTAGATTGGCTCAGCTCTGACTTTTGCGGGCACATGGGGAGTGAACCAAGCAGATGGAAGATTTCTCTCTCTTTTTTTTCTGTCTACTTCTCTTAATAAATCTGCTTTTCAAATAAAAGTATAAATAAATAAACATTTGTTTATTTATTTTTAAATTTTGTAGGAAACAGGGGAAGGTAATCGTGCGCACTTTACATTTTTGGCAATAAAGACGTGAGTTCCCACTGACTGAGCTCTTAGGAACTACCTGCCAATGGCGCTCCCAGCATCAACACAATGACTTGACATTGCTGTTCTGTTTTTATTGTGGGAAGACAGTGGCCAGACTGGGTAAGTCCTGTGACCGAGTTGACGCAAAAATTAAGAATAGGGTCAATTTTCAAGCTGAGGCATTTGTCTCCGCAGTGTCAAACCTACATGTCACATCACCCAAACTCAAGATAAAGGCACGTGAGCACATTATCAAAGAAACTTTCTATGGATGATTTCCACAATGATTCTTTACCAAAAATTCCTCTTCCACCGTAATGTTAATTTTCCTCATGTTTGTGAGTATACTAAAGGGCGTATACAGGTTAAGAAACGGTATATTTTTCTAAAAAGAGATTTCATAATTTTCATCAGTTTTGAATGACGTGTGTGATTTTATGTAAAAGCCATTGCTTCAAAGAAAAGCTAGGCACTGGAGCTAGCATTATAATGCAGCACATTAAGCTACTGCTTGCAATGTTGCTATACCATACCTGAGTGCTGTTTCACGTCCTGGCTATTCTCTGCTGATGCAAGTTCCTGCAAATGTGTATGGAAAAGCAGGAATGGATGTCCAATTTGTCCCTCTGCCACCCGTGTGGGAGGTTGAAGTGAAGCTATTTCCGGAATGAACCAGCAGATGAAACATGTTTCTGTCTCTCTTCCTGTCTCTCTTTCTTTCTGCCTCCACCCCTGCCTCTCTGCCTGTCAAGCAAACAAATAAATAAATCAAAGAGGAAAAGAAACAGGTCATGAGCTTGGGTCAACCGCTGGCCTCAGGATCTCAAGCTTATCCTGGGTTGGTCATTGCTTGTGGATCAGCATCAAGGTGTAGCTGTCCAACCTCCAGGCAGAAAGCAGGATGGCTCCCAAAGCAGTTCTCCTATCTTCAAGGGCTGGGGTCTTCCCACCTTCTCCTGCCTCCCTGACCACTGGCAAGACAGAGGAGAACAGAGTAACACTGCTATCAAACAATTGTGTGATGCAAGAGAGTCGGTGCTTGGCGGGGGGATGCTTAACTGCCCATAAGAGAGATTTATATCGTTACCATGAGGTAGAAATAGATAAAGGAAAGGTTCGGGTGTGGGGAGGGGAGGAGAGATGAGGTTGCAGTGTAGCTACAGGTTGCAGGCACTGATGAGACATTTGCCGTTTTTTCAACTCTGAGTCAGCAAGTCCTGCCAGAAGCTGCGCTTCATCACACTGGGGCAGACAAATAGAAGTATTCGAGGTTCTGAAATCAACAAATGTTCATTCTAAAGAACAGCTTTTTGGGTTCAAAGACACACTGAGTTCAAATACGAAGAAAGCTTTCTCCCTGCCATTGGACACTGTGAACTGACTGTAGACCTTGTTACGGTGCCTCAGAGGGTTTATTTATCCCCTTGTTTTGAATACTTCAAAAGGCCACTGACTAAACAGGCAGCCTTAAACTTGATCTATTACCTTTCTCTGGGAGCCTAACAGCCCCAAAGCACAGGAATCATACGGCTCCTCCAAACGAACCTTTGGGACTGCGGTTTTGCACGGGCAAGAAAGAAATACAAGCTGCCCATGGACCACTTAAAACAGATGGTAAGGCAAATGTCAGGGGCTGAATTTTACCTGCACATCATTCATCTCATAAGTTATTCCTGTCCACTCGCCGACTGTTTCCGTCATGGTCATGAACTTTTTTACTACGCGAGTAATTGCCTTCACATCCATATTGAGAGGCACTTCAATGTTTACACGTCCACACCCATGATTTCACGTGCATGACTTTGTGATCTGGCATACAAGAAGAGTCATTTTGCGCCATTGCATCTGGAGCCAGCTTGGATGGATCACAAGGATTGAAACAGAGGAAACATTCCTTGGAATGTACTTGCAAAATTTCCTTGGCTGTTCTGATAACGGAGAATCATTCACCAGATGCTCATTGTTTGTTTTCAAGAGAATTTTTAGCTTCAAAAATGAAATGAGCCTTCCTCTTGTTCCCTGAGAGCCAAATGCGTTTCACCCCAAGTGCTACCTCTTATCCATTGTAACTTGCCATGTGAAATTCGGTAAACAAAACTCTGAAGCCTAGCCCAAAATTGAGGCGTAATGAAGAAACACAGATCATACTCTGCCTCTAGCCTTATCCACCCAAGGTGTAGGTGTCAAAGAAAAGGTGAAATGATTTACCTTGGCCACTTGAGAACTTAGCGGAACAGGGGAGAATGGGCCTTGGAAGTGAGATGTATACCCAACTTCTTTCCAGTAACCCCAATGAGCACTTTAGATAGAAGGAACCTGTGATTATTTTTCAAGAACTGATTCCCATGTCCTATCTTTGCAGGGTTGTGCCTATAACTATCGGATACTTTCTCTTTTTGGCAGGTGACTCTGGTTAAGAGGGAGGGGACCCCGCACATTTTCTTCCTATCTCCATGTAAGTGACTCACTGCCTGTGGAACAGAGAGCAGAATGGAAGCAATGGACTCTCAAAATGGGAAAGAGGCATGCAAAGGAGTGAGGAGTTTATGTTGGGGACCGGGCTTAACCTCCAGCAAGCTGTAGAAGGCAGCTTGAAGGGGCAGACAGTTTGGGAAGCAGGGAGATAGGAGGATTATTCAGAAAGTTGCTGCTTTCCTCATCTTTTCTCCACTGCCCCTTGCCAATTCCGGAATGCCTCAATCTTCTTCATTAGCTCTTTCTCTACCTGTAGAACTTTTCTCTCCCGGCTTTCTTTCACACATAAATTCTCAAATGCCAGGATGATTTTGGTTTTAAATGACAACTTCCACTTGGTGATATCCTAACCTTGCCTGGTTTCTTTATTTTTTTGAAGTTTTTTTTTTAAGATTTATTTTATTTTTATTACAAAGTCAAATATACAGAGAGGAGGAGGAGAGACAGAGAGGAAGATCTTCCGTCCAATGGTCCACTCCCCAAGTGACTGCAATGGCCGGTACTGCGCCGATCCGAAGCTGGGAGCCAGGAACTCTTCCGCGTCTCCCTTGCAGGTGCAGGGTCCCAAGGCTCTGGGCCATCCTCAGCTGCTTTTCCAGGCCACAAGCAGGGAGTTGGATGGGAAGCGAAGCCACCGGGATTAGAACTGGTGCATATATGGGATCCCGGCTCTTTCAAGGCGAGGACTTTAGTGGCTAGGCCACCGCACCAGGCCCAAAGAAGTTATTTATTTGAAAAACAGAGAACTAGACAATAGAGGCTTCCCATTCATGGCTGCCCTCCTCTAATGCCTGCAACAACTGGTATAGGGCAAGCTGAACCCAAGAGGCTGGAGCTCCATGCAGGTCTCCCTTATGGTGCAAGAGACACAAGTATTGAAGCCTTAGCCTGATGTGTCTCAGGATGTACATCAGCAGGAAGCTGGAATCAGGAACTAACCTACTTGAATCCAGGCACTGGTCTGCATGTTGTGGGCATCCCATGCAGTGTCTTAATCCCTCTGCCAGATGCCCACACCCTGCTTGATTTCTTCATAGCATGTATCGCCTGACCATGACAATTGGTTATGCCTGTGCTGATACAACACACGGTCTGACACAGAGTATTTGTTACCTTGTAGTAAGTTAGGTGCTTGCTTTTCTGACCTGTTATGGTGAGATGTTCAGATGAACATGTTTTTTTGTTCATGGCTAGTTCCCAGGCCGTTAAATAATCCTAGCACACAGAAGCCAGCCAGCCATATTTGTTGGTTTAATTAATTTGAAGAGTTGTTTACATTTGAGTAGATCTAGCTTTCAATTTCTGACTATATGGAGTTTCACAAGTGACAGTCTGTAGGGTACATCTAGCCTGTTCATGTAAGTTTTTTGGAACACACATTCTCATGCTGCTTTTATGTCGCAGTGAAGTCAACGCGATGGCAACTCTACATGAACTGTTTCAATCTAACCTTGTATAGAAGAAGTGTTCGTTCACTTCTGCGTTAGACCATTAACATGGATGAAAACAGTCAATGACACCTATAGCTCCCCTTCTGTTATTGACTTCATTGACCAACCAAAGAGAGGAATAAGTGTGAGACAGAGTACTGCTCAGGCTCACCACCCCCGTACTTGAACAAGGCCTAAGACAGAAAACTTCAGTCTACAAATATGTGTGTGTGTGTGTGTGTGTGTGTGTGTGTGTGTGTGTGTACCTCCTCTATGACAGACAGATCCTATGATGTATCACAGGATAAGAACAGAAGTTTTTGCCCTTTGGAAATGTACAGCAACGGAGGTAGACAGTAACCAATGGAAACCATAAAACAAAGGACTGTGCGGCACAGTAAGAATGAAGGACTACAGAGGAAGAAAGGGGAGTAGGAGAAGATGTGTTAGGGGGCTGTGGATATACGTTTCCTAGTGCATATAGGAGCCAAGGCAAAATTAACATTCAGCAAGCTAAACATGAAAAGGGTTGTCATAGAAGGGATGTTGGAAGACTACGAAAACAAACAACCATTGCAAAGGACCCAGGACAGAAGTGAGCCCAAGGAACAGCCCCAAATCACTATGAATAAAAAAGAGGGAAATTGATGGTGGAGCATCTACAGTGAACATATTCTTTTTGAAATATGTTTATTTATGGCCTGGCATGAGGGTTCAGTGGCTAAATCCTTGTCTTGAATGTGCCAGGATCCCAAGTAGAAGCCAGTTCATGTCCCAGCTACTCCACGTCCCATCCAGCTCCCTGCTTGTGGTCTGGGAAGGCAGTGGAGGATGACCCAGGTCCTTGGGATCCTGCACACATGTGGGAGACCTGGAGGAAGTTCCTGGTTCCTGGATTTGGCTCAGCTCCAGCCACTTGGGGAATGAACCAGCAGACGGAAGATCTTTCTCTCTCTATCTCTTTCTCTCCATGAATATGTCTTTCCAATAATAAATAAGTAAGTAAATAAATAAGTTTATTTATTGAAAAGGCAGAGTTACACAGAGAGGTGAGAAGAAACACACCCAGAGAGAGGGAGAGAGAGAGAGATCTCCCATATCTTGTTTCACTCCCCCACATGGCCATAACAGCCCACATTGGGGCAGGGCGAAAACGGGAGTTAAAACTCCATTTTGGTCTCCCAGTAGGTGGCAGAACTCCTAGCACTTGAATTATCTTCTGCTGGTTTTCCAGGCACATTAGCAGATATAAGGATTGAGGAACAGCCAAGACTCAACGCTATGGAATGCCTTTGTCAACAGGCAACAACTCAACCGTCTACACCACAACGCCTGCTCCTAGCTCATCCTGTGCTAATGAGACACTATAACTGGAAGGTAGTCACGTGGTCCAGTGCTCAAGACACCTGTGTTGCACACCAGACACACTGGATTGGACTCCTGATCCCAAGTCCTACTGACGTAGCTCTTGGGGGCCGAGCCATGGCTCAAGTAATTTAATTCTCACACTCAACATGTAAGACTTTAGTTGAGCTCACGGCTTCAGTGTGGCCAAATCCTAGCTATTACAGGTGTTTGAGGAATGACTGCCGAATGCTTGTTCTCTTTCTCTCACTCTTCCTCCCTCCCTCCCAAATAAATATTTTAAAATACATTCTTAATGGGAGCAACATGCAACTTAACATATCATGTGCAAACTTGATCGGACACTTTGGGAAATACGACACTGTCAAATTTTATTACACGCATTACCTTTTAGAGGCTCACTTGCTTTGATTGTTCCCCTAAGTTGCAAGAATTATTCGTTTCAAGAGTGAGGGAATTGACAACTTGACTCCCTGTGCCTCTGGTCCTGGAATGCCCTCAAAAGGGTCTCTACCCCGGGCAAAACCTCTGTTTTGTTTTGTTTTGTTTTTTATCATGAGATGGCACAACGTGTTTAGTTCTCGACACAGTGTTCATAAACATTTACATGCTTGAAAGCTATGATTCTGTGGTCTTTCTGTTCTCTGCTTGAACACTTCCAGACACAGGGAGTTTATTCTCTCCTGGGGAAGCTCATCCTCAGCCCTTAATTTATTTTTACTGGCCTGGGTTGTACTATTGTTTAGGGTTAAAAAAAGAGCTCTTCAAACACCCGCTTCCCCGGCAGCCATTCTGTGCTTAGAGGCCAGCAGAGGCAAGCCCCTCTCCCATGATCTGATCCCAGACTTGCCTCTTTTCCCATTTTTCTTTCCCTCACCACACTGGTTTTTCTTCTTGAATCTTGTTCTAATTCACCTTCCATCTATATATCTTCAATTGTCGTTATATTTCTTTGCAAATTTTTCCATGTCCGTCTTCTTGTCATTATTATTTCTTTCTCATACATTATCATTTGCACATGTCCAGGTTTACAACACTTATACTTCTAATCTACAACCCCAGTCTCTGCAGTTCTTCAGATCTTATGATTTCCTCTTCTTCCTTCCTTCTCTCCTTCCTTCTCTCCCTTCCTTCCTTCCTTCCTTCCTTCCTTCCTTCCTTCCTTCCTTCCTTCCTTCCTTCCTTCCTTCCTTCCTTCCCTCTCTCTCTCTCTCTCTTTCTCTCCCCGCCCCCGTAGGCAACTCAGCTGTATTTTCCTCTCTACAATCTTAACATCTCAATGGCTCCAGATTTGGTTGTACTTGACTAAAATTCACCTGGAGGACAATGTATTTCAAATGATCAACTTCTTATACACTGCCTCCAGATTCTGTGTCCCCTATTCTGTTTTTGTACAACAGATTGCTCCTATGACCCTAAAACAGAAACTTCTTCTAATCTTCTCTCCTCAAATATATAATACCAGCTTTGATTTTCCTTCCCTTCACTCATTAGGATCTTTTGGCATCACTGCTAACGTCAAATCAATAAGAAAATTTTAGTAGTATAATTTCTAAGTCCTTGTTCAAGGAACTAGCCTAAAACATCAAGAACCAAAAACAAGAAAATTTCATGGACTGCTAGACATCACCCACAGATTTCCAAATATCTCATCTGATTAAAACAACCAACAATGCTAAGTCATACACGTGGCAGAAAGGACTTACTCCTCTAATCATGAATGTATTTTGAGAAATCTTCCAAATGCATGCTCTCCCTTGGATATGAGCACCATGTGCAGCATGTTGAGATTTATTAGTTAGATATCAAACCAGGATGAAAGCAAATAGCCCTGTACTGATCTGACTTGTTGCTTACCCAGCACATCTGTTTAGAAAATCAAGTGATGTTTGTGCATTGAGTACAATCATTCTATGCTTTCTGTGGCCACAGAAGACAAGCCCATCAAATACATCATGGTTGCCCTTTCATTCTGGAGATCTATGGTTCATACACAGGACAACGTATGTCATTTTTTGTCATGACATACGAACAAAGGTGGTGCCTGTCATTCTCAAGCTGAAAGAGTGAATGTAGTTAAGCTACTGCTTGGGACCCCATATTCTGGCTACTCTGCCTATAATCCAGCTCCCTGGTAATGTGCCTGGGGAATAGTGCAGGACAGCTCAGGTGCTTGGGCTCTCTCACCAGAAGGGAGCTCTAGATGGAGTTCCTGGCTTCCGGCTTTGGCCTGACGGAAAGGAAAGGAAGGGAAGGGGAAGGAAGGGAAGACAGGGAAGGAAAATGCAGGGGGAAGAGCAGGGAAATCTTGACTGCTGGTGTCCATGGACAGTTTGTGAGGCAAATTCTCCCTGATTACCCTTATGGATCATGCAGATGGATAAGGAATAAAATGTGTTCTTACATGAAATCAACAGTGTTGGGAGGGGTAGTTTGTCACTGTAGTGTACCCTGCACCATGTAGAGTCCTCTCTCCTGTCCCGAGAGGAGAGCCCCAGCTCCTAGCATGCATCATTTCACTTCTCTCCCTCCCAGCACTCCTTCATCTCACTGCACTCAGTCTGCTCTGATCATGCTGACCTCATGGTTGTACCACACACTTCAGACCCAAGTCCTCGGGATTCAAGATCCCCAGATGTCTTCTCCTCTCTCTGGACCTATTTTGACCACACTTCCTTTAGATTCTGACTCAAGATAGCTCCTCAGAGAACACTTCCCAACTCACCTAAGCTTAATGATGTGATGTAGTCATCTCTTTCAAGGCACTCTGTACGTAGCACATACAAAATATGCAATGTTTTTATCTTAGTGCCTATGTTCTTTGCTAGAGTATAAGTGAGGGCCTTGACATTGGAGCTTTATTTAATTCAAAACTGTAACCCCCATGTCTTCTATAGTGACAGGCATAAAACCCTCTAAATTTTGACTATTCTGACACAACAAAAATGCACGTTTGTCCTTGAGGGCCTCAGGTCTAGTCATCCAGTCTTGTTTCAACTATGAAGGCTAAGTCACTTAACGCCCTGCCTAAGAGAATTACCTTCTTATTGATTGAGCTTATCAGCTCCCCACAGGATGTGCACCACCAAGTAAAGAGGGTAATGACGATGAAAGTCAGCATCTAACTGAGCAAGACAATCAGAAGAAGAGAGACAAGTCTATAGAAGAATGGAATTACAACATCTGTGTATCTTTAAAAATTAAATTAAAAAAAAAAACAGAACAGGCATTTCCCTTGGGTTGTTTGAAAATGGCTCATTTTCAGTATTCGGTTACTATACATTAATACTTTTAAGTGTTTTTTTTTTTTAAAGATTTATTGATTTATTGAAAGGCAGCCTTATGGGAGAGAGAAGGAGATCTCAAAAGAGAAATAACCTTTTATGTGCTATTTTTCTCACTAAATGATCTTAACAGCTGGGGCCTGACCAGACCAAAACCAGGAACTTTATTTAGATCTCACAGCTAGGTGACTGGGACCCAAATACTTGTGTTATCTTTTACTGCCTTCCCAGGCACAATAGCAGGGAGCTGAACCTGAAGTGGAACAGCTGGGACACCAACGAGTCCCTATGTAGGAGAACAGTGTTGTAGGCAGCAACTTCACTACGATTCACAGCAACCAACCCTTCCTTTGTTTTAAGCACTCTGTACTATTCTAAATACTGAACCTTCCAAAGTGAAAAAAGAGAGCTAATCTATGTCTATATAATACTGTAGTTTAAATGATTGAAATGAAACCTACTAATTGCTGCTCTTCCTTCTTGACACTGACTAGGCAACACGTCCATGCTTCAGATTCTTGTAGATGAGATCCAGAGATTGACAAAGGTGTTGGGCAAGAGGAAGGGGGAAATCAAACATGAGGGCAGGGGGCGGGCTCCCCCATCTCCAACCACTGTCCTTTCATCTAAACTTATTGGAGGCAAGGACTTCCCTCTTACTCATTTTAGTCATTTATTTTTCAGCATTTATTGAGTACCATCTGTACACATAACATTTGTTGGATCCAAAGGGAATATGATAATTAAAATTTTCATATTGACCCCAAAGACCTTATACAGAGCCTCCTCTGCTAAGTATGGTGGAGTACATACATTGCATGACATCTCCTGAAGGAACTGGACTCCTTGGTAACTTAAACCAGCCTGCAAACACATTGTTCTTAGGAACCGACAGATAAGGCACTACCAAAACATCAGTGTAACCCACCAGGACTGCTGACCTGCAGCATTCTAAGATCAAGAGGAGTACCTCAAGGTGCCAAGTGATACTGACTTGTGCACCAATAGCAAAGTAAAACAGAAGTAAAGTAAACTTAGGAACTTGGTCTGGATTTCAGAATACCGTCTTCTAACACAGAAAGTAGACTTTGCACGACCTACATGCTCGCTCACACATTCCCACAATTCTCATATTACCAAGACCATTCCTCAAAATAATAATGTCCACTGTTATTATTGAGAGTACTAAGTCAGTGTCCAGATTGCACTCACTCCATAAAAGTTTAATATGGTCTAACTGTATAACCATGCACCATACACTGTACAGAGCCCCAGCATTCAAAACTTGGATTCAGTGTCTTCCTTAAAGATAGCATAGGGGGATCCAGATGACAGGTGCCATCCCCATGCTGTGGGGTACCAACAGAAGTGCTTGGATATGCACAACAGCTTTAACTCAGTGCATGGGAAGGAACGTACTGACGGAGGCAACATTGACCCTGAATGTCAGAAGATATTGGGAAATCAAAATGTCTAGGAATTTTTTTTAAATTCCATCCAGTGATGACCCTTAAAATTGTGTATTGTTCAGTGGGCACAGTGATGAATTTAACAGGCACCCTGTGAAGTCGCAAGACCACTGTGCAAAAAATAACCCCCACAAAAGTTCACTCCATACTGACCCTTTGGAGAGTTACCCATGGTTGCTTTTGAAGTCATTTAACTTGATTTCTTTTTTTTTTTTAAAGATTTATTCATTTTATTACAGCCAGATATACACAGAGGAGGAGAAACAGAGAGGAAGATCCTCCATCCTATGATTCACTCCCCAAGTGAGCCGCAATGGCCGGTGCTGTGCCGATCCGGAGCTAGGAGCCAGGAACCTCTTCCAGGTCTCCCACGTGGGTGCAGGGTCCCAAAGCTTTTGGCTGTCCTCAACTGCTTTCCCAGGTCGCTAGGCCACGCCGCCGGGCCCAATTTAACCTTATTTCTTAGAAAGAAAAGCTTAGTGATTGAGGAACTTGACAAATCAAATGCATTTCCCTGTTTTCCTCTTAAATATATTTGCACTGGATTTGAGAAAATAGATTTTAGAAGACAGAGAAGCTGATTGTATTTCTGAAAGAGTAACTGTAGTAAAGTGATAATGAGGGAGACTCAACATTGCAACCCTTTCCAGGCATTCTTTGGTGGGTTGAGAGAATCAGCGGGGTGTCTGGACAGGTGTCAGCAGAGGCGCAACTCAGATTCTCATCAGGACCTCAGCATGTGAGGAAATGCAGAACGATTACATCTGCTTCCTAATTTTCTCCATTTTAAATTCAATTCCCTGTTTTTATTTTCTTGTGAATTACAAATTGTCCTTCAATTGTAAGACATTTTCAGAATTACAGTCCAAGGTCAAACACGAAAAAGAAAAAAACTCAAAGATCATTTTTATGCAAAATAGAGGTTTGTACACATACACGCTCACATACATGCTTCCTTATTTACACTGACGGGCTTATAATGTAGAACCGAACAAGCTTGAATCTCAACAGGTGTTGCTTTTTCACAATTCTGATGTCCAAAATCCAAGAACAATGACTATTGATCTCTGGTCTGTGTTACAAAGCGAACTGTGCTTTGTCCATGGGCTCAAGATGAATGTCTCTCACATACTAAAAGGCAGTGCAATTCAAAGTGCAAATTGACAAGAAAAGGGCAAGGATAAGAAATCCATGAAATATAAACACAAAAAGAAATGAGTGGGAGAGCATTTACTGAAGGAGAAGTCAAAATTCGGAAGGGAGAAGAAGTACTCGTTAATATGTACAGATTAAGGCAAAAAAAATGTGTGTGTGTGTGTGTGTGTGTATATATATATATATATATATATATATGGAAAAGCTTATGCTGTACCTAAGAGTACCTCAACAGAGCCACAAAGCAAGTGGGTAGGACTAAAAGGATGATAACTACTTGTGCCTTATTTAGCTGCAGTTTGTAAGCCGATTCATTTAGTTGGGGCCTTATACTGATGGGCTAGTAGTCCAATGGCTTACTTAAAACACACACACACACACACACACACACACAGCAGAAAACCACTTCCATCTGTACTCCTATTTCAAATTATTTGAAAGTTTCACGATTAGCATTGCTCTCCCAGATACTTTCTGATGCCATTTACTTTCCAACCTGCTCAAGGAAGATAGTGTTAGACTTCTCAGCAAGGACCCAATTCAACCCGGCAAAGCCTAAGCGAAGGTGAGGCCACAGTCAGAGTAGCATTTTTTGCACTTGCCAGTGTTGAGGAGACAATAGAGATCTGGGGAAACAACACACGAAATGAGTTGGTTTGTTGGGATAGTGCTTAGCAGAGTCTACCTGCTGCTACTCAGGAGCAAAAGCAGCATTTGCATGAACTTCACACCTTCCTGTGTGCACTGTAGACACTGACACCCTTAGTCCTCCAAGCAAATTGGAGTTGGAGAATTCATCTTCATTTTACTGAAGAACATGATGAGAAGAGCGTAAGTAAGTTGTACAATGTTAATCTCCAAGAAGTAGTGCCGCTAAATCTTGACCCAAGAGTCAGGTTCCACATTTTGTGTGGTTGTCCAATATCTTTCTGGGTGGCATAGTTGTACACAGTGACTGAGAATAACAGTTCTAGGTTCACATTGCCAATTTCTACCAATGATGTGATTTTTCCATTTTATTTCTGATCCACCCTGCTCAATCTCAGAAGTACCCTGATCCCATGGTGTGATTATGAAGACTGAATAAGATCTTCTCTGTAAGGTGCTAAGTGGCACGGGGACTCCTGCCTGTTAATCCCCGATGCTCTAATCAGTACTAAGAGAGACAAGTCATCTGTAAGTCATGATTTGGTCAGACAAGCAGTGCATCCAGAAGTTGCATAGGATAAAGGATTCATTACAGGATCGGCCCTTGTACAATAAGTAGGCTTTTATCCCTTTGTCTCATGCTGAGGCGGACAGTGCTGTAGACCAGGTGGACTGGCATTCAGGACAGAAAGAAAACAGGACAATGGCTCTGCCTCCAACCTTGATACGATGGGTGATCTGCTGGACAAGATGGTTCCCTCCATGATTAGCTGGCTCAACACTTGGGCTAAGGCTCAGAGAAGCTGGAGGATGCTGAGCCAGGTGCTTCTCAAAGCTAGCAATAATGTGTGCAGGCAACTTTAGTGCCATCCTAGCTTCATTTATTCAGTCCAAATGTGGCTACAAAAAGAAAATCTTCTGGTGGCTGATGGTGATGTTCACAAAATGAGAAATGGAATTCATGAAAAGATCATTTCAAATTAGCTGAATTGGCACAGCACCATCAGAGATACATGCTTCTTATATTCCTAAAATTGCCTCGTTTCTTTGTTTTAAAATATACTGCTTATTGTCACACTATGTCTAAACCACAATTGGACTGTAACCTGGGGCCACTTTTTGGTGGTCAAGGTAAATCTGAGCCTGTTTGTCTCTTCAGCTGGACTTACAGACCCCAAGGACATGTCAGCTTTATGTTCTGCCCTTTGCCATTGTCTGCAGCTTTGGGCATATGATGCTTCTAACCACCAGGTTCCTCCCCCATGCATAAACCTGTTTCAGAAACTGTTAAAAGATGATCACGATACTCTGCTAGCTCTGTCTTCAGACCAGAGAGGGTATACCTAAGAAGACGTTGAACTTGACTGGACAATAAGATGCTGGACTCTATGTTTGGTGTATGCTTGCAATGGGGGAATCTCAACTGAACTTGAGCTGTGGTTATGCAACAAGGTGGAGGAATCCACCATGGTGGGAGGGTTTGGGGAGGGGTGGGAGAACCCAAGTATCTATGTAACTGTGTCACATAATACAATGTAATTAATGAAGTTAAATAATAATAATAATAATAAAAGAAAGTATACAAATGGCCAACAATCAAAAAAAAAAAAAGATGATCACGGACTAATGATGTGGCACTATGGGTTAAACCTTCGTCTACAATACCAGTACGCCATGTGTATGCCCATCTGAGTCTGTGCTGCTTCCCTTTTTATCCAGTTCCTTGCTGCTTGGGCTTGGGGAGGCAACAGAAGAAGGCCCAAGTGCTTGGGCCCATGCACCCATATGGGAGATCCGGAAGAAGCTCCAAGCTCCTGGTTCAACTTGGCTCAGTCCTAGACGTTGTGAGCATTTAGGGGGCAAAGCAGTAGATGGAAGATCTCTTTTTCTTTCTCTCCACCACTGTCTCTGTCACTTTGTCTTTCAAATAAATAAATCCATTTTTAAAATGCTCAAACTCCATAATCTGATATTGTCAAGTCCTAATAACAATGTCACATTTTATTAGCAGGTGGGACTTCAGCCCAGCAGCTGAGGCACACAAGTTCCAAATCAGAATGCCCGGCTTTGATTCCTGACCCCAGCTCTTGATCTCTGTTTTCTGAGACAAAGATCCTGGGAGGCAGCATTGATGGTTCAGGTAATCGCTTCCCATTGCTCACATGGGAGACTTGGATTGTATTCCTTGGTCTCCACATCAGCTCAGCTCTACCCTGGCCATATGTATGTGTGTATATGAGTGTATGTTATATTCCTTTCTTATCAATGTTTAAATTAAAAAGATAAAAAATGTTAAAATGATATGCCTCTCCTAGGTAGTATTATAATTG
Source organism: Ochotona princeps (assembly GCF_030435755.1). Taxonomy (NCBI): domain Eukaryota; kingdom Metazoa; phylum Chordata; class Mammalia; order Lagomorpha; family Ochotonidae; genus Ochotona; species Ochotona princeps. The sequence goes on along the minus strand of NC_080852.1, from coordinate 6,734,338 downwards.
TCAATAGCTATGTTTGAGTCTCTTACCAGAATTGGACTGCTTATGAATGCAGCCCAATTTAATAAATGGTTGAATGTAGGATTGGTTAAAAATAATTCAAATTGACTATGTCTGTTGTTCATTTACTTCACCAGTTTAACTTGCCAGTTTGTATTGGTGGCCTTCTATGCATTAGGTACTCTATTCAACAAACAAAAAAAGGGAATAAAACAGGCTTGCAGAGCGAACACTTTGACCAGCAGGTGACATGCTGAAAGCAGATGTGAATAACTCCACAATCTGTGTTTGTGACAGAAGTGAGAACATTTCTACAAGTCCATCATTATTTATATTAAGTAAATTTATTTTCCAAAAGACTGGGTCCATTTTTTTAAGGCTTGTTTTATTCATGTGAAAGGCAGAGTTAAAGATTGAGAGAGAGAGAGAGATCTTCTATTGTTTCATTCCCCAAAATGTTACTTGGGTCAGGGTAGGGCCAGGCAAAAGCCAGCAGCCAGGAGCTTCCTCAGGTCTACCACATGGGTGCAGAGGCCCAAGGTTCTGGGCCAGCCTCTGTTGCTCTCCCAGGCACATTAACAGGGAACAATTACAAGTGAAGCAGGAAGAACTTGAATTAGCTCACATGTATGGGATGCTGGTACTACCGGCAGTGGAATAACTTGCTATGCATTTGTGAATGTAAGAGCTCAGCATGAATGAGCCCAGTGGAGAATGAGCATTCATACAAATCCAACTTCAAATCATCCAAAGAACAAAATCTACTCACTGATTATTGTCGCAAAATACGTTTCTGGGCTCTGAGCAAGTGATCTCTTCAAACTCTACTAGGTAGCTTTGAGGAAACACGAACACAGGCTCTGAAAATGCCTATGCTCACTGGCTGAAATACATTGCCCTGTTATTACTTGGAGAGGAAATTCAGCTCTTGGAGATGAGGGTTAAAATGTCAGATTGTAAGATAGGTCTTATCAGAATAAAGAATTTCAATGAGTATATAAGATGCCAACCTCTTCTGAAAATTATCTGGCTTAAAAAAATGAGTTCCGGGCATTGGATTTCAATAATGGGATGTTAATCATTTATTTTGCACCTGACACATAAGATTCTCAGATCCTAACTCATTGCCGAAAATGGACATGTGGACAACAGCAGGCATGAGGAGATCAATCTTGTGATTTATGTGCCCTGCTGGCAGAAAGCCTCTAATGATTCGTTGCACGACTGTGGAGCAATTTCCCAACCAGAGTGTCTTTCCAATTCCTTAGCCCAAGCAGCTTATTTACCATTCACTTTGTTTATCTTTTGATCTTTATCAAAACACTTCTCTCTCAAGAATTCCCCACTTCTGAACATGGTGTCTTTGGTCACTAACAAAACATGAGAATCATTTTAAGAAGTAATATAAAAAGAGAGCTATTTAAAACCTTCCCAACCAACGGATCTCTTTGTGGAATATACTTACTCAAGCGTACTTTTTCATGTCATATTTTTGTTTCAGCTTGTCAATGGTTAGGCAAGGTATTAAAATTGCATGGGACATTATCTAAAAAGAAATGTTTAAAAACTATGTCATATTGCATTCCAAAGATTGATTTCTATTCCTGGGATGGAAGATAATGTTTTAACTCGAAGTCCTTGTGTGTCATTCTTTTAACTCATATGTTTAATCCATAAATAAATATTCAGTATATTTTAATTGCTACACATTATATCTAGTGGTAAGCAAAGTAGCTACAGTATCTTATTTTCTAATGATAAGGCTATGCCCGGATTAATGCAATTGAATGCGATAGAGTATGAACACACATGTTTGCAAGTATATTGGGGAGGGGCAACACTGTGGTGTAATGGGTAAAACTGATCCCTACAACCTGGAATCCCATGTGGGCGTTCATTTAAGTCCCTGCTGCTCCAGCTCTCTGCTCATGTGCTCGGAGAAACAATGGACAATGACTCAAGTGCTTGGGCTTCTGTGCCCAGGAACCAGAAGAAGCTCCTGATTCCTTGCTTTGGCCTGTCCCAGCTATGGCTGTTGCAGTCATCTGGGACGTGAACTGGCTCTCTTTCTCTCTATTTCCCTCATCCCCCTCCTCTGTACCTATACCTTTCCAATACATAAAATAAACTTTTAAACAAAAGTATGTTGGGAATACAATAAAATCACAGAGAAGCATTATGTTGTCCCTGAGAGTATGGCATCAGGACTTGGATTTTTCACGTGGTTGATGTTGGAGTTGAGACCAGAATAATAAGAAACCAGTTTTGCAAATATTTGAGGGAAGATTCCTTAAGTTAAGAGGAGGAACAAATAAAGACCAAGGAATAAAATGAGTTTTGAGGCACCAAAGGATAAGGATAAGACACTTTAAGGTTAAGACATGTAGGTGGAAGTAGGGGTAGGGACTAATCCAGTAGCTCTCTGTCATTTAAACATCCCCATTCAGAGTATTAAAGGGATGGTAGTTCTGAAGATCCACAAAACTCTTCAAATGTAGAGTAAAACTTTTGAGTTTGTGCATCTAGTTGTTCTGAAAACAGTCTGTAACTCTGAGATAACTTAAGAATTAAAACCTAATCTGCTGTGGTTTTCATGAAATCTAACAGTTGGTCTGATGTGTTTCTAATTTAAAATATGATGTTTTTAGGCACATCACACATTCATGGATAACTTCTTTCAAAGTCACATTTTATCTTAGAAGAGAGTGTTTGTAAAATCCCAGTACTTACACACTTACAAGGTTTGTCTTGTAAAATGACCTGTTTATTTGGGTGTTTTGTGGGGGAGATTGTATTGGTACGTGTTTTAGTTAACCATATCCTTATTTACTGAGTTTAACTTTCTTGAGGTCAGTGAAAATGGACTGGGCATGGTTATGTTCTTGTTGGACTCTGTATGAAGGAAATGCTCTCTGAAATAGACAAGATGGGTAATTCTTAGTCCTTGATAATGACTAAAAATTGTAAACTCTTTCCTCCATAATCTGCCACCAATGTTTGATAACTGCGGTGTGAAAACAATGGGAGTAGATATATGATACTATATTCAATATCCCAAAGAGATGATGAATGATAACACTTACAGTTTACAAGAAAAATGGCCCAATTTCATTTGTCCTTTCTGCAAGTTCTATGACTGCTTTGGGAAAACTTGCTAAAAATACTAAAGCAATAGAGACGGGAATGAAAAGAGTGAAATATAGTGGTCTTCATCTTTTTTTATGTTCTTAAGGATACTTACTATTTAACATACATCATTTTGACAAATTCAACTTTGTTAAGTTAAAACTTAGGATCATTAAATAGCTTTCCAGGGGCTGTGTCCATGAATAGTGAATTTTAGAAAGTTCATTATGTGAGACAAAACATTGAAAAATAGCATTTTACAATGTGATAAATGTCTCTGTCTGTTTCACCTCATAACTTCAGCTGAAATAACCTGACACATAGATAAATATTTATAACCACTTTTATACTAAAAAAAAGATAAGCCTACTTGAAAATGTTGGATTGTAACTACTCATGGACATTTGTCTAAAAATGATCTTCTTGAATCTCATTTAGAACTCATTTTGAAATAAGCAGAATCCACCACAGACTATCTGATACATCAGTCAACTTATAACTGGTTGAAAAAGAAAGACTGTTCAGAAAAATACTCTTAGACTACACAGCCTTGAATAAGTGGTTCGATTTCCGGACAAAGTGACAAGTGTACTTTTGCAAAGCTCTTGTTGCTGTGAATGCGCAGACAGAATGCTAGAGATCTTTCTCTGTGTTGGACTTTGGGATGGCATCTTAAATACTTCCCTCATTTTTTTAGAATTAGGAACTTGACTGGAGGGTTTTGAGAGAAGGAAAGGAACTGCCCAGAAGCAAAAAATAGAGGTGATGAAGCAGCAACGATGGATGCCGACATATCACAAAGAACCCTAAATATCAGAAACAGGGTTAGAATCTGGTGTGAGGTTTTTTAATCTGAGGAATAACTTGCTGAAACCTTTTTTTTTTTTTCAGAGTGATTTTTCTGCCCAGAGTCAGCCAGGTAGGCTTGTAAAAAATTGTTTTTCACTTTTGGGAGCACAAATGTAACCTCTGGAAATTCCTTCCTATAAGAAGCCAACATCAGGCCCAAGACAAGTGTCAAAAGTCTTCAAGTTCCCACATTCCAGTACACCTGCTGGCTGAATGTAGTTACCTATGTGACTCCACAGACAACTGGTACAATCATTGTCTATCTCCAGAACTTTAAGAAATGATAAATCATTGCTGTTTGAGCCAGTAAGTTTAGAGATGTGTTGCCTTGCAGTAGAAAAACCAGAAAGGTATACTTAAAAAACATTTTTTTTCTTGCAGTGAAACTCAGATTCATTGAATTGAAGGCATGGAAACCAATGAGAATGGTGTTTCAGGAAGGCTAGCCTTGGGTAGTGAGAACATGATCTAGATAAACAGAAATTGAGGGGTTGCTTATGTCCAACTGACTTCTTTTCATCAGAAAAACAAAAGTGAGGGAAAGATAGGAGTGTTGAATTTGGAAGTTACACAAAATGGGGCTCCTAGTCTGATTCTATTACTGAAATGTTTTCTTCCCTGAGAGAAGGCCATTTCTTCAAAAACTACAGAGCTAATATTGGTCCCCACATATGGAACAAACACTTTGTGAGGATTAAGTGGGGGTGTGTGTGTGAAATGGTTTAGCACCAAGATTTGCATATGGTAAGCTCATAGCAAGAAGTCAAAATAGTATTTTAAACAGCTGATGGCTGTTAAACCTTTTCCAATATTTCAGCGTCACCATGCTGTGATCTGTCTTCAGAGAGATGTCAGGGCAGAAATCCATAGAAAATAGAAAACAGCAATTCTTGCCTCTGGAGTCACAAAAAAATTGTGGTATTTGGGTTTCCAAGACTCTGCCCTGAGAACCAGCCTCTGGATGCTGAGAGCATGTAACAGAATTGTTATTTTCTCCCATTCTGCATCCCAAACAGGTAAGAAGGAAGACCGCTTAGGTTCCAGATTCTGGTGAGCAGGCCCTAAGAAGAAGCTCTCTCCCTGCCTTCACTCAGGTCTAACCAAACTGTAAGAACTACGTAATCTTGGGATGAACCTGAGCTAACTCAAAGCAGCCATGTGTGCCCTTTTACCCTCCCCAAAGGGAATGAAGTTAGAGCTTCAAGGATGCTCAGTGCTTGGAGATTTCTATCAATAAAAGCCTGAAAAGACTTCAAATGGGCAATCAGAGAACACCAGATATCCTCTCTAGCAAGTCCCTCTGGGCTCACTCTGTCTTTCAGCTGTTTTATGGCTCCATAAATCGCAGCATACAAGGAGAAAGGCAGATCATTCTTATCCATAGCAGAGAAGGTTATATCCTGGCAGCGGCGTTGACTGACACTCTGTGGGTATTGAGCAATTTGATGTGCGTTTGTAAATTCACTTTGACGTTCCCCATGCCCACCATGTCTGCCTTTTTGATTCTCCATAGAACACATACAACATGCATTTAATACAATCCCTACAAGAACAATGATATGACTCTGAGAGTTTACCAGGAGTGCCAAATAAAGTACCACAAATGGAATGGTTTCAGCAACAAAAATTTATTTTCTTCAGGGAATCAGAAGTTAGAGAAGAAGGTCCAGTGGAGCTGTTTGTGTTATGGTCTGTCAGCCTCTCCATGAGATTTGTTGGGACATAATTCAGCGATGTGGCAAACATACACACGGAATTGATTCAGCCAAAACACAAGTGCAAGTTCAATGAATCAGTGCATGAACAAATCGCCAAAAAAAGGCAAAAAGACTCCCAGATCATGGAAAAACCCTTCCCCAAGGAAAAAGATTCCAACAGAGAAATAAAGGGAAAAGCTGCTGGCCCGGAAATATCCTTCCTCACAAGTGTAGGTCTTCTGTGTACCTATCCCAGAGCATAGCGGTTGAAACCCAGCAGAATATGAAAGCCAGGGTTAAGAGCTGGGGCTTGCTTTCTAGGAAATATTAAAAGCATCATGAAGGACTGGGCATGTGAGTTTAGTATCATGACATACAAAGATCTGAACATCGTCAGGGGGACACCCCTGAAGCCATCTTGGTTCCAAGCTAGTGCTGGCTCTGAGTTTGCAACATGGTGCTGCTACTCCTAGTTTCCACAATCCAGAAAGGTACGGGGGTGTGCTGGTACATGGAAAGTGGATGTGCACAGTGTGGATAAAGGGAGGTTTGGGGGTTGCCAAGAAAGAGAAGGGAGTTTGAATCATGCCTAGAAGGGCACTTGCCCTGTGAAGGCTGCCATGGAGGCTGACCAGAACTGTCGAACGGTGAGTCAGCTGGAGCTGTCAGTCACCATTTCCCAGTGTTGACTGTTTGTTCACGTACTACTTGGTTCATAAGCATGCACTTTTGTTTTGCTCTGAGTAAATCCTGTCATGTTTCAATGCCTACCAATATTCCCCAAAGAGTTTCATTCCATTCTTCTCGGAGCCTTCACAGGATCATCCCGTGGTGTGTGTCAGTGTCTTCATCTTGTCATTTTAGGCTGGCACCAATATTTTGGAGTAAGAAAAACACATCTATCCATATCACATCATGATAAGACCCTATCTCCAAATACAGCGACGTTCTGTACATCCTGGGATTCTGAATTTAACAAGCGCATTTCAGGGAGAGGGCTAAAGTCAACACAAGGTGTTTCTTAGCGCTTCTCAAATGATGATGCCCCCAACTGGACTATAACAGTATATTCAACATAGCCCAAATGAGGTGGCATTAGGACTAAAGAGTATCACTTTGTTTCCAATAAATGTACCTGTGGACGGTACGACCAATGCAAAAACCTCATGCAGATTAAATTTAGTGGAAAACTAAGCATGGATTTCAATTTATCTTTGCAAGAAAATTAATGTATCTTTCTCTGAGGATTTATGTATTTATATGGAATTCAGAGTTAAACACAGAGAGATCTTGAATCATTTGGTTCAAAGGCCAAGGCCAAACAAGGCCAATGCCAAGATCCGAAGCTTCCTCCGGTTGTCTCAGGTGAATGACAAGGGCCAAAGTACTTGAATCACCTTCTACTGCTCTCCCAGGTGCCTAAGCGAATAACTGGATCAGAAGGGGAGTGACTTTGTAAGCATTATTGAAAACTAAAATTTAAACAAAAAAAAGTGAAGTGGATAAGATTTGAATGGGGAACCATATGCAATGTTTACACCACAATGTTTTAACCCACTGAGCCACAATGCTGGCTCTTGACATATATATTTTTTTAAGATTTATTTATTTTTATTGCAAAGTCAGATATATAGGGAGAAGAAGAGACATAGGGAAGAATATCTTCAATCCAAAGATTCACTCCTCAAGTGAGCGCAATGGCTGGAGCTGTGCCAATCCGAAGCCAGGGGCTCTTCCGGGTCTCCCACGCGGGCACAGGGCCCCAAGGCTTTGGGCCGTCCTTAACTGCTTTCCCAGGCCACAAGCAGGGAGCTGGATGGGAAGCGGGGCTTCCAGGATTAGAACCAGCACCCATATTGGATCCCAGTGTGTTTAAGGCGAGGATTTTAGCTGCTAGACCACTGCACCAGGCCTGGCATACATTTTAATTCCCTTTTTGTCCATGAAAATTTGAAATGCTCCTACATTTTCTCATTCCCTAGTATTTTTAGGGTGGATACCTTCTTTTTCATATTAGCTTACTTTCATAATTCTCTATTTGAAAATAAATCACATAAGTACCACAACCAGGGGAAACAGTTAAATTCTCTTCATTGCCTCTCATCTCCGGATAGTTCTGTACACAGATATTTTCCCAAAAAAATGTGTGAAATTAAGAAATCTGTGCTCAATAAATGCAGAGGCAAGGTAGGCTGAGGATGTCATAGAGGAAAATGAAAGTAATAAATAGAGTTCTGGAACCCAATATCTAACTTTACCTGGGTCTAGTCACCTGTGGCTTCTACCACCTTGTCTTCCAGTGTTGTACCATTGGTGAAATGAAAGTAACGTGCAGGGTAAGCTGAAAGGATTAGGAAGGTGCATGCCATACCACCACCAAACACTTCTAAATTCCTCTGGTACTTTCCTGGTACGCTGGAATGAGTCTGACTTTGAGGTCAGAGAAGTTTCTAGGGTGAAATTACAACTTTGTTTTATGGGGTTGTGTGAACACAGACGTTCTTGTTTCTTGAATTATCTTCATATCTATTGCCTGAAACCTCACTCACCTTTGAATGTGAACTCTTACGAGTTCTGGTCTCGCATTGTTGGCTGCATCTTCAGCGCCAGAAGATTGAAATGTGGTACCAGTTAAATAAGAATGAATGGAAATGATTTAACCTCTTTGTGTCTCACTTTCCTTATCATTAAAACAAGAAAACAGACAATAACACTCACTGTATTGTGTTTTGGTATAAATAACAGAGAACATATGCCATTTAGATATTTTCTGCCAGACCATTTCCCCAATCTTGTGACAAAATCAATTTCAGGTAATCATATATTTGGCTCCCAGTTTATGTTCTAGTTCTGACCTTGTTGCAGCTGCCTGTTATGTACAATTAATGTATATTTCTTTTCTAATGAAGAGTCAGACAACATTATCTGAAATTGCCCTTTGCTGAAATCCCTGCTTCCAAGAGTCTCCTGTGGTATCTGCCCTTAACCTCCATTCAGACATTGTTAGTGATGTGAACGGATACCTAAAGAACCAATGGCTCTCACTCTCTCTACATCTCCCCAGCTTCTCTTGGAAGCTTCCTTTATAATGGAATTTTGCCATGATCACACATTTGAGTTCAATGTTTGGGCATGACTGAGAGACGATGCTTGATTTGGGGAACCTTGACGTGGACAAATGGAAATTTTGGATGTGCAGTAATTTACCAACAACCTACCATATCCAGGAAAATTCCCTCAAGTCTGACTTCCAGGTGATCTCTGGGAGGGTTGGTGTTGGTTCTGATCGGTACTGACGCATCCACTTCAGCGTCAGCCTCTAACGGAAGAGTGAAGGATTACCTCTCACTCACAGGAAGTGGCCAGAAAGCTTTCACCCAGCAGTTGCCACAGGAGCAGATTTTTACAGAGGGCCACTACAGCCAACCGACAATGGAAAACCACCTGGAGCCTTGAATCACCTTTCCAGGGAACCAACCTCTTTGTGTTTCTTCCCAGTGTTTCCATGGTAGGGGAACGTGAGGACTCCAGCCTTGTCTGCCAGAGTCTGTCCTGTCGTCCTCCCTGGAGCTCTTGTTGCTGTTTTTCTGGCTCCTTCCATCACACAGATGGAGTAAGAGTCAGAATAAGTGCAGGACAGCGCTGCAAGTGGCAAGAGAGAGGTAACGAAGGAGAACACCCCCCCACCCCCCACAGCCTCAAGCACCTTCACGGAATTCAAGGTCCTTTTTGTTTTAATTAACTATTTCTTCTGCTGTAGAATCACCCTCAGGAGGAACTTAAAAACCTCAAACTTCAGAATGTGCAGATTCCCCGGAAGCCCCTTATGTCATTTTCCACTTGGCACCATCCGCGATCACACTGCCTTAAATGTTTAGCCGGGATTTTCATTTAAAGTCAAAGAATCCCTGAAAGTCAGCTGCAGCACAGGCTTACACAGCGTTTGCCTCTTTAAAAGCGTTAGGAATAGAACCAATTGACAAGAGGGACTACTAAGGCCTGAATCGTTCCCTGGACACAGGTTGAGGATCTTTGGAAATTGCATTAACTCTTTCTGGGGAGGCTTGGACATGGACCTTCATGCTGCGGTGTTAGCTTAATCAGGTGTTGGTATTTGCAGATAACACAGATTCAAAAAGGTCGCAAGGATGTCTGAGGTTTCTATTTGTGTTATTCTCAGTGACATGTGAGACACAGCTCATTCTTCTTCTAAAATTATTTCTCTATTTCATGAGAAAGTCCCCTTCCATTAGAAACTGAGAAAAGGTTTTAGTTTTCTGATTGGAGATCAGTTCCAATAACAAAGGAAGGAAGCAGAGAGAAAATGTTGATGTAATATGAGGTGGAGTGATCCTCCATAACCGTATTTTCACGTGGGCTGGTTGCATCAATTGAAAATTAAATATGTAAGAAAAATTCATCAGTACCAAACATGTTTAGAGTTTTTAAGTAGTATCTGCAAGGTATTGGCTATTAGAGTAATCTGGAGATAATTTCAGGCTTGCAGAAACAAATAGGTTAAACGGAAATGTTGCTCTATGTATGTAAGGGATTTGAGTATCCCAGGATTTTGGCATCCACAGGGGACATGGAACTGATTCTGTGTGTCCTTAGGGACAGCTATATAAAACTACATCTGTAACAGGCTTATAATAAGGTCAAGGTATTGAATCAACAAGGAAAACCTGCAAAGCTCCCTGTCAAAATTATTCTGTTTTTTTTTAAGATTTATTTTTTATTTTCATTACGAAGTCAGATATATAGAGAGGAGGAGAGACAGAGAGGAAGATCTTGCATCCGAAGATTCACTCCTCAAGTGAGCGCAACGGCCGGTACTGCACCAATCCAAAGCCGGGAGCCAGGAGCTTCTTCCAGGTCTCGCACACAGGTGCAGGGCCCCAATGCTTTGGGCATTCCTCAACTGCTTTCCCAGGCCACAAGCTGGATGGGAAGTGGAGCTGCCGGGATTAGAACCAATGCCCATATGGGATCCCGGTGCGTTCAAGGCGAGGACTTTAGCTGCGAGGCCACGGCGCCGGGCCCAAAACTATTCTGTTTTGAACAAACAATTCAAGTTAAGTTTCAGTCAAGTCAATGGATCATCACTTAGGCACCTGGGAAATAATGGGTTTGCTGTCAGGGGTATTTTTTTTTTTTTTACAAGTATGTGTATGGACAGTTTCCTAAACAGAATTTATGTTATTTGAAAGACAGAATGACATAGAGACACACACACATGAAGAGACAAAAAGGCAAAAGCATCTTCTGTTCACTGATTGATTCCGCAAATGCTTACAACCCCAGGGCGAGGCCATGGCACAGCCGAGAGCCAGCGCTCCCTCTCCCGTGGGGCTAGCAGCCACACAAGTGCTTAGACCATTGTCCCGTGGCTCCTAGAAGCACTAGCAGGAAGATGAACCACACGTGCGCAGGAATTTCAACTATGACTTACACTGCAGTGTGGGATGTGGGCATCCCGAGTGCTGGCTTAACCTACTATGTCACACACCCATGCTAGGTGTACAGTTTTAAATATACCTAGGATTTGTTCTAATTGGCAGTGGTATGGTGGACAGAGACATGAAAAGCTTGCCATGAAGGCAGTTCCGTCACAATGTCCTAGAAACTTCAGCTGTACAGCTCCACACAGAGCCATCTAGAAAAGTGTCCAAGTGATCTGCAGGTAGAGGAGTGAGGGAGGTGGAGGAAATATCAACTGGAGACTTTAAGGTGGTTTTTACCAGAAGCTAGGACTGATGGGTTTGAATCATGTCAGCAGGCTCTGGAGTATGTATGCTGTCCTTAATTGCCTAGTAACTGGTTTTAGTATGATTAGTTCAGGTGGATAGCAGCCGAGAATGACATGTCAACAGAAGAAGTGATTCAGGATGGAGAGGGAGGTGAGGTGCCTGTATATGCATGGTCTATATGGAAAATGCATGTTTTCAGGTATGTCCTGTCTCCAGGAAATACTTAACCCTGAGAAACGTAGTCTCTCCAGGTTTAGTAAGTCCCCCTAGAGCACAAAGCATCAAAAACATAAAATAAAACCAATGCAAATGTTTTCTCCTATTGATTCCATGCCTATCAGTCTTCAAAGTTTTGTGGCACGGAATGTATTTATTCTATCGTGTGCTCAATCTATTGTTGTCTGTGCGGAGCCATCAGGATTCGCCATCCTTTCCTGACCCAAGGTTAACCATCTGATCCAAACAGCCCAACGTATCAGCCACTGTTTTGCAAACTGATTTGCATGATTACTTTGTTTCTTGGTATCTCAAAGTTCAACTCCTTGGTATTTCCTCTAACTAAGCTCCCCCATATGTTGTCATTAAATCCAGATTTGATGTAAGCTGGTTAGAAGTGGTTTCTGTGTCTCACAAAGACACAGCACTGATGCGGTATGCCCAAATATAGAGAAAGTGCAGGTATTTGTTCTTTTCAATGGTTCATTGTCCTAGTGATCCAACGAAGTATTCTGATTATGGTCTTGCATCCTCTCTCATGAGAAAGGCATTCAATGATCATGTGAAGACAATGGTTTCGGTTTGCTGTGACAGCTGTGTGTGGATTTTCCATTGTGCACCGGTAAATGGGCATTCGATTTTCTCCCTCCGCCTCACTGCAGCTAGATAATTGCTCACAGTCTTTGACAAGAACGTGTCTTCGAAGCCTGCTAGTGGAAGGTCAAGTCATGTCACTCACGTGTAGACATCTTCACTCACTAAAGAGCGACTAATACCGGATACAAAACTACTGGTTCTTACAGGTTGCAGTGACACTTCAGGGACCAAGTTAGGAAGGTTAGTATAAAATTACTTCCAAGAGCCTCTGGTCATAGCAACAAGAACAGCAGCTTCATCACCTCTGAGTCGACAGCTGCCAGGACACTCTCCTTCCTGCCTCTTGACATCAGAGCAGTGCAGGCTCGCCTCTCCAGCTCTGTGTCACCTGGCTTCTCATGTAGATTTTTGTCTCATTGGTCTATGAAGAGGTGTGTTTGCTCTCTATGCATTCATGCAGGAGATGTGTCAATGTCTGCTTTGGGTCTTGAGGCAAAGGGTTTTGACAACTTGAAAGTATCTAGAAATAATGAGAAGTCAGCTACAGGATTTGGGGGATGTTTTCCGTCATGTTGAACTCCTCTTCTCTCATTCTTTGAGAAACAGTAATGTTTTCTTGCCTAGTAGGCCGTTACCGAGGTAATGGGGAGAATGGCAGCCATTTTGTCTCTTGAGAAAATTATGTATTGCAGATCAGCGTTAAGAGATGGCCGTTTGCAAAATGGTTCCTTGGACAATGAGCGCACATATGTTGGAAACATTATCAGAAGACTTTGGGTTTCAGAAAATTAGTTTGATTTTATCTGAATACGCTGTGTTCCATACATCATTTCTAATGGCATATCATGGAAGAGAACATGAATCCTGACTCCCTGTCGTTTCAGGGGCTGTAACCCAGCAACCTCTCGTGTTGTTGACACACCAGTGGTATCATCAGACCTAACTAGGTGACACTGGCTTGTTGCCTAAAAAGCAGGCTTCAGAGTATTTTTACACCAATCAAGGTTTCATTAAAGGATAATTAGTATGAGACAAGACTGGGAAATCTTTTCATCTGATTCATCAAGCTCATAAACAAGATAGTCCCAGCATGCACAGCTCAGAGAAATCAAAAGCATTTACTATCATGAGCTATAGCTTTCAGCCACCTGACTTAGGAGTCTAGAATGTCTGGTTTTATCAAGGTCTGATTAATTTAACTGTTTGCTCTATTTTTCACTCATTGTAAAAGAGACAAGGGTGCCCTGTGGCTAAATGACAGCAGTCAAAACTTTTCATAAAAGTAATTTAAAAATGTATTTAACATTCTGATGAATGTGTAAATATTTTGTACTTCCATGGGGGTATATGTAAGATTGCAGCACAAAGTTAAATCACCACTGATCAAATCAGGCAAGTAGCATTTTCATTTCCTTATAATTTTATTTGTACTTGGCATCTAAGGGCTTCTCCGTTCCAGTTCTTTATACAGAAAACAAGATGTTGTATATACAATGGCCACCACACTGCGCTGTACAATGCTAGAACTCACTACTGCGTCTAACTCTATTTTCGTAGCTATTATCCAACCATCTTCTTTCTTTCTGCCCTCGTCTTTTCTCAGCTTCTGTTAACTGCTATTCTAATTCCAGTGACTGTTTTTTTTAATTTCCATACATGAGGAGAATGTATCTGCCTTAATTAATGTTTGTGTTGTTCATTGTGCTGAAATACATCTTTTGTATTGTTTCAGAGGCAGAGGCAGATCCCATCTGCTGGTTCACTTCCCAATTGCCCATGATTGTTGGTGTTGGGGCAGGCTGAAGCTTAGAAACCTGGAGTGCAATAGAGAATTTCCATATGGGTGGCAGGAACCCAATCATTTGATCCATCACCTGTCTCTCAGGGTGTGCCTTGGGGGAATGCTTGACTCCCTAGCTGAATCTAGGATTTGAAGTCAGGTATCACAGGGAAGACCATAGGGCATCTCAAACATGAGGCTACATGCCCATCCACAAAAAACAAAGTTTCTTTTTTGCTTTTGAGAAAAGATTTAGTTGTGTTTTTTTTGTACTTGAAAACAAGAGAGAAAGAGAAAGAGACAGAGAGAGAGAGAGAGAGAGAGAGAGAGAGAGAGAGAGAGAGAATGGATCAAGTAATTGGTTCGTCCAGACAGAGATCCTTCCTCTGCCAGTTTGTTACCTAGATAGCTGTGACAGCCAGGACTGGGCCAGATGAAAGCTAACAGCCATCAGCCTCATTGAGTCTCCCACGTGATGGCATGGACCCCAACACTGGGCATCTTTCACTGCTTTTCATTATCAATTATAAGGTAGATGGATCAGAAAGGAGCAATCAAGACACAAAGCAATTTCCACATGGGATCCTGGTGTTAACCAACTCTCCTCAGCATTTTACTCTGCTAGTTACAGAGGACCTCAGATGTCTCCAGGTCTCTGCTGAGTGGCTCATGCCTTTAGTCTTCTACCACCCCGTGATTGAGGTGGTGAAACTGAGATCACACAGCCTCCTTACTGAAATCACAGGCAAAAAATTAGAATCTCGACTTCAGTGGCTAGCAAGATGCTATGTGGTCTAGGTTGCAGGAGGAGGATAGTAACGAAATCAGTCAACTACATAAAAACATGCAGTTCTGTTACTCCACAGGTGCAGCACAAACTGGTGGCATTCATGTGGAAACAGAAAAGTGTTTCTGCATTCCTATGACCTCCCCAAGTTGCTGACTAGCCCCGATCTCTTCCCTTGGGGTCTTCTCAAACCTTGGAAATTCCCTCCTGGATTTCTACTTGACCCAGCAACCAAAACCTTTGCACTTGGCACAACAATTGGCATCAGTGATCAATTCCTGCCATCCTGATTGTCCTAAGCTGCTATTGATCACTTTGAACACCTCTGGAAAAACCCTAATGACAGCCATCCTAAATGTCAAGTTCTCAGCTTGGTTCGCTTTTTCTCCAGAGAGGAAAGCTAAGGTATATACTCAACATCAGCACAATAAAAGAGAAAGTTCTTTTCCTTCTTATCCCATCAAATGCTTGTTATAAATCTCAACTTAATGAAAAAAGAAAAGATCAGGCAATGGTGGAGGGTAATTGTGAAAGACTAATTGAACTGGCAAATCTTCAGTGTCCTAAGGAAGATTTAGGGTTCTGTAAGGGATCATAATAATAATTTTTCCTTCAACTTTAGTCGTTAATTCTTTTTTGTCCCAGGCCTCTCATCTATATTAAATGTTTAAGAGGCGTCTGATGAATAGCTGATATGAAAACTGTCTCCTGGAAGCGGGAGTAGCTACCATTTAATAGTTACTTCCGACGTATTAGAAATGATACAAACATATATGTATTGTGCCAATATTCAAATTCCAAGGCATCACATACATCATATTCTAATTTTATAACATAGATGATATCATCCTCCTCTTACATGAGAGTGCTGAACATGACACGGATTTATAACTACAAATCAAGGCTGTGGAACTATTACATATTGCGGTGCAAAGTTGAAGACTCATTTTGTGATTACACAGCAAACCCCCTGAATCACTAAGAGGGACAGACCCAAAAAGGAAGGTGAGAGAGTACTGTTGTGGTACAGTGGGTTAACTCACAGCTTGCACTGTTTGCATCCCATACCAGCGTGCGTGTTCATGTTCTGGCTGTTCCACTTTTGATCCAGCTCTTTGCTAACACACATAGGAAGGAAGCAGATGACAGTCCAAGTAGCAGGGTCCCTGTCACCTCATATGGGAGACCTGTATGGAGTTCCTGACTTCTGGTTTTGGTCATTTGCCAAGTGAACCAGCAGCTGGAGTCTCTGTCTCCCTCCACTGTTGCTTCAGCTTTCGAATTGATACATTGGTCTTTAAAAATTTGTTTAAAATACAAGCTGAACTGGTCTTTCAAATTTCTGGTTAACATCTCAGCCAAGAGGGAAGCAAAGATGGTTGAAAACAAAATGGTTAACTCCTTTGAGTGCAAACAAGGAATCCAATGATTATCTGTTTGTCCTTAAAAACTTCTCCAAACGTTCTTCTTCCACTGGCATATGGTAAGCGAATTAAAGTGCACCCTCCCATCTCTACTGAAAAGAAATTAAGCCTCTGGATGAATTTAACACAAACGCAAACCTTTGAGTCCATTTCAGTCAAATGCTGTTCCCAGACTATTCCTCCGTTTGAAAGCAGAAAGGCAATATTAATTGCTTATGGGGCTTTGAGTTAATCCCCTTGCCTGCTCTAACTTACGACTACCATTAATAGACTTAATGTTGTAGTGGTGTGGGTAGTTAAAATCCTCTCCAATAAACACACACACACACACACACCACCACTAGAGGCAGGGAGGGGTGGCTGTTGTAAGGATATAAAACCTCTTAAGTATTATTGATTAACTGATTAGCCAATGTTTATAAAGAACCTTAACAATTAGTTTCACTATATGTATTTTATTAGTAGGTGGGTAGTACTGACTGATGTACTTTGCCTTTCTGTCTTTCTGTGTAGCCACGTACTTTCTTCCCTATTTGCATTAGCAGGAAGCCAGCATGGAGAGTGGAGTCAGGCTGTAGCCGGGCACATCAATCTGGGACACAGGCAATGCACACAGCAACTTCATCATTCCATTAAAAGTGCAAGTAAACATCAGGGAATGGAAGTTTAAAATGTGTGGACATACTAAGGAAAACCAATTTTGACTCAATAGAACATATTTTACTAATTTATGTATGAGAAGAATGTGAGAAATTCTCTGTAGAAGTTAAGATCGATGAAGATCATGTATATCCACATTAACATTTTGGCCTTTATTTAATATCGCTGAGAGTTTAAAACAGGTGGTCCTTCCTGAATCCCTGACATAATAACAATTATCAAGTGTTGTAAACCTAACAGAAATTCCAAGATGTGTCATCAGAGATGGATGGGGCAGCACAAAGGGGTTCATACACGCATGGCCTGACCATTAACTCTCAGGAAGGAGACTGACTGGTTCCCACCTGCCAAACTGGCTATGCTTTGCATCATGCCCACCCACAACAAACCTGCTATAGTTGATTGGACCAGAAGTGAGAACAAGATCCAAAGGCAGATTTGTTTTAGTTTAGGGAGATGCGGAACATGATTCTTCCTCTCTCTAAACATGAGACCTAGAAACATCTGAGGCAATGGGACCAACAATGGTGACATGAAGACAGAGGGATCGAAGTTAAGAAATCATGATCATTCCAGCATGAGAAGGATGAGCGGAACATGTTCAGGAACAAATAACATCAGAAAGCAAAAGCTCTGCGATGGACAAAGCTACTTCACAGACAAACTAAGATTGAGTTGTGTGGAGACTTGAGTCTCCGATGGCTACGTAGTTTTCACTCTCTCGGCTTCTGGCATTGGCTTTGCCTCTACTGAACACACGCCTGTTGCGTTTCAAGTATCGCCTATCTTCAGTCTCCTACATCTAGTCTCATCCTATACCCCACTCTCTGTCCTTGGAAGAGTGTAACTCTTCCCCAGCAATCAAAGGGACCAAAGGAAGACAGAGATTGACATCTCAGGGGCTTCTTTCTCCTAGACACTGAAGCTAGCAAAGCCCCCTCCCTTTTTTTTTACATTCATCTAGATTTACCTAGGATAAGGACACTCTCCACCACCCCAATTTGCCCTATCACTGTTCTTTTCCTATTATGATGTGGTTTAACTCATTATCTTGACCAGTTGGTTGCTCATTTCTTTGAGGCTGAAACAGATAAGACATAATACCTGCAACGCAAAAGATCTTAACCTAATACAAGGATTTGTAATCAGATAAAGGAATGCAGCAGTTTGTTAAGGTAAATAATACGTAGAGAACTCACTTGACTGATTTGCGAATGCAATGCCTTATATCTTCTCAGTAATGTTTTTGCTTGGGAAGATAAGGTACTTTTCAAAATTTCTTCCTCAATATAAAGTCACATGAATGAAATGTGTGGGTTGAGGAGCGAATAAATGGATGGGAAAAATTAAAAAGAATGAAAGACTCTTTTGATCTTGTATCTGCTGCATTTGCTATCTATCTTTGCTGTGAATTACACAATGGATATTTTTCTGATGGCAAAATAAAAAAAAAAATACAATGGATTCATGTCCTTGAGGGAACTAATGGTCTTTGTTAGTTACTTCCACTATAACATTAAAGATTGGATTCTAAGTATAAAAGAAAGTGGGAGAAGAGAAATAGCATGTTATAGAAAAATATTGATATTTATGCTGAGGTAGGCTTTGTTACTGTATATAAAGTTAGTGATTTAAAAGAAAAAAAAATATCCTTTACATGAACAACTCCCAGGGAAAGCAAAGTTGACGATTGAAAATATACTCCTATTTGAAAATGAGTTTGTGGACATTCCCTACAGTTCAATCTTTGATTTGTGTGCTTTGAGGTATAGTTCTACTACAGCGCTTTAAAATCATTATTTCATTTACTTAACAATTTAAACCACGTCTCCTCAATAAGCAGTCTTGGAAATGTGAAGGGTTGAGGATCGAACGAATGGGAAGAACAGCAGCAACAAAAAACGCTGTAGAAAAGCTTAAAAGACAAGGCTTCCTGTACAACACCGCAGTCAGCTTGTCACACACTTTGTCCTGACTGAACTGCCCATGCGCTTACACGTGTGTGATACCCAAAGCCACCCTGCCTCCAGGGACTGACGAGTTTCTGTCAGTTGCAATGCAAGCTTTGCTGCTTTTGTTCAGAACAGAGAACAGAACATCATGGTGCATTTTGCCTGGTTTGGATTTTGCTTCTTTCTAAACTGGTGCTGTTGTTCCTGGGGACCGCAGAGTTGTGACTACAGCAGTATTGTTTCCTAACTTACTCTTTCTCCTTCTGGAGCCAGAAACTCCAGCATGCAGGTTCATGGAAGTCTTCATGGGATGAAAGCTGACGCCCACAGATCTCTAGGGAATCAACAGAGAGCGGAAAGAAGGGTGTTTCATCCACTCTCCCGTGAGTGCCTAGTGAGCACTACATGGCAGCAACAGGGCACTCTAGCCACTGAGCCAGGAGCCACTGTGCATTCATCTCACCTCTCCCAGCAACTCCTGTGGGGAGTAGGGAAACATGGGTGGATATCTTGAGTGTGACAGCCCTAAGGATCTCCCAGAAGTGGGTCCATGCACACAGGGAACACAGGTCCTCCAGCCAATGTGCAGGAGCACAGATGAGGTCATCATCAAATAGATATGATGTAACCACCGTGGTACTTTACCAGTCTTGAAAATCTTCTTGGGTTACTTGTCTTGTCATGAAAAGTTAAGTCAGTAAATAATAAAAACTGAGGAGTCAAAAATGAAGCCAAAAACCTAAAACCCTTGCAGCCATCGGGAATGGTGCATGGTTGGAAAAGCTAGTTGCATGGATCTCAGCTCACCCCTTTCCCAATTTTCCCACTGATGACTTTTCCTTCCCTTTAGTTGCTCGCTACTCTTTGACTCTCGGTACCCTCAGAGGGTAATGCCCAGGCCCTCCACTTTGTATTCGTCCCAGCTCAGTGACCAATTATGCTAGACTTAACTGAAGTCCCTCTCCCTTGTAATGTAATGTCTGATCATAGAACAGAAGATTAGAGCTTAGAACTGGACCCAAACCTATATGTAAATATAACATAGTGGCGAAGAAAATTTATGACATTCCTGAAAATAATCGTTGCATCATTCACTCATTTCCTAAGACATAATTTTATCCATGGTAAAAGTTTACACAGTGAAAGCCAAAATATTAAAGAGTAGCTCAGACAAAAAGCATTGGCTGTGTTTGACTTTCAAATAGTGACAATATTCTGTGTCACAAAAAATTATAAAATCACAGACTATGTAGTGACCATTTTGCAATAAAAATGTTTAAAGGAAAGGGTTTTTTTTTTTTTAATGAAAATAGCACTGCAAACAAAAAAGGCAAAGACCCCAATAGGATAAACAATTACAAGGGACACACAGAAAAAGGTAACATAGAAAAAGAGATCTGTAAAATGTGATCGGAAAAATTCAACCTCATTCTTAAGAAAAAACAGAAACGGAAATTGAGTAATGAACACCTGAACACTTGAACACTGTTGACAATGATTCAGTAGTTAAACATAACTCCCTGGCAATGGGTGCCCTAACACTTGGTAGGCAAGGCAAAGCCGGCAGGGAGGGCAATTTACTGTCTTTACGTTTACAAATGTTTGTAAGTGTGGACTCAACACCTGCACTTTAGCAGTTTATTCATTTATTTCCTTTAAGATTTATTTTTTTGGGGGGGGGCCTGGCGGCGTGGCCTAGCGGCTGATGTCCTCGCCTTGAACGCCCCGGGATCCCAGATGGACAACGGTTCTAATCCCGGCAGCTCCACTTCCCATTCAGCTCCCTGCTCGTCACCTGGGAAAGCAGTTGAGGACGGCCCAAAGCCTTGGGACCCTGCACCCGCATGGGAGACCCGGAAGAGGTTCCTGGTTCTCAGCTTCGGATTGGCGCAGTACCGGCCGTTGTGGCTCACTTGGGGAGTGAAACATCGGATGGAAGACCTTCCTCTCTGTCTGTCCTCCTCTCTGTATATCCAGCTTAAAGATTCATTTATTGTTATTGGAAAGCCAGATTGACAGAAAGCAGGAGACACAGAGAGAAAAATTTTCCTTCTGCTGGTTCACACGCCAAGTGGTGGCAATAGCCAAAGCTGTGCCAATCCAAAGCCAGAAGAAGCCTGGAGCCTTTTCCAGGTCTCCCATGTGGGTGCAGGGTCCCAAGGCTTTGGACCATCCTCGACCACTTTCCCAGGCCACAAACAAGGAGCTGGATGGGAAATGGAGCAGCTGGGACACAAACTGATACCCATATGAGATCCTGGCATGTTCAAGGTGAAGATTTTAGCCACTAGGCTATCGCACCAGGTTCACAAAAGTTTTTAGGGATAGTTGCAAATTCATTCATATATGAGTCTAAAAGAAAAAAAATATTGTAAAAATTGTAAGATAAAAAAAAATCTGTCCCTCATCCAATATAGAACTCATAAGACAAATAGCTAGTCAAACACTAGCATTAATGAAGATATCCAAATATATATTTACGTGTGTAATAAGGAAGAATATGCAGAACATATCACTGAGTTAAATCAAACATCAGAAACAGAATTGCAACATGCTCCTTCTTGGGCCACGCCGCCATCCTACATACATGCGCATCTACTTGGCTGTCTATAGCCTTTCTCCCAGTAAACGCATAAGAGACAGTTAATGGAGGTTGTTCTTGAATAGGAAGGAACTAGGTTTGCAAGAGGAATGGAAGACGATCTTGTTTTCAGTGTTTCTCTCTTGAATGTTATACTCTGCACCTTTATGAGCTAGTCAGAGTGTGACTTTAAATACTCTTTCAATTGCCCCACTTTCTCGCTCAAAAGCCCTGTGTCTGGACTTCACCCTATGCCGTCACTATTTGCTGGGTGGGTAAATGAACAGATAGCCCTTGTCCAGCACTGCTGTGAATGACCTGTTCATCCAAAGCAAGCGTGCACACTCAGGATTGTGCAAGTATGTGAGACCTCACTCACTTTACCATAGCCCAGGCACTGTTGGTAACACCACCTTCCAAGAATGATTTTATTTCCATCACAGCATGCATTACTACTCTGGTATCTAACTGCTAATGTATAATTTGCTTATGTAGTATCTGTTTTCTCCATTCTGGGTCTTCATCTGTCTTTACTTGTTCTGTGCCTCCAGCTTGCAAAAATTACCTGTGTTCCTGGGTCTGGCCGATAGGAAGCATCAGAAAAGAACTACAGGAAGAACAGCCGAACAGAAGTGTAGATGCATAGAATTCTCAAAGCTTACTTACAATGTGATTGACTTTAGATAGTGTCCAAAAGAGTTATTTTTTCTAGGGTATTATTTCCTCTCTACAAGCTCTGGATCTAATAGCCAGCAGTGAAAACTCCCAACTCAAGGGCACATCAGACACATTGGCTCCCAACATCAGGGCTTCGATGCCCATGCTCCACTAATGTTTGCTGAAGAAGAACTCCTAGAAGCAGACACTCGACATCTCTATTATTTTTTAAAACCTCTAAATGATTTGGGCGAATTGCTGACCATCACATCACACTTCATTCCATCATCATCCACGAGAGAAATAATGTGTCCATGAAACCAAGAACTAATGAGCAAAAGACAAACAGTTGAGAACTAATTAGTTACTTAAATTCAAACTTCATCAAATTCTCCCTTCATGGTGGTAACATTTGCAGGCAAACTGAGCCATTGAGGAAGGAACTTGAAGGATGCAGAATGGGAAGATGCCTTCCTGACGAATCTTCTGTTTAAAAGTGACAGCAATTTTCATCAAGCTGGCATAACCAGTGAGCGGAACTTGGCAATTCAGAATGAGACAATGACTTAGTTTGCAGGCAAGGCTTGACCCAGCCACTTGCATGATGGTACTGATTCATTTCTTTCTGCCTCTCTTCCTTTCTCCATGGTGGCAATTCAACCCTCAGCTTCACAAAGCAGATGCCCCTGAAAAAGCAATTCAAGTTCTTTGTCATGGTAGCAAATGGTTGCCACTGTTCCAGAGATCATATCCTTACTCCCATACGTTCCAGAGCTGCCTTGGGGTAATATGGAGCACTGTTGGTTGTCTATGGCTCTTGTGGGTCTTGGGGGAAAAGTTATTTTTCCAAAATCCCAGTTATATATAAACATCACCCTGAATCCCTTTAGCTGCAATGGTCTACCTCTTTGTCTCTGGAGCGATGAAAATCTTCAGAGCTTTTGGATATCTCTCCCGTTTCTCAAGCAGTAACCACATCTGGTGGAAGGAAGAATTCAGTGGCAAAACTGCCCCACAACCTCCTACTTCCTGTGCAGTCTCCTAACCCTTGGTAACTGCTTCTCTGGGAGCCAGTGTCTTTAAGGAACTATACTTGTTACAAGGAAAGCAAATCCAGCTTGAGATTACTTATTGACATCCAAACTGAGTAGAACCCTCATGTCCACTAAGGGAACATAGGCATGCCCGTTCGTTCGAGTATGCTCTATAACTGCTTTTGTGCTAAAGCAGTCAAGTTAACAGCTGTGACTCAGACCTTACATCCTGCCTGCTCCTTTACAGAAAGTTTAACATCTACTGTCTCTGTCTGCTGGTCTTACTGCAAGTCTGTTTTCACTCAAGTCTTCAGTGAAGTCTCCAGTTGAAATTGGTGATGATGGAGTATTTACAACATGAATATATTGTAACCATTTGGAAGTTAAGGCACCCCATCCTGGAAGTACCGTTAAATTATTTACCAATGGGTCGCTATATATATTTGGATATATACATACATGTGGATGTGATCCAAATCATCATTGCTTGGATGATTACCCATATCCAAAAATTATGTTCACAAATGGGAGAGTAGAGCTTTCTCAAGAGCCAAGATGAGGAGGAAGAAAAGGAATACAAAAGGGAAAGAATGTGCTGGATGCTGAAGACATCCGCTTAGCAGAAGCTGTTCAGAAAATGAACATGAGGAACAAAGGCAAGAACTGAACACGGGGCTGTACCCAAATAGAAGAAACGACCGCATCTTACAGGAAGAACCTCACGTGTCTGCGCTGTCCGCCTGTGGAGCATGGCTAGTCTTCCTCCAAGTAGGGTTTTCCATCGCCAAAAATTGAAGGAGCATATTTTGCTGATAGCACCATCAGGATTGCTGGTAACAAGGCCAGGATTTCATACAGCTCATGGGCTTTCTTGAGTGCTTGGAGAGATGGAACAGAAACAGTATCTGCCTATGCTGGTCATTAGATTGGGGAAAAAAAGAAGAAGAAGAAAGAAAAGAGAGATAGGGTGGGGAAAGAAAGAAAGAAAAAAGAAAAAGAAGGTCGTATGAGGTTCGATTTGCTCTTGTCAGATTCACAGCTTTGGGCTTTGTACATGGTATGAAGTGGATGTGGTTAGAACACACCTTGCTGGCGACAGTCGGCCACATCTCACATGCAGAATTTGCAGGATAGAGATACTGATGCATCCAAGGGTTGAGCTTCATGATCCATTCAAATGGAACAGTGGTGTACTTTGTTGGCTTCCTGTCACATGGAGTCTTACCACAAGGCATGGAAGTTATGTTCTTTGAAAGCAAATCCAAATGTCCATTTGTGGAGTGAAAAGACAGAAATAATTCTAGCAGATCGATGGGAGGAATCATAATATCCCCATAAACCACAAGAACATTTAAATTACTGGAAAAACAATTTAAAAGACAGAAAGATTTTACCTTTTTAAAGGCTTCCATGGCATAATCAGCAAGTATGGCAAGCTAGGATTACTGAAGTCCCCTTTCAGAACAGTGTGTGTAATCTCTGATGTCTGACTGGTGAGGGATTTCAAATGTATATTGCACTTGCGTACATCTGGTCTGGATTTATTCACTCCCCTGTGTTTCATGGCAGCATCCTTCATAATTAGCAGCTTTGTGATCCTGATATCCATTCATGCTCAGAAGAACATCACTGGTTTTAATTTGGTCCCTCCCGCATCTGCTTATTCAATTTGTCAATTCATTGATCCATTGATTTCCAGCAAAAAAAAAAAAAAAAATCAGTCAGTCAACAAAAGTGAAGTGAGCTACCCCTCATTTTGTGACTTGCTAGTCCTGGAGATACAGTTTAAGATAGGAGAGACATGAAAAACAAATGTAGAGCAGGTTCTTAGACATGTCGTTAAGATTCTATTTAAGATATCTGTATCTCCCATCAGAGTGCCTGGATTTGATTCCCAGCTCTGGTTCAGGACTCTGGCTTTCTGCCAGTGCAGACCCTGGGAAACAGCTCCAGTAGCTCAACAACTTGAGTTCCTGCTGCCCACATGGGAGACCTGCACTGAGCTCCAGGCATTTGTCTTGACCTCGGTTCAACCCAAGTTCAACCTCAACCGACTGAATGCCTTTGGAGGCTAACCCAGCAGGTGGGAGCGACCCACTTCTTTCCTCAGCACTCTCTCTGCCTCTCAAATAAGTAAAATAAACACTTTTAAAGTGTTTAAATAACAACTAATTGCCACTTGTGGAAAAATTATAATAGTATTCTGGAGAATAATAGAGGGGTAATTCATAAATTTACTCAGCTGTAAATGACTGGCAATGGGAATAATAATTATTCTCACTGATGTTTGGTTTCTAATTAGGCTGAAGGCCTTAATGTGAAGAAATGGAATTTTTATAGTTCACTGGTTCCTAAAGTTGTTCAAGTGTTGAACCACCTGGAAATTGTAGTGTTCCC
Source organism: Ochotona princeps (assembly GCF_030435755.1). Taxonomy (NCBI): domain Eukaryota; kingdom Metazoa; phylum Chordata; class Mammalia; order Lagomorpha; family Ochotonidae; genus Ochotona; species Ochotona princeps. The sequence continues at coordinate 6,708,834 of NC_080852.1, read as the reverse complement.
TTCAGAGCATAATGAAATATCATTAAATGTAATGATACCGTGAGCGTAGTTAACACAAACTTATATAATTTGATTAAGTTTGGGGAACTTAGGGATAGTCAATTAATTAAATATTCATACCACAGAATGAAAACCAAAAAAAAAATACAATATGCAAACACTTCCCTACGAAGTAAACTACTGCTATTATTTCACTGACATTACTCAGTGAAATAAAACAATCCCAGAAGGATGATTGTATGTTCTCTCTGATATAAAACCACTATCATCCAAAATATAAAATGAGTAGATATGTAGCTAAACAAGTATACACTTGTAATCTCAAACAAATGGTATAATGGAGACCAGAGTACTGGTAAACAAATTGTAGTTTACATCTAGACCCCAATAAAACTGTTACATAGACCTTGACAACAAAATACTAGACTCAATCATTGCTTATATCTACAGTGCCATAACATATGTAAACAACCGAACACTGGAGTTGAGACTATAGCTGAAGGATTATATTATTTAAATACAGGGGACAATGGAGAAAGGAGATGGAGAAGCAAGAAAAGGGAAGGGAAAAGAGGGGGGAAAGCCCTGTGCCTACAAAACTGTCAAATAAAAATAAGAATTAAATAGAAGAAGTCAACCTCTGAAGAGTAGGTCTTACCATCTTAACATTCCCTGCCGGTATTTATTTGCTGTAATTAAACCACAGGCAGATGCAAAAACACTGAAGAAAACTTTATGGAAAGAAAATCCTTAAAATTGAGAAAATTGCACATTTTATCTTAACTGTATTCCCGTGCTCTGTTCTTTCTCACAAATTTGGAATATGTTCCACACAACACTAATTTTAGAACACTGGCTGCTCGTGTAGGCTCTCCATGATTAACTTGAGTTCTTAAACCCCGAACCTAGTAGCTGAGTCATACACGTAGCTGAATTCTGCTAAATATCTTCACTGTAGACTATTACAGTAGGATTACCAGAATTTGAATTTAAACAACTTTTAAGAAGACAGTTTTTAAAAGGCGATCTCCAAAATGTCAAACAAGTTTTGAAATTTATTTTGGAGCCTAAGGGGTGGATTGATAGAGTAGGATGCAAAATGGTACTTGCTTGTTTTTGTTTCTCTACACATCCTGAAGGCTTCTGATGAGCAACTCCTCTTCAATGCTGCCTCAGTGTAGTGGCATCTTTGAGTCGCACATGGAGGACAAAGATCTGTTGAATTGTCACCATCACAGACACATATGTGAAGTTCACATTGTTTCCTGTCTTCTGGGTCTACATTATCTACTAATAAAGCTTTACGAAGACCTTTTCAACTTTTCTGGGGTGTCAGGTATCAAGAATTTTAATGAAAATGAAAATCAGTTACTGTAGGGCTACACAGAAAGCTTTTAGTTGGCAAATGATAATCTCCTTCTCACCATCTTAAGGGTAACAGATATGAACTGATAATGAAATTCTCACAGGTCAGGACTGCTTGGCAACAGAAGCACGTCTCCCTGCTCATTCTGCCAATTTCCCTCTTGTATCGGTCCCGGAATCTGATGGCTTTTGCAGTCTCTGGTTCCTTGGTGATTAGCTCCAGATAACAGAAAACTCTGCACATAAAGTTTCTGAAGCAGCACAATTTGATGTCAGTCTTCAACAAATCGACTCTGCGTATGCCCACATCTAAATACCCTGCCTAGAGAATCACCATCATTCTTTATAGAAATGTCTCGGTTTTCTGGGACACAAACTAATAAGACTAGACAAGAAAGCACAGTATTTTGGTTGTTGTCAATCCTGACATTATATGAACAGCCTCATCTAATCTATTTATAAACATCTGAATCACAGGGGTATAATTGAGATACATTATTTGTTTATAACCATTCATTCATGTTCAGCTTCTCAAAATATGTTTTCATAATGAATGAAACAGTCTAATTTTGGGGGAACAATAGGTGGATTAGGATCCCATGGCTCTAGATGGAATTGAGCCTACAAATGCTATCAAAAATGTCAACATTAAGCATAAACCAGTAGTTTCCATAACATTGTGGGAGACTGCTCCTGGTTCTCTGCCTGCTCCCCGGTGGGCATGACCCACTGCTTACCTGCCAGCCCACATGAACTGTGACATGATCGGAAGACTTAAAGGGATAGACATGCCTTCTAGCCAATTATCATGCCTTTGTTGGATGGGGGAACTGTCTGGAGACTCCCTTCTGCCTTCCCCTTTCCTAGTCTGTGTAAGTTTGTGCTCGTTTTACAATGAACAGACATGGCTCCACCAGACTGTCCCCAGTGCTTCCTGTGTCACCTTATCCCCTCGGTGGCCTTGGGCCTGGCTGGCAGGAAAACACTCAAAAACATATGGCCGTATTAAATATATATAAATGTACATTTATAACATATAAACATATATATCAAATATTTTATATATAAATATGTATATAATCAAATGATATAATTCAAAATAGAGTATACTATTTTTTCCTTAATTTTGAGAGACCAATCAGGAAAGAGAATCTGCTGGTTCACTCCTCCCAAGTCCACCACTGCCAAGGGTAGAAGGAGGCTAGTCCAGATGTCCCATGTGGGCAGCAGGCATCCAACCACTAGAGTACTAAATGCAGGAGGTTTGAATGAGGAGCCAGAGCTTCAACTGGGACCCAGTTACCTTGTAGGGAAGTGTAGGCATCCTCATGGGATCTTAACTGTTATGCTAAACACACTCTGATTATTTCAATTGGTTCAATCCTCACATTGCAAGCTCCTGGATCCCATTTGGGCACCAGTTTATGTCCCAGCTGCTCCACTTGCCTTCCAGCTCCCTGCATATGGCCTGAGAAACCAAGTGAGGACGGCCCAAGGTGTTGGGATCCTGCAGCCACAATGGAGACTCAGAGGAAGCTCCTGGCTCCTGGCTTCAGATTGACTCAGCTCCTGCCATTGCAGCCATCTGGGGAGTGCACCAGCAGGTGGAAGTCTTTCTCTCCGTCTCCCCTCTCCATATATATGATCTTGCTTTTCCAATACAAATACATAGTTTTAAAAACAGTTATTTTTAGAATATTCCATTGTATCTAAGAGCAAAGTGCTTTTATTCTGAAACTTCAGGCATTCACTTTAGCTCAAAAGTAAGTATGTGGTGTAATTAATTATTTTAAAATTAAATATTGCATAGGTCATTTAGACAATATTTTAGAACAACGTAACATAAGCTGAGGACTTTCCTAGATGCTTTAATATAATACTGTATGCAATATGTGCATGTGGGGGGTCATATAAAATAATGAAGACCATCTGTGTCTTATTTTAAGTAAATAAACAAACAATGGAAAACAAAAATGAGCAGTGGTGCTAGAGCCAACAGACTGAAATTATTGCTGGAGTGGAAGAAAAATGCACAACTTTGAAAGCATTGACCAGAAACCCAGGAAGCACCATGGTCTGTACTAAATGCGATCACAACAGCCTTGAGAAATGGGTATTAACTCTACTTAAAGAGAAGGGAGGCTTAAAATGAGTTAATTATCTAAAGCCACAAAGCCACATTATGGAAGATACCTGATTTTCCAACCTTTAGCACCTATGCTTGCCTCTTCAGAACTCTTGTTAAATGTAGCAGGCACACACACACACACACACACACACACACACACACACAGAGTACAAAAAAACATGTGTAATTAAAAGAATAACAGCACAGTCGTTAAAAAAGCAGTATCTTACCAGTAACGTCAGTACCCGTTTATACCCGTCCTATAAATGTAATTCCCATTCTGTAAACCAAAGGTTGGCTGGACAGCATAGTTTCACCCTTTGCTAATTCACCTGAAACTCTAATTGTTTCATTTTGTCAATCGGAGCAGTAAACTTGTAACACACTCAGGGGAAGTTCATATTGCCACTGTTAGTTTGAGGCAACTTGGAAAATATACTGCAAGGAGTGCTTAAAGTCTGTTGACAGTTTTCCTCGGGTTAGGACTGTCAGTGTGAGTTGCCTGGAGGTGAAAAACTATAATACTCATTACAGGTTTAGCCACCTCATGTGAACCATTCAGGAAATGATATTCAAAGAAAACATGTACGCATATGAGCTATGCACATCTAATATTTAACTTATTTAAAACATAGAGACATCTTCCATTAGCAGTCTTACATTTACCTTCCAAATGATTGCAGCAGCCGAGAGATGGTCCAGGCAAGAACCAGGAGCCAGAAACTCAACGTGAGCCTCCCGGGTGGTTGGCAATGATCGGGCTAGCTGAGCTACCTCCCAGGTGGTACAGCAGCCAGTTGCTGGAATGGAGGGCAGAACCCAGACTCGAGCAACGACCTTCGGATGCAGGAGATGGTATTCCTGACAACAGATTGGACAGTTGCACCAAATGCTCATTCCTGTGCATTTTTTGAAGGGTTTGCATGGAGGGTTTCTTTATAAAGTTATGTTTTTCTTGTATCATGGAGGCAATATCCTATGTTTAAAAAAGAAAATGTTGGACACAGCACATTAGCCTGGTGGCTAAACTCCTCGCCTTGCATGTGCCAGGATCACATCTGGGCACTGGTTCAGTTCCCTGCTGCTCCATTTCCCATCCAGCTCTCTGCTCATGACCTGGGAAAGGAATGGAGGATGACCCAAAGCCTTGAGACCCTGCACCCGTGTGGGAGACCTGGAAGAGGTCCCTGGCTTCTGACTTCGGATCTACTCAGGTCCAGCCATGGCAGCCACTTGGGAGAGAACTGGCAGATGAAAGATTTTTCTGTCTGTCTCTCTTTCTGTCTGTAAATCTGACTTTCCAATCAAAATAAATAACCTTTCCTCCAATCTGCTTGATCTTGGAGTTCAGTTTTTATCTTGGTTCCATGTTCAGTGTCACGGTTTGCCTTAAATATTTTAAATCTTTTCCATGTATCCTATTTTGAGATCCAGAACGTGGAAGCTCATGGGAAACTCTCACAACACGAGTAAAATTGTCAGCTGGGATCTCCATCACAGAGTCCTTTCAGGCAACTCTTGATCCTCGTCCCTTTCAGTTTTTCTTCTTGGATTGTTGAAATGTACAAGTTCATGCGCAGGATCTGGTTGCTAAGCAAATCCGGTGAGGGAAAAGGCTGGAGTTACCACAAGTAACATTTTAGCATGACTTATGCATTGAAAAGGGCTTCACAATCCTATTGCATATAGACATTTAAACTCCAAAGTCTTATATTAACAGATAACAGACTTGACCTCGTGAACACATCCGAGATGTGTGTCTACGTGGAGATCTTGATGTCAGTGGGGGCATGGCCTCAGAAGAGAGTTCTCACGAGAAGGTCAGATCTGTAAACTAGGCATGCGTCCCGTGGTTCTCTCCACACCCAACTTGCTTGGTAACTAGTTCTCTCACACTCCGCACCATGGCCAGCCTCCTCCAGACGCATGCCTATTGGGACTATCAGTCTTGAAGTGTTAACCTCCAAAATGTAACCCAAAGAAAATTGCTTCCTTCCCAAGAAGCTCCCTTCAGATAGTTCGGTTAAAATGATAAAAAAAAAAAAAAAAAAAAAAAAAAAAAAGCGACCAGCCAACGCCCTATGCATAGGATGACTTGAAGAAATTACTGCATCATTCAATGTTTCTTCATTTTATCATCTTGTGTCCACTAAGTGTTTTCATTCATTATTTCAGCAACATGAAACAATGGAGGCATGTCTTCAACTGTCTTCTCTATTGGATTGGGATTCAACCTCACTCATAAACTAACTTGTCACTATTTGCCCTTCTGCTTTTCCTCTCTCTAAACTTTTAGATCCTATTACTATTTTTTTCCTTTCTGCTCTTCCATGTGTGTGAATGTGTTTGTATTATCACAATCTTCGTGATTTCTGAAGAGAACGGAAGTAATTACATATTTTTACCTCCACCGACTTCACCTGGTAGAATATACAACGCATTGTTTCTGTGCGTCCACTGTAGATGGAGACCTCCAGAAGGTGTGGCAGTTACAACTGACCTGGTGAGACGTGATCTCTATTCCCAAGAGATCTATTACTCAGTTGAGAAATTTAGACTTTGTATATGCATGAAGAAACAGGAGTATTGATATTTGGCTAGTTAAGATATCATGTAAAAAAAAAAAAGCCTAGCCCATTATTTTATTTTGGAATACAGTGTCAGGAAAGTCAGGGATATGTTGTAGGTGATGATTTGAAGATGGAACAATACAGGGTGTAGGCAACAGGCATACTACGCAAATCTCAGTGCTTCAAAAGGTGTGGTCAGGGGCCTGGCACCATGGCCCAGCTGCTAAGGTCCTCGCCTTGAACATGCTGGGATCCCATGTGGGCACTGGTTCTAATCCCAGCAGCCCTGCTTCCCATCCAGCTCCCTGCTCATGGCCTGGGAAAGCAGTTGAAGATGGCTCAATGCCTTAGGACCCTGCACCTGTGTGGCAGACCTGGAAGAAATTCCTGGCTCCTGGCTTCAGATTGGTGCAGCTGTTGCAGTCACTTGGGGAGTGAATCATCAGATGGAAGATCTTCTTCTGTGTCTCTCCTGCTTTCTGTATATCTGCCTTTCCAATAAAAAATGAATAAATCTTTTAAAAGAATAAGCTTAATTTGATATATTAAAAAAAAGTTTTGAAATCCTTCTGTAGGAGGGGGTTTCCAAAAGTTCATGGAAAAATGTATATTATGTAAGAAACATGCATGGATTTAAATTTTTCTTTCCCTAAAACTTATGGTACCTCCCATGAACTTTTCAAAGTACTCTCCATTCAGTATCTGTAGGATTATTACAGAAAGCCACAAGGGAGAAAGAACGGAAAAGAAAAGGAAATGGGGTTGGTGAACAAGGAAACATCAAAAGGAAAGATGGGAGCAGAAAAGCTCAGGTCAGCTACTTACACTTTTCTTCAACCAAGCTTCATTGCCAAGGTCACCTTTCACCATTCTCAGAGGAGCAGTGGGCCAAGATTACATTTTACTGTTCCATTACTGAGCAATGGAAAGGAAGGGCTGGATCTGAGCCTCTTCTGTGCGCACACATGTATGGGCTGGGATAAAGTTGGAAATATCCTGGCTCTTGGAGCAGAACTGTCTTATGCTTCCACTAATTAATCCCTGTTTACCCTTGATGGGCAGCAAGGGTTTGGGTACAACAGCGAAAAGATGTTTTGAAAATATCGCCATCTTCTTAAACTTCAGCACTTTATCCATTAACCTGGGCTCTTGCCCTATCTCAGGCAAGAACAAATGAGGGATTAGCAGTCATGAAACCAGATCATAAGCATTATTACATTAAAATTCTTTTCAATAGCAAGTGCCTTTCTGGGTGGATTTTTTTCCCACAATTATTGCAGTTTTAGGCAACAGCAGCATGGTACTTTGGTAGCTATGGGTAAGATTATTTCTAAATTCTTGTTGCGTGAGGTGGTTGGTTGTTCCTATTTGAGTGGGAGCCGGACTTTGAGTAGTTTAAATATCAAACATGAACGTATGAAAGAAAGGCTCCTGGAACTGTTGCTTGAAATGTTAGTTTTGCCCATGTAAAATAGAGCCAAATTAGACTCCACCAATTAGCTAAAGGAAATTAATTAGCTACCTGTTGACACACTTTCAAATATACATATGACTGTGTGAATTCCTTATTAACATTTATTTATAAAAGATGATTTTCCCAGAATAAATTAGAAACATCTCTTTCGAGCCAAAAGATTTGTTTGACATTTATGGCTGGGAGATGTAACATAAGGTGATGTCATCTTTTTAATTTGCTTTCACCTTTTCCATAATTTTTGCCTCTTTCTTCTCTGTTAATACGATTGCCTTGGTCTTTCTATGAGTAAAGATTGCCAGACTGAAGAACCCCACAATACCACCGGAAGAAGAGATACCAGGTCTTTAAGGGGACTGCAGAGAAGCCTCATCTGGGCCATGGAGTTGGATGAACACTAAAGGGCTAGGAAACAATAGCGTGCCAGAACAGTGATTCACTGTCTTGCAAATGTCCATGTGAAGCAAATTAAAGGCATAAAGTTAGAATCTTTTTAAAAAATTTTTATTTATTTTTATTAAAGAGGAGAGATGGAGAGGAAGATCTACTCTCTGTTGGTTCACTCCCCAAGCAGCTGCAACAGCCGGAGCTGAGATGATCTGAAGCCAAGTGCCAGCAGCCTCTTCCAGATCTCCCACACAGGTGTAAAGATGGCTTTGGGCCATCCTTGACTGCTTTCCTAGACCACAAATAGGGAGCTGGGTGGGAAACGGGGCTGCTGGGATACAAACCAGTGCTAAATGGGATCCCAGCACATGAAAGGTGAGAACCATGCTGGGCCCAGTTTTTTAAATCTTAGGAACAGCTTTTGCTGCAAGTCTTGACATTTTATCCCACAAAGCGCAGGAAAACTGATCAGCAAAATTTGCAAATACTTTCTTCATGCTATGTGTTCATGGGAGAGTCAAATGAAATTCTGAGCTCCTCGCTTCACCAGAGGCTGCTGTTTGGGGGGCGGGGGTGGTGAATCAGCAGATGGAAGATCTCTTTCTCTCTCTTTTCTTTTTAAATAGAACAAAAATAGACAGACTTAAAAAAAATCCCTTTCAACTCTATGAAAATATTATGGGAAAGAAGGAAGTGGGTTGGGGCAGATAACCCTAAAACTTGGAACCTTTAACCTTGAGCTTTCTTAATCGCACAGGGTGTTAAATAACACTGATCATCTGACTGCTGATCTCTACCTAGCAATCCTGTGGGGTGAAAGGCTGCAACATACCGCTTCACAGAAGAAACCAAAGCCTCGTGCTTCAGTATTCCCCTCTGTCATTTTTCCCTCTGCACTCCGTTGCCATGATCACAGCAGCCATCATCACCCCTACCAAGTCAGGCCTGCACATTTCCACTCCACTCCTAAGATTCTTTTGGACACTTAAAAAAAATGATTCGTTTGGACAATCAGTGGAGTGGAAAGAATAGACAAGTGGGGACTAATATAAACTTTCTACTTTGTCACCCCACCCTACCTGTTTTCATAGATTAGAAAAGTGTTTAAGGTCCAAAGAGGATTCCCCAAGATCTTGCCTCTAATTTCAGATTCTGCTCAGATTAGAATCCAGTCACTCAGACTTCTTTGACAATGCTGTTTTTTTGTTTGTTTTTTATTTTTTGTTTTTTTTTTTTAGGGGAGAGCGCGAACGCAGTCCCCCACTACCACAAATTATGCAGTCGAGTTTCCCACATTTGGGGAAATCGCAGGGGTCAGCACCTCCCAAGTGCAATGGAGGAGCCTCACCCTGGGAAAACCACCTGCCTGATCATGGTATCTCCCCTGCCAGGTAAGTATAACAATGCTGTTTTTAATGTCCTGGGAAGGGTATAAAAAATGTAGAAAATTTGCTTGCCTCCAAATTTAACTGCATTCTGAGCACGGTGAGTCTGTGTCATGCATTTCAATTGTTTGTGTCAATCTGAATGTGGTGTCTGACTAAGTTTACTTCTAAAGACTGCTGAGCCCAGTTGGCTTCACTCATTCCCACTGCCTGTCCTGATACTTCTCCTCCACTCCTTGTGCTGTGAATCAGGCGATCCTAGAATTCAGGGAAGAAGGTTTAATGAAGTTTACTATTCTGGTAATTATTTCCATGCGTGTTGGGTTTGCATCTTCAGAAGGGTCAGCATCTCCTTGTGTCTTTGTCTTATCTTTCCTTGTGTGCGGCAAGAAAACCAGAGTCACTCTAAAAATGAAAGCTGTAGATCTTGTTTTTCCAGCGTACAATAGAGAATTCCTCATCTGAACCCTGCATAGGTGGATTGGGCGCCGTACTCATTTTTACAGTTTGAGGAGGGATGTGTGGGGGCTGGAATGTGGAGTGAGGACATATGTTTCCTGGGATGCTGTTGGGGGGCGTGACCTGGGCTCTGTGCATTCAACCCCTCAGCCACGGTGGACCTTAATTGACCTTGGTCAGAAGTTCGGACCTTCTCTTGCTTTCTGTATTGCCCACTTTGCTGTTCTTCGGTGCTCCATAGCTTCCCATTCCTGCTCTGTTCTCCCAGGAGGCCTCACTGTGTGCAGAATATGGTGGGGGCTGTGCTGTGTCCTGCCTTGCCTCCTGCTTCCGGTGGGGATTGGGTTTGGGAATGACCTTAGTGAAAGTGTGACCATACCTTGGGTCTCTTTGTGGCCTAAAAGCTGGGCCTATAGAGTAGGATCACTTTTTTCTTTTTCTTTCCGGTGAAATGAATGGTTTTTCAACTTAAAAAATAATAATAAATAAACCCTGCATATTGAACACCTACAATATGCCAGAATCAGACCAAATGTTTCCATGTATTCTAATTCATTAAGTTTTGGAGCAGTCCAATGAAGGACGGCTAGTTTTAAAATGAGAAGATAAGAAATATCAGAAGAGATCATTGTATTAAGAAAATAACATGTGTAATCAGTATCATTTCCTTAAAATGTAAAATGGACAAAGACTGTGCCACGGATGTTTATATAATAACTAACAGAAATCACTGACAAATTCATAAAACTATAATTTCCCCCATAAAACAGATAGGAAAACTGAAACATAGGGGTCTTAAGAATCGTACTCAGCATTCCATGCCTGGTAAGTAACGACATCAGATTTTGAAACCAGGCTGTTCTTTATAGAACATGACTCTTAAGGACTATAATTATGACTAAAAACACGGAGCAGAGGAAAACAGTAGAGTAGATACTACCCAAATGTACATCAATGGTGAAAGGGTGAACAAAACATGTTCTAGCTACACAACAAAATATTATTGTGCAGTGAAACGGAACGAAGAATAGATTCATGCGGCCACATTTAGTCACACAAGTAAATTACAAGGGATTACAGATTCTGTGAGCCCATTGACATTAACTGTCCAACAGAAGAGGGAAATCTGTAAATAGAGGAAGTAAGATTAATGACCCAAGTCGAGGATAAGAAGGAGTTGAACTAAGAGTAACAGCTCATGGGCATGGGATTTGGAGGGAGAGTAATGAGAGTGTGAGCCGGTTTGCTTTTCGCATGGTTGCTGCAAGGCTCTGTGCACACTCCACACCATGGAGTGGTGTGTGTTTTCAGTGGCTGAGTTGTATGACATGTAACGTACATCCCTGTGCATTTTTTTTTACCTATATCCTGGCCTGAAATAACAATTCCAGCTTTTTAGACTTCTAGACTGGGATGTTTTTCTACCATATTTTTCTGACACTTATGTCTTCAGAATTCCTTTACACCACTGCTTAGCTTCCCATATTGGTTCATTTCTCCTAATAATTGCTCTGTGGATGACTTTAGGGCAAGAACTGTGTGCTATGTTTGTTGTACCAAGTTCCAATAGGCCTAGGTTGATGGCATTTCATGTCAGTGTGAACTTAATACATCATCTGTTGAATGATTAGAATAAGATTATCCCCACTGAGGTGATTTTAAGCTTTACTGATTAATTTTATTCCTGAAAAATTTATTCATATTTTAATTTTATATTGTATACTTAAATAAGCTATTTTTGTCAATATTTGGAAGACCTTTTGCTCATTTCCGGAAAATACATTTTATTTTGTATGCACATTAATATCTTCTTACACCTGGATGCGTCTTTAACATTCTTGTCTATTTCCAGTTGATTTTATACATTGGTACAGGGGCTGGAGACTCTACAAAGGAAAATTTGAACTTGCTAAAAGTGTTTCTGACATTTACTGTCATAATAGTCAGAGTAGATTTCATTTCAACATTTCCATTAGCTGGTGTAATAACATAAAAAATAACAAATGATTAGAACATTAAAGCATGCAATAAACAACTATGTAGGTGTGTGAGTGTTTTTTCAGCAGTGTTCATGTTTTGGTGCTGTGATAAAATCATGCATTTGAATGTCATAAAATAATATTTGTGAATAGTAATATGAATATTTATTCTCCGTCTTCCTCGCCAACAACTAAAGCCCAGGATACAACTGAACAGTACAGTAATTACAGATAATATTAGTGTGTTATGTATTTCTCTGTTTTAAAAGTTATAATACAAGATATTGGATGACTTAAAAAATAAAGGACTTCTTTTTTTAATGATTTATTTATTTTATTACAAAGTCAGATATACAGAGAAGAGGAGAGATAGAGAGGAAGATCTTCCGTCCAATGATTCACTCCCCAAGTGAGCTGCAACGGCCGGTGCTGCACTGATCTGAAACAGGGAACCTGGAACCTCCTCCAGGTCTCCCACGCGGGTGCAGGGTCCCAAAGCCTTGGGCCATCCTTGACTGCTTAGCCAGGCCACAAGCAGGGAGCTGGATGGGAAGTGGAGCAGCCGGGATTAGAACTGATGCATATATAGAAATCCCGCGTGTTCAAGGTGAGAACTTTAGCCACTAGGCCACGCCGCCGGGCCCAAAAATAAAGGACTTCTAAATGGTTGAAGAGATAAACACATTTAACCCAGCTGGACATTACACAACGTATACATGTACTAAAACTTTACATAGTGCCCTATGCAAATGTGCAATTGTTATGCACCTGTTAAAGAAAAACAATACCATGAAGACCTCCCTTGCTTTCTTATGTCCCTTTTGTACATGTCCTTTATACTTCCATGAAAACTCTTCTGTAAGACAGACAGGAATTACTCATTGTAACACAGGGTTCTTCCGTGTTCTTAGAAAGGACTGATGAAGAATGTTTTGGGCAATTTGATTGGGATTGCGTTGAATGTATATATTGCTTTTGGCAGTATAGACATTTTAATGATATTGATTTTACCTATCCAGGAGCATGGGATGTTACTCCATCTTTTGAGGTCTTGTTCAATTTCTTTTTTAAGTAGTTTGTAGTTTTCTTCAAATAAGTCTCCTACATTTTTGGTTAGATTTATTTCCAGATATTTCATACTTTTCTCTGTTATTTTGAATGGTATCTTGCTGGTTAAGTCTTTTTCCATCTTGGGGCTGTTCGCATACACTATGGCTGTTGATTTTTGTTCATTAATTTTGTACCCTGCCACTCTACCAAACTCTCGTACAAGTTCTAGCAGTCTCTGTATTGAGTCTCTTGGCTCTTCTACATAAAGAATCATATCATCTGCATATAGTGAGAGTTTAACTTCTTCGTTTCCCATTTGGATTCCTCTGATTTCTTTTTCTTGTCTTATGGCCTCAGCGAGTACCTCTAGGACTATGTTGAATAGTAGTGGAGAAAGTGGACATCCCTGTCTTGTTCCAGATCTCAGTGGGAAGGGTTCCAGTTTTTCTCCATTCAGTATGATGCTGGCGTTGGGTTTTTCATATATGGCTTTAATTATGTTGTGGATTTTTCCATCTATGCCTACCTTGGTTAGGGTTTTTAGTAGGAAGTGGTGTTGGATTTTGTCGAAAGCTTTTTCTGCATCTATTGATACTATCATGTTGATCTCCAGAATATACAAAGAGCTACAAAACAACCAAAATGTCAAAACAAACAAGCCACTCAAGAAATGGGCACGGGAAATGGGCAAACACTTCACAAAGGAACAAACCCAAATGGCAAATAAACATATGAAAAAATGCTCAAGTTCCCTGGCAATAAGGGAAATCCAAATTAAAACATCAATGAGGTACCACCTAACACCAGTAAGACTGGCCCACATGAATAAAAGCACCAACAACACTTGTTGGCGAGGTTGCGGGGAAAAGGGAACCCTACTCCACTGCTGGTGGGGCTGCAGGCTGGTACAGCCTCTATGGAAATCAGTATGGAGAATATTCAAACAACTCAAAATCAACATACCGTATGATCCAGCAATAGCACTCCTAGGAATATATCCAGAACACTTGTTTTATGAGAAACCAACATGCACTCCTATGCTCATAGCAGCACAATCAGTAATTGCAAAAACATGGAAGCAACCAAAATGCCCATCAACAGAGGATTGGATAAGAAAGCTATGGTTCGTCTACTCCATGGAATACTACTCAGCTATTAAAAAAAACAAAATGCAGTTCTTTGTGGCCAAATGGGCCAAACTGGAAACCATAATGCTAAGGGAAATGAGCCAATCCCAAAAGGTTAAATACCACATGTTTGCCTTAATTTAAGATGATATGATGTTATGTATAACATGTTATGTTTTGAATGTTATATGTTGTGTATAAACTAAGATTGAAGTATAGGTGAGGTGGTCACAGAAGGTGACTGGGAACTCGCATTTACTTTTAACATGTTGGTTACTCATTACTATGTCAATTAATTCCATAATGATGTAAATTTTTGCTGATGGTATGTTGGAGCTTTCAATTGACTGGGATGATGCTCTGCTGGCTCTGTCTTCAGACCAGAGAGGGTATACCTAAGAAGCCGTTGGACTTGACTGGACAATAAGATGCTGGACTCTATGTTTGGTATACGCTTGCAATGGGGGAATCTCAACTGAACTTGAGCTGTGGTTATGCAACAAGGTGGAGGAATCCACCATGGTGGGAGGGTTTGGGGAGGGGTGGGGAGAACCCAAGTATCTATGTAATTGTGTCACATAATACAATGTAATTAAAAAAAAAAAAGTAGAAAACAAAAAAAAAAAAAAAAAAAAAAAGAAAGAAAGGACTGATGAAAAAGGGAGGGGAGCTGAGAAAAGGGAAAGGACAAGCGTACTGTGGCCAAAGTCTGAAAGAGACAGCTGGCCGTGTCAGGTCGTGTTCTGGGCCGCCTCTCTCGCTGCTGTCCAGAGACGATTGTCCACCAGCCCACTGAAGATTAAATTTGACAAAATGCTAATCAAATCTGTATGGAACAGCTTTCGGCCACATGCATTCTCACCCCCGTTTCACCTTCTCCCAAGCAGGTGCATACTGAGACCTTCATGGAAGAAGTCATTCTACTCTATTTATCTACAAAGGATATGTTATAAAGAGTCACTGATTATACAAGAAGCATTTATGTCCCACAGGCTGAAAGTCCAAGACTAACGTGCCAGTTTGGTTGATTCCACGAGGGATTCAAATTTCTCTTTGGCCTGTGGGTAATCATCTGTCTTCTATCATCATTCCTTCACTTTTTCTCCGCGTCCACATTTTGTCTCCCAGAAATGGTATCTGTCCTGTTGGATTTGGGTCCCTGTTAACGACCTCTTTGTTGCAAGGAGATGGGAGAGTCTTCCTCCAAATATGATCATGTTTCAAGACACTGGAGGTTAAGACCTCAACAAATGAATTTCAGACTGGGGTCAGAAAACAACTCAACTCATAAAACTTAAAGAAAATGGCATCGTATATCAAAACCACTTCTTTATGTGTAGCGTTTTCCAGAGCTCATTGCTAGAACACAAATCATTTTCACATAGCCTCACATCATCTGGAAAACTTAAGATGGAAAATTTCAAGTATAGGCATTTGATTTGGTTATAAGGAGACAGAATCTCAACACATGAAGTGTCTGAGAGCTGAGACATGAAAACGTTGTGATCTTTCCAAAACTTCCGATTTCTATGCAAAGCAATATTGCATAAAATGACCCACAACATTAATGATGTTTCTTCTATTACTCAGTCATGGGAAGAGAAAACTATCCCAACATCGCTGGGGAAACCTGATTGGATTGGATTTACCAAAACATGACAGTTATGCGAGTTTATTTCAGAATGATATTTATTAAGAGGATTGTTGTATTACACACTGACTCTAGAATCAATATTTTGACATGTTGCCCCGTATTCTGTTAGTCAACACAGAATTTCTGCATTTGCTTTTTTGAGAGTTTATGGCATCTATATTACTTATATAACACAATTTTAAGACAATTGCATGTATTTGTTAAAGAACTTATGTGTAAATACATAAAGAACACTTGCCAGCAATAACAGTAAAAGGAATAACCAACTTAAATGTGATCTTTAAAAATATTTATTTTATTTTTATTGGAAAGTCAAATATACAGAAATGAGGAGAGAGAGAGGAAGATCTTTCATCCGTTGATTCACTCCCCAAGCAAGGTTGCAACGCCAGAGCTCAGCAGATCCGAAGCTAGGAGCCAGGAGCCTCTTCCAGGTCTCCCACGTGGATGCAGAGTCCCAAGCTTTGGGCCATCCTCGACTGCTTTCCTAGGACACAAGCAGGGAGCTGGATGAGAAGTGGAGCTGCTGGGATTAGAACCGGCGCCCATATGGGATCCTGGTGTGTGCAAAGTGAGGACTTTAGCCACTAGGCTACTGCTCTGGGACTTTAAACATGATTTTACGATTTTATCTCTGTGATATTATTTCCAAAACTTCATCAACCCAGTTTAATCATGAGAAAAAACATCAGATAGATCTAGGCTGAGGGATGTTCTAGAGGATAGTCAGCTAATACTAGTTAAGACTGTCTAGCTCATGAAAAACAAAGAAACTCTCAAAAAATAACGTAAATCAGAGAGGAAAGGAGATGAAACAGGTTCACGTTACATGGGACCCAAACCAAACTCTCAGAAAAAAGCAGAAAAAAATGGAACACTGGTGGGATGCCAACGAAGTTTGCAGTTTAGTGCAATATGTCAGTGTCTACTTCCTAGGTATGATGAAGTTCTGTGTTCATACAATATGTTAATAATGAGGAACATCATAAACATTGCCAGGGAGAGAATTTCTAAAAGTTCATAAAAAATGTGTTGTGTGGAAAAAATACATGGAAAGAAAATGCATTGCACCAAACTAATCTTTTGAAGCTCGTTTCTATGAACTTCTTGGAATACCCTCTTCAAATAAATTTTGGGGTCTTTTTTGTAAATATTTTGTAAAACTAGAATCAGAAGAGTTCATTTTTTAAAGCTGGGTAAAATTTGAGTAAACCTTTCACAAAGAAGATACAAAGTGATTGACAAAAAAAAAGTGCTCAGGATCATTAGTCAGCATTAAAATGCAAATTAAAAGCATAATTATTTTAAAAATAAAAACCATCATTAGATACCACCACCACCACACACACACACACACACACACACACACACACCCCATAATTGCAAGAATCCAAAACAGTGACAATGCTATTATACTAGGTAGGGATAACTTAGGTCACCGGTGGGTGGAAAGATAATGAAGCAATGCTGAAAGCATTTTAGTAATTTTTACCACCTTACACACCAATGTATGCCTGAGTAATTACATTTCAGGTTATCTGCCTAAAAGAAATGAAAACTCATGACCCTACTTGAATTATTCACAAGAACATGTAAAAATAACCAATCAATGGATGAACCGGCCCATAAAATCCAAAATATTTGTGCAATGGAACATTATTCAGCCAAAAAAAATGTGTAGTACATGACACACCATGGATATACGGTGGAACATTATGACCAGGGACAGGGATTAGACACAGTGGAGACATCATGCTGTGTGACTCTATAAACCACCCAAAGAAGGTAAACAGAGAGGCAGATGTTGTGAAATGCTGGTGACCAGGTGACCAGGTGGAAGCATGAAGTGACTGTACGCACACATGTGCTTCTCTTTAAGAGGTAGAAACACTCCAAAGCAGCGCATCAACATGACTGTCCCACTCTGGAACTTTCCCTAAAGCCATCCCCCTTTCCAGCAAAATAAATGTATTGTGCATTATTTGTAAATTAATGAAGTTGTCATACATGCTCTTGTATGAAATTTAGGTCATGAGAGAAAACATTTATCACTGAAAAACTCCTGTTTTGTGGCTGGCATGATAGTTGTCTAATCATCCACTTCTAAGCACAGCATCCATGTGAGTGCTGCTTTGTGTCCCGGTGGCTCCACTTCCCATCCAGCTCCCTGCTTGTGGCCTGGGAAAGCAGTAGAGGATGACCCGAAGCCTTGGGACCCTGCACCTGCGTGGGAGACCTGGAAGAGCTCCTGGCTTCTGGCTTTGGATTGGCTCAGCTCTGACTGTTGCTGCCACTTGGGGAGTGAACCAGGGGATGGATGATCTTTCTCTCTGTCTCTCCTTGCAAAATCTCTTTCCAACAAAAATAAAATAAATTTTAGAGAGAGAGAGAAAAGAAAATCTCTTCATTTAAACACACATTTTGGCATACATCTTTTGCAGTTTTACTATTTTAATTTTAATTTTCAATTTTGATTTTAATTTTCAAATTGGAGCAAGTCTAAAGCGACTCATATTCTCAGTTGATTATACTCACCTTGAGAGTGCACCAGTGCAGGGTGTAATTCTGGGGGATTCTGTTTATAGAAATGGCTCTCCCTTCTTAGCACCTGTCACTAGTCCCTGATGACGTGACTGACAGGTGGCTCCTTGAAACAGCCTGAATGTCCCACAGCATCCTTGTTTCTTGGTCAAATGAGAGCCAGAGTGTTGCTTCTAACCCAATTAGAGATACAAAAGCTCCATCTTCAGAGTCTGAGGAGGTTATTCCACCCACACCTTGATGTTTCAGGTTGGAAGGCAGAGGGCACTTTTCCTGACATATAAACAGGTTGGAGTGACAGGTGCTGTCTGAGCTCTTTAGTGGCCATGCTGTGCACACTCTTATCTGCACGATCTGGGAAGAAAAGTGCTCACAGCACAATGTAAACACAATGGGACACAAAAATGGCTGTCCTGCATTGTTTCCCTTGATTTTCTTTTTAGTTTTGTTCATACAGATAAAAAGGGAAAGCTGTTGTATACCGCACAGACATTCTGAAAGTTAATGACAAGCTCTCGACCCCCAAACTAAATAATTCTCCGGAACTTTTTTGGCTAATCATGAAAGAATCATTGGCAAACCCCGAAGATGCAAGTTGTTTTAACCTGCATGTAGAAAATATAGAGAGACAAGGTTGCGAATAAAGGAAAATCCAACACAAAGGAAAAATCCATGACTTCCCTCATGTCAGTCAATGTCACTGTGTTTCTTCTTCTTAGCCAGGTGAAAAGTATACGCAAATCTCTCCTGTTATAATTGGCAGTAAGAAGGAAGGTAGACTATCCCAGCAAATACGAAACTATGTATTTCCTGCTCTTCATCTACCAAGTGAAGAACACTTGTAAAATTACTCGTGTTTCTGGGTCCTGGCTTCTTTCCTGTGTGCTATGGAATTATAGAAAGGCAACTATCTCTAAATCATTTAACTTAATTCAAAACACCCTCATTAATAGATGTTTGGCATCCTTAGAAATATGCCCACAGGCACTAGAGGGCAATGCTGGACAAATATTACTGAGATACAAGAAAGCACTAACGAGTATAACTGGATGCTCATTAGTTTCAAATCCATACTTGTGATGCAACTCTGAATAGTTGGAAGTTTCCAGCTCTTACCTTCGAACCTGATGACAGCAACAAAGAGGGCAAGAGTCTCCTGATAGCAATCAGCTCTGCCTCCTAGCCTCATCAGGGCATTTTGCCTCAGCTGACACTGGGCCAATTCAAGAGCACGTTGGCAGACCGACCAGATAAAACCGTCGTCAGAGCCAGGAAAGTGCTTGGAACTGAAAACGACAACCAGAAAGCCTGAACTCTGCAGTAGAGGACAAAGTGAATAGTTCAACAGTGTCTCATGATCTCAGATAATGTAAAGGACAGTTGCATAAGCAAGACCAGAACAAAAATCAACTCAGTTCAGAGTGGACCTGACACCAGGTTAAGTTGCTGCACTGGATCCCATATGTGAGCACTATATTCAGTCCCAGAAATTTGGACACCTTTTCAGTACCCTGCTAATGTTCCAGGGAGAGCAAAAGAAGATGGCCCAAGTACTGTCCTTCTGCCACCAACATAGGACCAAAAGATGATGATTTTTTCTGGGAGATAAACCAGGAGGTACAAGATCTCTGTGTCTCCCTCTTTGTGACATTGTCTTTCAAATAATTGCATGTATAAATAGATTTTTTTAAAAAAAAATTCAAAAAGTCAATTTGATTAAAAATTAGGTAACTCCTAAAACCATGAAATGCCATTTGGTTGTGGGCATGGCCATGGTGTTTATAGGTTACAGATTGCTCCAATATTGAAGGATTAAGCTCTGTCTGATTTTTCACTTCTCTCTCCTGTATGGTCTCACAGTCCTGGGGCATCAAAGTGCCGCAGAATCCTTGGAGGACCTCCACCTCTAGGAATCTGACTGCAGTGGTTTTCCAAGTGTGGTCCCTGCACCAGCAGTGCACACCATCCCTGGGGAACATGCTTGAAATGAAAATCCTTAAACGTTGTCCCCAAACCTTCTGAATTAGAATCTCTGAGGATGTGGCTTTTAAAATGTTGTTTAATGTTAACGAATCTTGTATGTGTTTTTGGAGAACACAACGAGGAAATGATATTTGCATACCGCACACTATGATTGAGCCAAGCTGATCAATATGCCCATCACTACACTTAACATTTATTCCTTCTATTCAAGCAAATATTATACCTTTTCATGAACACTTTCCCTTCCCCCACTCCAGCCCCTGTCCCTTGATAAGATACATGCTAATGTCTGTGGTCACTGGTAGAACTGATCATATTTAGAAAACAATGTACCCACAATAACACACATAACCATAAAGTATCTAATCTAGTATCTCCTCTATGCTTGCTTTAAGTAACATAAAAATCACATTGTAAAAATTATTTTCCAGAATTCATTACTCATTTCCTTTAATTTAGGAGGACTTTCAGCAGTGGATGCTCAGATTGTATGGCAGCTCTATTTTTAGTTAGTTTTTTTTTTTTTTTTTTTTTTTTTTGAGAAATCTTACTCTTCTCCACACTGTCTTCCCTAATTTTACAATACACCACTATCTGTTACGGTTCCCTTTTCTCCGCATCACCACCAGTGTTTGCCGTCTTTTGTCCTATCAATGAGCTTGAGGTAATATTTTCCTGTGATTTTGACCTGCGTTTCACTGACATTAGTGCTATAGAGCCTTTTTCATGTGCCTGTTGGACAGGTGTAGGTCATTGAGAAATATGACTGTTTCTATACCCATTTTTAAAATTTGCTTTTATTTGAAAAGCAGAGTTACAGAGAGGAGGGACAGAGAACATGTATCTGTCCACTGGCTTACTCTATGAACGGCTTCGACGGCCAAAGCAAGTAACCAGGAGTTGCAACAAGGTCTCCCATGCGGGTGCAGGGATCCAAGCACTTGGAACATCTTCGGTTGCTTTCCTAGGCATATCAGCGAGGAGCTGCATCGAAAGTGGAGAAGCCAGGACTTGAACCTGGGCCCATATGGGATGCCAATGCCACAGGCAGAGGCTTACCTTACTACACACAGCACCAGCCTCTTTATGCCCAATTTTAGTTGGGTTCTTTGTTGTCAGGTTGTCTGATGGCCTTCCACATTCTGATACAGAACTGGATTTAATTAAAGAAAGAACTAAAGAGATGATCTGGCTTTTCCAGAGAATGCGAGAAATTTTTGGAGTTTTTGAAAGAGTTAAAAAAGCAATCCATATTTGAGAGAGAGACTAGGAAGATGAGCCTAACTAAATGCTAAACTGTAAACATTTCTGTGAAAGGGACAGAGAAGGAGCGTCCTGTTTTTCTTCAGGAATAGAAAGAAAAACAGCGGGTATATTTGGGTTGGGTGGGGAGTTGATCACTGTTGCAGCCGTAGAGTTTGCAACAACAGAGACTGAGCAAAGTGTGAGTTGCTCATTATAAAGCAACTAACATTTGTTGAAAAATCACTATGCAATATACCCTATTCTGGGGCCAGGACAACGTGAAAGTGAGTGAGACACGTGTGTCAGGTACAAAATCTAAAGGGATAGCATAAACAAGTCATTACTTAAGATAAATAATATTTTAATGCAATATACTTAAATACCCCAATAAGTGTAAGAAATCCATACAGAATACAGTAACAAAATTTCAAATAAACACAGCATTCATTTTATTCATGTCTTTCTTGTTTAAAGTCTGTGCTGGAGTTCAGCATGATGTGATTACTAATTTAGTTTTCAACAGGAATGTTGATATTTTGTTCTTCTGGTTTTTTGCATTAGTTTTGACTTTGAGGATATTGCATAAAAATACCACTTCTATTGATTACTGAGATTTTAATCTTAATTTTTTAATCTATGGAACATACATCTTTACTTCACTGTAGTCCCAGTTCTGCCCTGTCCTAGATTAATTATCTCAAGGAATCACTGCACCCAAAATTGAACACAATTTGTAGAGTAAACCATTTGGATGCCTTTAATTCAGGAAATCGTTTTGGTTCCAAATGTATGTTAGTGTTCAATAATACATATATGTAAATAATCTATCACATTTGGCAATAGGAAATACCAGCTAAATCTCACCTGCCAGGTTGTTGTAAGAGATCACAGAATGTATAAAGATACAAGTCCATGTAGTATTTTCTTCATCTTCAAGCTAGCAAGTACACTAAAACTGTATTAGTCCTGTTATTTCAGGAACCACTGGGATAGTCTGCAAGAGTTCGATGTGGGTCACAGCATTTGTTGATTAATGAATGCTGAACCACCCTTGTGTCCAGGGATAAATGCTTGTTGATCGTGATGTATGAGCTTGGTGATGGATTTGCTCTATCAAGATTTCATTGAGGATCTCTGTATCTGTTCATCGACCATATTGACCTACAGTCTTTTATAACTTAGTTTCTTTATATGTAAAATGAGTAAGCATAGTGATAATTCACGCTCTATCCTCCCTCCTGTCTTTATTCCCCACCCTCCTCTTTTTAATTCTTTTCTTTTTTAAGAATATAATGGCATGCTTTCATGTCACTTCACAAGCACAGGCTTAATACTCCGTTAGGTATACTTTTGTTTCTGTGTTGTGTCTTTGGTTTTGTGATTAGAGAAATGCTGGCCTCAAAAAAGAGTTTGGCAAAATTCATCCTTTTCAAAATTTCAGATACTTTGTTGAGTATAGGAATTAGTTCCTCTTTGCATTTGGAAGTTATCAGGTCCCAAACTTTTCTTTGATGGAAGACTTGATTACTGTTTCTATCACATCATTTGCTATGAGTCTGTTTATGGTTTCTACATCTTCCTGCTTAATTTTGCCAGGTTATATTTGTCTGGATTGTATGCAGGTATCCATTGACATGTTCCAATTTATTATCATTTAGTTGGTCACAGAAATTTTTTATGATTCTCCTCATTTCTTTGGTTGTAATATTTTCTCTTCACCTTTAATTTTATGTGTTTGAATTTTTTCTCCTTTGTTAATCTGGCTAAAAGTTATTCTAATTTTTATTTATCTTTTGAGAAACAAGTTTTCTGTTTGTTACTCTTTGTGAATTGTGTTTTCTTAGTTGGTTTCATCTATTTATGCTCTGATTTTATTATTTCTCACTCCTCCTAAGATTGGTTTTAGCTTATTCCTATTGTTCTAAGCCCTTGAGATGATGATTCATACTTCCAATTTTAATATAAGCATTTATTAACATAAACCCATCTCTTACCACTGCTTTTCCTGTATACCCAAAGTTTCTATATGTTATCTTTTATTTTCATTTGTTTCGAGAATTTCTTTTCATTTCACGTCCCATGTTCTGATGAGAATGATGTCAATGATGTAGCTGCTGTATGAGAAGTTCTCGAAGTGTCTGGTGGGCCCATCTGTTCTACAGCATAGGTCAAATGTGATTTTTTTTTTTAGATTTATTTTCTGCCTGGGTTATCTAGCCACTGATGAGAGCAAGATGTTGAAGACATCACTCTTACTGTATTAGATTTGCCTCTCCCTCCATGTCTGATAACATTCACTTTTTGTATCTTGGTTGTGTAAACAAATTCTAGGCATCTCTAACACCATGCAAGCAAGCCTTGAAGGAGATATCATTTTTTGATAGTCAAAACATGCTCAGCTTATTAACCAGATAAACATGATCCTCTTTTGCCTCCTTCTAGGACAATTTAAGCAGCACAGAAAATCCTTGTCCTTATTGCTGATATAGCAAACCAAGCCACTTCATGTGGGGTATTCATAACAGAAACACATTACAATAAAAATGTGATGAGTCATTAACATAAAGTATTGTCTTTGCTCAATTTTTTCTCTCAAATGTGAAACTTTGAATTAAAAATAGTCAAGGAGTGGGTGTTTTGGGGCACTGGAGTAGGGCACGGCTTGAAACACCTGCCCCCACCCCCCTTAGGACTGCCAGTTCATGTCCATTTTACACAGTTTCCATCCAGCTTCCTGCTGATGTACCCCAGGACTTGTACTCCTACTGTTTATGTCGGTAACCCAGTAGGAGTTCTGGGTCCCTGCTTTTGCTGGAGGACCCTTGACTGTTTGGGGCATTTGGGGAGTAGGCCAAAAGTTGGAAAATATCTCTCTCCCCATGTCCCCTCAGTCACACTCTGCATTAAAAAGAAGAGGAAGAAAGAGAAGGAGGAGGAAAAGGAAGAGGAGGAAGAGGAGAAAAAGGAGGAGGAGGACCATGATGAAGAGAAGAAGAA
This sequence comes from Ochotona princeps, assembly GCF_030435755.1. NCBI lineage: Eukaryota > Metazoa > Chordata > Mammalia > Lagomorpha > Ochotonidae > Ochotona > Ochotona princeps. The sequence continues at coordinate 6,684,490 of NC_080852.1, read as the reverse complement.
TCTTAAATCTCTTTGCAGGTGTTACCATCCATTCAGAATCTTGGCATGTTCAAGGCAAGGACTTTAGCCACTAGGCTAAGGCACTCAGCCCCAAAATCCATTACTTAAACAATTTTATTTATTTCAGAGGCCAACAAGAGAGAGAAGGAAAGAGAGATTTTATTCTCAAAATAACCAATACTGTTAAAAACAAGATTCAGGAGCCCCATCTTAGACTCCCACATTGGTGCCAGAAGTTCATCTGTTTGGGTCATTTCCCACTGTGTTCCCAGGGGCATTAGCAAGAAACTGTATTGAAAGCACAGCAGTAAGAACTTGAACCTGTACTCAAAGATGGGATTCCAGAGGCACAGGCAGCACCTATTGTACCACAATGCCAGCCTCTACTTTCATCACTTTCAAATGTATGCTTCAGGGGCATTGATTATGTTTACAATATTCAGCAGTCATCATCACCATCTATCTCCAGAACTCTGGGGTAATTCTTGACATGAATTGTATTCTGTTTTAAACACTGACATCTTATTCCTCCTCTCTGTAGCCTTTGCTAACCTCTGTGATCTTTATTCTCTCTGAATTTGCTGCCCACAGACACCTCATAGAAGTGGAATCAAACAATACTCTGGTCATTTTTTTGTCTGACTTTTTTTTTGCACTAGCAGTGTTTTCAAAATCCATACATATTGTGGTGCATGTCCAAATCTCATTCTTTTTATGACTGAATAATATTCCCTTATGTGTATATGCCACATTTTGCTCAATCGTAGGTCAACACACTTAAGAAGATCTAATCACAGTTAGTGAGAGGAAAAGAGAGATTTAGCTTTGTATCATGAAAATTTAAGTGAAGAAGGCAGATGAGGTGAGGGCCATGGAAAAGCAAGGATCATGGTGAAGGCTGGCGCGGATTCATGGCGAAACATGTGGGTCAAGCCCAGGTTAAGAAGTCGCCAAAGAAAGCTTTGTGAATGTGGATATTGAATGTTGATTTTTTCTGTCCTAACACAAGCAAAGCCCTCTACTCACTAGTTCATTAATATGCATGATTCCTTGTTATGTATGTATTTATTTGTCTTTCAGCATTGGATTCGAGGAAAGGCTTGAACTTTGTCTCCTGGTTTAAGGATGCACAGTTGACTGTAAGAAGGTAAGTGAAATACTGACGAGGGTCAAGTTGATCCCAGCAGAGCTTCTCAGGCCTCAGAAATCCTGTCACCCGATTATCGCTTCAATCATTTCAAAACCCCACAGAAAATGGAATTAGGTGCTAAGATTATTGTTGTCTTTCCAAAATGTGGAAATCCAATCCAATGAAAGAGTATTTAAGAAGCTCAAGAGAAATACGCATTATGAGAACATAGCATGTGAATTTGAAAAATTGGGGCACCAAAACAAGGCTACCTGAAATTTCAACATTTGTGAATGGCTCTAATAGTCCTTTTGTTTTTCTGATTTTTTTTTCTTTTGCCACATTTGGCAGATAGAAGATTTTGGGGGAATGACTACACCAACCTGACCAAACAACAGCCATCAACCACCATCTTGTTCTATCGCCTGTTCTCCTGGTAAAGAACATGAGGGTGACTTGGCAAAATTCCCCCTGGAAGTCCATTCAATTATAACAAGACCACAAGATTCAACTACATCAGAATTTCAGGGGAAAATCTCCTGGCATCTGTTAAAGATCATGTTTTGCAAAGCTGCTCCAAGTTGTGTAATTTTGAGTTTGCAATTCTGGAAAAGAGCCCTGATGCACTTGCCCACAGAAATAGCCCAGCATGTGGAAGGATACATGCATACTGCTTCTGAGCATGTGGGAGACCAAGAACAATCTTGTATTTGCTTTGGCAATAACTTAGATCCTGGGACGTTTACTCAATTGCCTTTCTTTTGCTCCTTAACTCTTAGAAACATTTCTCCTAGCTGCCATTCATATCAATGCTTTAGTCTTTTTATTGTGTTTCTCTTTCTGCTTTTTTTTTTACCCTCATCCCTATACTCATCTCTCTCTTACACACACACATACACACACATTCTCAATCATCATTTTCTGCCTGTTGAATGCACTCAAATTATCTAATCTTTTCTCATAATATTCCTCTTTTTTGACCAGCAAAAAAAAACTGTTCTGATATTGATTTGGACATCATTAACAAGCAGCAGAAGCTTCAGTGACTGACATGTCTGCTGGAGTATGTGGACTCTTATCAGCAATCAGCCTGATGAAGGAAAACGGCACCAAGACAAATAAATGAAAGACCCATGACACTATTAGGAAATGGCTTTTCTACTCCCCGCAGGCTTATTATGAGGCCATGTCACATATTATGTTTATCATTTGCTGCTCTGGAATCACTGACTTGGGTTGATGTCAGTCCTGCCCTCTCAGGCATGTCTCTGAATTACAGGACAGGTAAACGGATCAGATAGAGTAATCAGATGCTTTGCCCGTTGTAATTACTTGAACTCGTGTTACAGCTGTCCTTGTTCCTATGACCTTGCTTAATTCCCAGCACGCAACCTGAGGCTCTGCTTCTAATAACACACACATCTGAAGAATTCTAACCCTGGAAACAGCAAATCATGCCTTCTCTGTGATACTGTACAATCTGCCTTTTGATGGGACATTTGAGTCCTCTCTGGATAGGTCAGAGACCGGGGCAGACAAGGTTAGGAAAATCAGATGCAAATGATACATGCACAGGTAAAATTCCTAAATCCCAACTTGATAAACAAATTTCAAAGGAGTCATTTATTTATTCTCTTGTTAGCTTTGCAAGGAACTATTTTAGACATCCCATGTCCTTAAACATTCTTTGCAGGAGGAGATCACCGTTTTACTGAATGCTAGCACACAATATGCTTGGATAGTTGCTGTGACTAAAAAGACCACATCAAGTTTCCAGGATTGTAAGTTGAATCTTGACCCAAAGAAAAAAAAATATCTTAAGTAGATAAGTTCATTCTTCTCTATATCTGTTTACTACTTATAGTTTCCTTTCCCATTCTTTCTTATATTTATTTATTCATGCACATGAGTATGACATATCCTCAGTAGCCATGGTTGATTGGTCCTAGGAATTCCCATGGATACTGAAATCTGCAGACACTCAAATTCTTCATATAAAAATGGTATGTTATTTGCATATGACCCAAGCACATCCTCTCATGTATTTTAAATCATCTCTAGATTACTTATCATACTTCATGCAACATGAATATTAAGTAAATAGTTGTTATACTGTATTATTTAAGGGGCAATGTGTTCAGTATCGATGCAATTCTTTCTAAATAGTTTGGGTCTGTGGTTCTTGAACCCATGGATGTGAAACTGCAGATCTGGAGAGCCAGTTGTGTGATGTTATGTAAGAAAAGCATGAGGGCTGATAGTGTAGGATAGCCGGTAAAGCTGCCACCTCAAGCACTGGTACTCCATATGGGGGCTGGTTTGCCCACGCAGCTCCCTGCTAATGACCTGGGAGAGCAGTACTAGATGGCCCAAGTGCTTCAGCCCTTGCTGTTCCAGTGAGAGGCCCAGAAGAAGACTCTGGCTGCTGGTTTCTACCTGGTCCCAAATGAATGAAAGGATCAAGGAAAACAGACAGACAAGACCCTTCTCTTTCATGAACGTATGATCCAAAAGCCATGGCACTTTGTGCTTACTAATCATTTCATCAACAATAAAATATCAGTCCTAACAATAATGATGGATGGTATTTCCTAGGCAATTGATGAGGGCCCTGGCATTATTTCTTGTGTATCAAATCTATCAAGATAGCAACTGTGAAATGGGGTATTCTTATAATATCACTTTTTGGTTCATGAAACCACTAAAGAACAAAGTCATTACGTAGTGTTTCCAAGGCCCCATGTCTAGCGAGTGGGAGAGCCACCTTGCAATTCCGGGGTGTCTTATATCAAATAGCTTTTACCCCAGTATCCCTTTGTTTGTCTTGGTATTTTGTTATTGTTGAATGTAATTCTCCTTCATCTCTTCTGGTGGGAGAACAACAGCAAGAGAAGCAGGAAGGGAATCTGCAAATGCAGACAACAGGAGGACCCAGTGAAAATGAAACAGAATGGAATACAGAAGGAATAAACAAGTAATGCCTAGGGGAAATTTGAATTTAGATAAATATCTGAAAGCATTCTGTTTTATCTCTTACCAACTGACAAAGTGATACATGATTTAATTTTTCCTCATAAATTAGGTTGTCAATAGGAGCAGTGATTATCAACGATGATCTTAGTTATTTTTATAACTTATAGTAAACAGAGGCTTAAATCCATTCAAAACATTTTTGATTACTTCATTTGATATGAGGAGCCCTGTTATTAGACCTCCCTGAAATAGAGCTTTGTGCAAGGTTTGGTAAGATGTTAACTCAATCAACTTTCTAGAATTGCATCAAAAGTTAAGCGACCGGAAGTAGATTATTTGGTGTTCACCAGTGACATAATCATAAATGAAGACCATATGACTCGAGGTCCACATAGTTTATATAGTACACAACTCTATGAACTGCGTATCTTATAAAATAAGGTATGAATGACTACCAATGGAAGGAACTAACACCAGCTCTAACACTAGTTGGTCAGTAATGGTTTGACTATGCCTATAAGAGTGAAGTTTGCCTTTTTGCACTTCCTAGTTTTTTGCATCTTTCTCAATAAGTTCTTGTGATTCATTACTCGAGTATCTATAAGAGCAGGATTGCTTGTAAACAGCTGAGACTGTTAATGTCCCCTTCAACACTCTTACTGCTACATCTCATGGGTAATGATGCTCTAATTTTTATTGTAATTTCTTTAGCACCACGTGGGTCACGCACTGGCATATATTCCTACATGAATGTTTTTGAATCTCTTTCCCATCACTCTAGAGAAATATTGGTACTTTTATTGCATGTTTATTAACTTCGTGTTGGTGGAAATTTGCATTTTTCCTTCCTGTTGTGGCTGTGTCCATTGGCTCTGTATTTAAGTGGATGTATAATGGGAATGTAGCAGAGACTGAGCTGTTCAGATGTGGAGACAGAGAGCACTGTGTCTCTATGCATACAGAACAAGGGTGGACTCCCGGTGAAATAGTTAAAGATGTCCTGACAGTAGGATGATGGATTCTCCAATGTTGTCCATGCCTACATAGTTGGGAGACACTTCAATGACAGCATGATGGACTTATGACTGCTCGGCAAGGCCACCTGTGGTAAAACTAGAGGGGAAACCAATGTGGTGTGGGAAGAAACCTGGAGAGAGAGATGGGAAATCCCAGTGTGTATTAAACTGAGAGAGAAAGAAAGCCAGAACTCTTACAAAAGAGGTCCCAGCAGACTCATTCACTGCTTCTATCCTGTGAGGAGGAAGACAGCAGGCCTGCCTATGGTTCACCTGATGTAGAATATGCTGACACCCTGTCTTGTACTACTTAGGCTCTGGATCTGTTAGTCATGAAATCCTGCTGCTTATAAGCTAGTCAATATACAATATTTTATTGTAGAGCCTTAATGGGACTAAAGCAGTAGTAATAATTCAGTAAAAGGTACTTCAAGACATCGGGACATGGAAGATAAATTCACTTTGGTCAAAATTTTTTAAAAAATCTATGCACATAAGGTGTCTTCAAAAAGTTTATGGGGAATGTGTATTATAAAGAAATTAGGCATGGGGCTCAAAAATTTTTTGCTCCAAAATTAACTTCTTTACCCCATTTTCCATGAACTTTTGAATGTACTCTCTGTTAGCCCAGAGGGCCCAGGGGGCGGTCAGAAAGCCCCTGGGTGGCACCAAAAGTTCCCACAGAGAATATCCACCCCAGACCCATTCAAATGGAGCCAACCAATCAGAAGACAACATCAAGCCCAGGATCGCCACTACTTAAGGAGTGTGTGTGGCTCAGTGCAGGTGCAACTTTAGTGGCCTGTCCATCTTAGCTACCTTGCACACCGATGAATTTCACCTGGGAGCAGATTTCAATAAACCTGGTTTTACCATCATTCTGGTCTTGTTAGTCCCGCCGTTTCCTTGGGATTTGTATCTAACACTCTCCAATGTCTTCTATTTGCTAAAGCTATTCCAGATTACCTCTGTAAGAAAGGCACGTGATCCCAAAATATTTCTCTACAGAAACGTTGTGTTTTGTGTGTTCTGTCTGGGCAGATAGAGAGCATCACTTCTGTGAGTGTTGGAGGAGGGAGAACATTCCGGAGTAGGCAATAGCTGCTTGGTTGCTTAGTTGTACAAGTCCCCACAGAAGTGAAATTTAGCCTCCTGTTTGTAACTGGCAGCTTCATCAATAACTGAGACTGTGCGTGCTATAATTATTGTGTTTTTACATCTTTAAACCTACGTGAAAATACAGACGTCATTTCATTGCTGAAGCTCCCCAAGGAGTCATGGAAAACACAATTAAAGCATTACAGTAACTAAAATTTTTATAAGGAAGCTATATTAAAAATCCTTTAAAAAGTCAACTACCAATCATTGGAGGACTGGAAGCAATGGGGAAGTCGATCTGATCAGGTTCTTAGCTGCTGGCACATTAATAAAAAATAAAGATCAGCTGGATGGTGTGACTTAAATTGTTCCCATCTTATATGGCTTCTTTTTCCCTACCCAAAATTCTATTTCTTATGTACCCAAAAGGCTTAAAATATGCTGACTTAATGCCGGTGCCGAGTGCTACTGTGGGTGTAATTGCGACATTTCTCCAGATCTTTGGCATTTTGTCCATTTATATATCATCACCATGGCTACTGTGATAACATTTAAAATAATCCCAATGTAAATCTGACAGCACCTCATTAGGTTTTCTTAGAATCGTGTAATTAGGTAAGAAAAGACTTGATTGAGAAGGTAAGAGCAACCCAAGACAGGATTACATTCCAGGATTAACATCGCAAGGATTCTTTCTCCAGAGCCCCTTCCAATTGAGCCCCAGCTCCTGGCAGGTAACAATCAAGACACGGAAGTTTGAAGGGGTGGGGTGGAGATGGAAAGCACAACACTTGATGGAGTTTGGTGTCTTCAAGTGCCAGGAGTTAGACGAAACTGACACCACTTTCCCTTCCACCGCCTGGAGACTTGGCTTTGACGCTGGCCTCAGAAAAGCCTCAGGTCCTATACAGGTTAAGTCCCTGGATCTTAATATTGCAATTTATCATTATCATCATTTTTCTTAACAAATTGAGTCTAATTAAGAGAGATAAAAGTGCCATTAATTTGAGACTCTCTAAGGACTAAAAGTCACCTACCACTAGAAATGGCACAAACCTGATTCATTTTCTTAATAATCTCTGGATTTATGGCGAGTTCTGGGGCCTGGAGGTGACATTAAAGTTAAACACGATTTTTAAACAAACATATTATCTTTTCTGATGAGCGAGCTGCATGAAGGCTGTTTAAGCTTGCCACCACGGCCACATTGTTTGCAAAAGGGCATCATAAACACTCGGTTTGATGTTTTTTTGGGCTTTCAGCTGGGGGGAAATGTTTATGCTCTTGATAACGAGAAAGAAGTTAGACTAATTGGCAAATCTAATAGGAGAGCTGATTAGTTCATACAAATAACTCCTTTATTTGACACAGAATTCACAACTGTGGCCTTTAAAAAAAGCTCTATTTAATTTTATAACAGGCGAAGAAAATACAGACAAAATCAGTTAACTATTGTTCTCCGAAGCGTTAGTCTCCCCCGTGGAATTGACTTACAAAATTTGTGTTTAGAACTGAATTATCTAGTCAGAAAAACAACTCTACCTAGACACTCCTGCCACATCGAGAGAATAAGTAGAAGAAAGCAGTGTGGAACCAAATGGCTGGGTGCCTGCACCATACTGGCTATGACTTGGTGCTAACCAAGAACAGATTTTTCCTTGGTCCTATTATATTATTCCCTGTGCTTGCTTTTAACCCCAAAAAAGCAATTATCCGTTATTCACTAACCAAATTTAAAGAAATCCAAGTTGACAGGTGTGGCCTGTGACAATCTCACCTGACTCTCTAATCAGCAGTCTTAGACAAGGATGCACAGGCTGACAGTTTCTAGAGACGCATTTGGTTGCTACAACTTTGGGGAGTGTCGCTGGCTTCTTGTGGCTGGAGCTGAGGGATGTGTCAAGCAACCTGTGATGCACAGAACAGAACCAAACCATCAATATTGCCAAGGTTAGAAACCTCTGTGTATTGATGAAAGAAAACCATTCATTGGCTAGCCTTCCAAATGGGACCATTCAGACGGTTCACAAAAGAGATGGTTCTGATGGGGCTGCACTTGTTTGGAAGCAGTTAACACTTTTTTTTTTTCTTAAGAGAAGACCTTAGCACACAGTACCCTCTGAAATGGCGGAGAAAGTTCTCTTCGTGTGGCTGTTTAGAACGTACCCACAAAGGAAGCCCTTGCAATTCAGAATCAGAGGAGGCATCCAGCAGTCTTTCAGACAAGGAAGTTTCTTGGAAAATGGAGTGTGTGCCATGGGTACCGCTTCACTGCCAACCTTGAAGAGAGGCATGAGCAAAAGCAACTCTACGAACGCAGAGCAGGCAAAAATTCCTCATCATGAGCAAAGCTGAGCTTTTGAACATATTCTTTCTTATAACATTATATTTATATAAAATGAACAAATTTCACAATAAAGATTTACGGGCACAAGTGATACTTCCCAACCTAACCTGCCCATGTTCCCTACTTATCTGCTTCATGTTATTTTATTTATTTATTTTTTTATTTTTACAATGGCATACTTACATTTTACTTCTCAATCACAGACTGACCACTCTGCTTAGGGAAGGAGCTCAGCCCAAGCTTACCCTTCCTCGACAGAATGATGAAAGCCGCAAACAACAACAAACCTCAAGATGTCCATCTTGCTAATATATATCACAATTTGCTGTATTCTGCATATTACTACCACATATCAGGGACAACACATTTTTGTCTTTTGGGATTGGCTTCTTTCACTGAGCATGATGGTTCCAGTTGCATTCATTTGGTTGCAAACTACAAGATTCCATTTTTGATGGCTGTAAGTGTGTGCCACATTTTCTTTATGTGGTCATCTGGTGATGGGCGTCTCATTTGATCCCGTGTTTTAGCTATTGTGAATAGAGCTGCGATAAGCACAGGTGTACAAAGAAGTCTCTTGTATGCTGATTTCATTTCATTTGTGGTAAATTCCCAGGAGTGGGATGGCTGGGTCCCAGGATAGGTATATTTCACATGTCTTAGGAATCTCCATTAGGAATCTCCAAATGGTCCTCCATAATAGTGGTACTAGTTTACATTCCCACCAACAGTGAGTTACGATAACTTTTCCCCCATATCTTTGTTACGACTTGCTGTTTCTTGAATTTTGTGATAATAGCCATTTTATCTTGGGTGAAGTGAAACCTACTTATGGTTTTTATTTGTGTTTTCCTGATGGTTGGTGGTCTTGAGCATGTTTTCCATGTGTCTGTCCTTCATTTGTGTGTCATCCATTGATGACTACCTGTTCATATGCTTTGCACATTTCTTGAATGGATTGTTTGCTTTGTTTTGTTGAGTTTCCGGAGCCCTTCACTGATCCTGGGTATTAATCCAGCTATCAGCTGCAGAATTTGCAAATTTTCTCCTGTTCTGTTGGCTCCTCTTCACTTTGCTGATGGTTTCCTTTGTAGTATAGAAGCTTGTTACTTTTGAGCCCAGCCCTATAGGGCAGTGCTAAATCTTTACCATGCACACACCGAGATCTCATATGGGTGCTGCTTCATGTCTCAGCTACTTCATTCCCCATCCAGCTAACTGCTCGTGACCTAGAAAACAGTAGAAGCTGGCCCAAAACCTTGGGACCCTGCACCCCCGTGGGAGACCCAGAGGAAGCTCCTGGCTCCTGGTTTCAGATAGTCTCAGCTCTAACCAATGTGGCCACTTGAGGAGCTAAACTAGCGGACAGAAGATCTTTCTCTCTGTATCTCCTTCTCTCGGTAAATCTGCTTTTCCAATGAAAATAAATTTTTAAAAAATCTTTTAAAAAATGAGAAAGAAGCTTTTCAGCTTAATGTAATTCCATTTGTTTATTTTTATTTTAGTTGCCTCTTCTTCCTCGGTTTTTCCATAAAGCCTTTGCCTACATCTATGTCTTCTTGCATTTCTCTGATGGTTTCCTCTACTAATATGATGGTATCAGGTCATAGATTTAGATGCTTTATCCATTTAGATTTGATTTCTATAAGGTGCAAGTTTGGATCTTGATTCATATTTCTACACATTTATATCCAATTTCCTGTGCATCATTTATTGAAGAGACTGTCCTTTCTCTCTGAATTGATTTCAATTTGTTTGTCAAATATAAATTGAGTGTAGATATCAGATTAATTTCTGTGATTTCTGTTCTGTTCCATTGACCTTCAGGTCTTTTTTTGTGCCAAAACTAAACCATTTTGATTAAGCTGCCATATAGTTTATTTGAAATCTTGCATTGAGATGCCTCCAGCTTTGTTCTTGTTAACATTGCTTTGGTTGTTTCAGTCTCTTACGTTTCCCTACAAATTTTAGCATCATTTTTCTAAATCTGAGAAGAATGTCATAAGGATTTAAATTGGTACTTACACTGAGTCTGCAAATTTCTTCCAGTAATAAGTACATCTTGGTATTAAGATTACCAATCCATGGATACAAAAGATTTTTAAAAATTTTCTTTTAGTGTCTTCTCTCTCTAATGCTTTTCATGGTAGTGATCCCTTACATTGTTGGTTAAATTAATTTCACAATATTCACATCTTTTTGCAACTGCTGTTGATGAAATTGATCTTAAAAGTTCTTTTTCAAACAAGACAAGTTTGTGTACACAATGGTTATTGATAGTATCGATTTTATGTCCTGCAAGTTTTACCAGACTCTCGTATGAATTCCTGTAGTCCCTTCGCTAGGTTCTCGTGGTCCCTTATATAAAGAGCCTTGTCGTCTGCAAACAGGCATAGATTCGTTTCCTCCTTTCTAGTCTGTATATTCCTTTGCTTTTTTGTGCCTAATGGCTGTGGTGAAAACTCCCAGTACTACACTGAGCACCAGTGGTGAGAGAGAACCTTCACCTCGTTCTGGATTTTAGTGAAAATACCTCCAACTCGCCCCACACTCCCTGCTACACACACTCAATATGATGCCGGCTATGGGCTTCTCATATACTGCCTTGATTGGGTTGAGGAATGTTCCTCCTACACCCAGTTTCCTTAAGTTTTTTCAAAAATGTCACCGATACTGAGTGGAAAGCAGAAACATAAATTAGCGAAGGTCATTGATTTTTGAATAAATGAAAACATTGCTGAAAAATGTACTGGGCCTGGTGAATATCATTTCTTCTGCTAGACGAAGATGGACATGATTTTAAAAAATGGAATAAATGAACAGCATACAATTCATGACAAGCATTAAGTCAGAACAAATTTGTTCTTTACATAGCAAGTTTGGTACCGCTGATTAAATATGTCTGCTGTCATAGGTCAAACCATTCAAATTAACACAAATATATAAGTATTAAATTATTCCAATTCTGGGGGAAAAGCTTTTTTGGAAATAGGCACTTGGGTCATCTACCTAGGACAAAATGGCTTGGAGCACCATAGAAATTATCACACCATCAAGAGAAAACTTATGAAGTAGTTGTTTTTAAATGGAAGTGAAGTTAGCTCAAGTTGATGTTCCAGGATTTATACCAACAAAGGTTTCTGGGAAAAGCTGAGAATACTACACAGAGTGCATTTATTATTCTGCTCTGCGGGGCTGTCATCCTAAAAAGACAAAGCCTTTCTCTTTGGATTATAGTCAAAAGGAGATGGACAGAAATAATCTAGCTACAGTTTGAAAGATGAAAAGATGACATATGGCAAAATAGCACATTCTGTGAAAGATCAAGTGACTCTGGAACTAAAGATGTAGCAGATACTTTCTGCCTACCATTAAAAATAAATGGAAGGTCCCTGTAGTAAAAATTTCAAAACTACATTCTCCCCAAGAGGAGTACCCTTCTGCTTTCTCTACCCCTGCTCCTTGTTTCTTCTGTCACGGCTCTTACACTCTGTAATCTTTCCCCATGGCCACTTTAGGCTTGGATCTTAAGGAGAGGGTTTGATTTGACTGGAAGAGTCAAAGTCTTTACAGTGCTCGCATGCATGGCTCTCTATGCATTCTGATTGACCTCTCTTCTTAACACAGTCTGAGTAACTGCATTACTAAGTTATTTGATTATTTCTGCAACTCTAAGATTGATGGGCTGAGAGTGGGAGGTGGATCTGTTGGAGGGGGTTGTCCTTAGCTCCCTCAGCCTCTGCCCTCAGAAGGTAATTATCATGGAAAGGTTGATTCTTCAAGATGATGCTAGCCTGCAGGCACCGGTCTCCCAAGGATTAACTCCACAGCTTAGCTTGTTTCTCAGAGGGTAACAGGATGAGCAATTTTGGCCTGATACATCTAGCCACTGGCTTAACCGCAAGTTCCTGCTTCCTATTTGTCAAGTTATCTGCCAAGGGATTGGATAAACACAGGGAGGAACTCAAGGGATTTAGGGTGGAGACTAGAGGATTGGATAAACACTGGGAGGAACTCAAGGGATTTAGGGTGGCCACTACTGGGAGGAACTCGAAGGATTTAGGGTGGCCACTTGAGGACTGGATAAATACTGGGAGGAGCTAGGCAGAGTATAAAAGAAAGCCTGGAGTTGCAATAAAGATCAATCAATCAATCTATCATCGATCGGCATTCGGTGTACTGTGTGTTGCCTTGTGTTGTCTCTCTGCTTTGTCTTTTTTATAACCCTAGTCCCTCTGCTCGGCTCGGGGTACGTGGCGACGAGGGCGTTGCCAACACTAGCCCACATTATTTCTCTGACTCCAGGCTCCCACTGTGCTCTTTCCCCAGACCAGCTCCACCATGACCAACCTGCACCAGACAGCAAACTAATGGGGACATCTGATCCTGAACTGGGACTTGCAAACAGCAAGCCAAAATAAAACTCTTCTAAGAAGCTCTTTCCAGGTATTTTAATTAAAGTCATGAAAAGTTAACTAATAAAGAAGGAAATACCTAAAGATCAACTGCAACATCTTTCTTCAGAAAATTAGAAGTTTGGGCAAGAGTGGAATGCCACGCCTTAACGAGATCAGCTACCTCCAGCTGAGCAGTGGACGCTCATGTCCGAGAGTGGGCACTCACCTGTTCCCCAGAGGTCATGGTAACAGTGGAATTCACAAACCCATTTTTATGCAGTCAGAATGTTCTCTTGCATTTATCCTTCAGGTATTTGAAATCAAGTTTGTGACACATGCTGATTTATGACACAATATCACCGTCACTTTACCTCCTCATTTGTTTTATGCAGTACAACTCCTGCCTCTTTCTAAAGACAGGACCCTAGTGTGTTTTCTACAGTACCACCATATTTTCTTCATTTTTGATGTATATATCCTTGGAAAATGTTTATTTAGATGAATGGATTCTTGGAAATATTGTTCTCTCGGTAATACATCTGTGGGTGATAACATAAGACAAATCTCATTCCATTGCTTCTTTAAAAAAAGAGTTCTGTTCTCATTTAAGACATTGGAGTGGGAAGGAGCATACAAACACACAGACAATTCTCATCTGCTGGTTCACTCCCCAGATAGCTGCCACAGCTTGATCTGGCCAAGATAAAGTCTAGTGACGAGAACTAGGTCTGAAAGGTGACAAGAATTCAGTTACTTGAGCCTCACAAGGTCTGCATTGGCAGAAAGCTGCTGGCAGGAGCAGGTTTAGTTAGGGTACCCAGATACTTCAATGGGGTCATGGGGAATCCATTTTTACCATTTTTACTTAAAATGCAGAGACATAGATAGACTTGAAAAAAGATCTTACATACACCGATTCAATCCTTCAGTATATACAACAAGCAAAATGGAGCCAGATCAAAGATAAAAGCTAAAAACTCAATTCAGATCCCCAGCATGGGTGGAAGGGACAGCATCCTGCACCAGTTGGCATAGATCTGGATTTGGGAACACAGTTGAGGCTCAAACCTAGCACTGCAATGTAAATTTACTACACATTCTAAAACATTTTCCACCATGTCAAGTGCCCATCTCAGGTGCAGGCATCTTAACAACCACGCTAAAAAGCCAACTGTAAGATTCTTCTTTATAATTTTTATACAGTGCTGTTTTTAAGATCTACCTGATCATATGGCAGTAAAGGTCACGGTTAATGGTGGTTGAAGAGCATTCCATTATGTGTACCTAGTATGTTCTTTCAGCCTTCCTCCTGGTGATAGAACTGAAGTCACATCCAACTCCTGTATCTCACAGTATGGCCATGGGCATCCTCATGCCTTTCTCCTGTGGGTGTGGAGAGAGAAGGTCTACATCTGGCTGTACTAATGTGGCTGATCAGAGTCAGCCCAGGCAGATGGATTCCATTGAGTGGATCCTGTGCTCCCACCAGCACAGTGTGGGAGTTCTAGACCGTTCAGTACTTCTCAACATTACACAGTTTCTGAAGTTTTGCCAAATTCATAGATCATGATATGCTGTCTGCTTTCCATTTTAATTTGTGTTGCTTTATGATTCTTTCTTCTCGGAAATGTCCCTTATATTAAGGGGAAAAAATCCTCAGAGCAAAAAAAGCTAACAAAGGAAGAAATATGATGATCTGCAAAAGGTCCATGGCAAATATCTCTTACATAAAACTATGCATAAATTTCAAAGTGTTTTCACGTTTAAAAAAACAGTATTACAATTCCTTTTTCTATGAATTTTAAAAGAAAATTGTGTCTGTAAGACAGAGGGAGAAAGAGAGAGAGACAGAGAGAGGAGAGAGAGAGAGCTGCTATCTGTTGGTTCATTCCTCCAAATCCCTAAAATGTCTCCGACTGAGCCAGGGAGAAGCCAGGAGCTAGGAATTCAACTCATCTCCACGAACCATTACAACTGACACCCAGGATCCGCATCTACAGAAAGCTAGAATTAGGACCTAGAAGCAGATACTGAACTCAGACATTCCAAGGTGTAATGTGGGCATTCCAACCACAGGCACACTGCCTCCCCTCCATCAGCTCCTTATAGATCTATCCTAGGAAAAGGTTGTAGTCATTCAATTCCTTTCCATCAACTTTACAAGGAAGGAGACCAACATTGGTCTGACCTTATTGGGATCGGATCCTAAGAGATGTGGCCAATTTTATTCATCCATCGAAAAAACAACCCATACTCATCCTTAAAGGCAAAATGTATCAAATACTTGGCTAGATTTTCCACAACCAAGAATTCTAAACGATGTGGTTCTGTTTTCACATTTAGTTTAAACTCATAGAGGATTTTGATTGATTGAGATCCATTAAATGCATGGCAAACTTCTTTTTTATATATATAAAGATTTATTTATTTATTTGAAAACTAGAGTTTACAGAGGGAGAGAGAGAGAGAGAAAGAGAGAGAGAGAGAGAGAGAGAGAGAGATATCTTCCATCTGTTGGTTCGATTCACACCATGGCCAAAACCAGAATCCAGGAACTTTATCCAGATCTCCGATGGGTTACGGGGTCTGAATTCTTGGCTGATCTTTGGTTGCTTTTCACAACAGCTAGATTGGAAGTGGAGCACAACAACACAAATCAGCACCCACACGGGATGCTGGCATCGCAGACATCATGTTGGCTGTTGCATCACAATCCCAACCACCATAGCAGTCCTCTCTATCAGTCACAGGACAGACAGCGCTGAAGGCCCCAAACAATTGTAGAACCTTCCAAAAACATTACAAAGTTCAAAATGAAAAACAAAATGATAATCTTTTTTAGTGTAAACTGTTAATTACATTATGGAGGAAGAACCCACAAAATCAAATCTGACTAGAGCTGTTAACTATAGGAACAATATCATATTAAGCAGAATATAGCTCTGACACTACTTTATTGATTTGTACCACTATTAAAGATAGTTGTATTTACTTTCACAACATCTTATTTATGATCAGAAAAGCAATTTAGAGTCACATAACTACTTTTATGAGAAATAAATTCTAATGCATGCCATGAATCAGAAGCTAGACTCCTAGGAAAATTTTGCAATTAAATAGGGGGCTTGTTCAGAAGGATTTGTTTATTCAGGAAGTAGCCAGAGCAGCAGGCTGGACAACTCATCTTTGGACTCACAGAGATTCTTATCAGTGTATTAATCCAGCATTAGTTGGCATACACTGAATAACTGCATGATGTAGATGCTTATCTGGAAAAAAAAAAAGCAGCCAGTCTTCAGCATGTATCCTTGAAGAAAGAATGTAATTAAAAATTCTGACTTTTGTTTTTCATTTTTGAGCTCTTCCTACAAAAGTAATATAACGCAGAAGCTCTGTACAGTCCAAGGCACTGTGATGATTTGCAGAACGTAGAAATGCATGCACATCTCCTTGATGAAGCATATAGCGGCAGCTTTGAGAGGCACCGTATCCACTCCAGCTGTTACCTTAGGATGTGATGGTGTGTGAGGGACTTGCTTCACTGCTCTCTTCACCTTTTACGTCTTCATCTTGCTCTCCTTTCCACTCAGTCTACAGCATGCTCAAATCTGTTGCAAACCAGATAAAATGCTCCCTTGATCCTGGATTCTCACTGAGTTCCTACTATCTCCTGGACCTCTCTTAGACAAAACCCCTTCAGAGACCTGTATGCATGGAGTGAGTTTCTCACCATCTATCCTCCACTAGTTGTGTGAAATTTGGTCACAACATGAAGTCATTTTGGTTCAAACCTGCATACGTTTGCTAATGGGCTCTTTACATTTCTGTACGAAATGCTTTGCCTGTTCCCTGCTTTTGGGGACAGGTCACAAGGAGTGACATGCCCTGCCAGAGACCCTCAGTTCCAGGAATCAATACTGTATAATTTATTTACCTATTGGTTCTATAACTGCCTCCTGTGCCTGCTCAAGCCCACCCATTGTTCCCATGGCATCCTCCTGTGGCTGCCCAAGCCACCTGGTTCTCACAGCTGTATAACGTACTCTTGGTATAAAAACCTGTTTAACTGTTACCTCGGGGTCCCTCTCTGAAGGAAAAGAAAGCTGACCCAGCCAGTCAGTCTGATTACCTGCCTCCTCAATAAACTTTGCTGCTTTGTCTGGGCTGTGTTTCTTGGGGAGAGGCTCAGGTTGGATGTAACATTTGCATCACACCTTTCTGGATTTTGCCCTCATTACTTCACTAATAAATGCAAATGAAGTTTAGTAAATTGCAAACTCTAGCTGTCAGGCATTCGAGTTATATATCATTTTTTTTTTTTTTTGCCATAATGAAAACCATCTTGCTAGCAAGATGTCTGTAGTTTCTCTCAGTGCACATGCGGGGATATTTTTCTGAGATGAATTCCTGGAAACTGGATTTGGACCAAAAGAACAAAACTTTGTTAGGTGCAGCCAAGGTATCCTCCAAGAAGGTTGGACCAGTTTGTAGCCTTCTGTTGTCATTGGTAATGAAATCATACTGTCCATTTGAAAACACCCTACCCCATTGCTTCTCTAACTCTCACATGGATGAGAATAATTTCGGGAACTGGTTAAGATTTAGGTTCCTGGGACTGACAATGGCACAATTGGCTAATCAATCAACAGCTCTGGTTGTTTTGAATACTTTGGGAGTGAATCAGTGGATGCAAAATCTCTCTGTTGCTCCTTCTTTCTGTAAATCTGCCTTTCCAATAACAGTAAAAACAAATCTTTATTTTAAAAAGTCAGATTCCTGCGCCCAACCTAGATCAGAACCTTTGTCAAGCTCTGATACCCTCTCCTCTTGGCCTTCCTTCAGTCTCTGTGTCTGCCCCACCTAGGTCTTTAGCTGAGAAATTCTCTCTATGCTCCTCTCATATTCAGTGATTCTTCAGCAATTACCTCCTCTCGCTTGAGTGATGTCATTGACTTGCCTAGGTTACGGTACCACGGATGGTGCTGATAAATCTGACGATTCCTGGAACTCCACACTCACCCAAGAGTGATGCCCGTACGGCCATCAGTTTTTGTGTCATTTGTTCCACTTCCCATCCAACTCCCTGCTGATGGCCTGGAAAAGTGCTAGATGAGGGCCCAAAGCCTTGGGACTCTGTACCATTTGGAGACCCAGAAGAAGTTTTTAGCTCCTGGCTCTAGATTGACTCAGATTCGGCCATTGTGGTCATTTGGGGAGTGAACCGGCTCTCTCCTTCTCTGTAAATTTGACCCGCCTTTCCAAAAACAATATACAATTCTTTAAAAAAAAAATGATCACAGCTTGCTGCACCACCTTTCCTTATCTATCTACTCCTATTGTATTCTCTAATCCAGTTGATGATGACCACATTGGAGATATTCTTTGATTCTCCGTCTTCCATCAAGCTCTGCCAATCCTTTTCCTAGCCCGTTCACATTACTGCCTCTTATCTTTATTGCCTCTGTTAGACAGCTGGAATGACTTTGTCAAGGATCTCGGCATTTCCCTCCTTCTGTGGTTCCCTTGCTAAGCTATTTACCCTAGAGTCTGAGCTAACACAAGGCAAGCATGACTGATCTACTGTCTTCTGTAAGCCTCTCCATGGCTCCACGCCCACTGGAAGCAATGCATACAAAGGTTACCGCATGCCTCGTGTCTCACAAGGCTATTCCTTCCCAGCTCTGTGCATTTTACACTCCATATCACTGCTTCTATTTTTTCTAGACACAAAGAGTTATTTCATGACAATATGCCAAGTCATGGTTATGCTATTCTCTTCACCTAGAAATCCTATCCCGTTTTAAATGCTAATGTGCCAAATTATTTTTTAATGTATGGATTAAATTTTAATTTAGGTATAATCCTTTCTAGAAAGCAATCTCTAGCTTCCACTCAGAATAAAATGTACATCATTTGTAATCCATGAGCACAAAATCATTCTTGCATCTTTCCTCCACTCGACAAGTTCTGCGAAGTGACTGATCTTCTTGGGTATGCTAATAAGCATTGAGAACACGGTGGAGAATGGAGCCGAATGAGACTTCCTCTCATTGAAACATCATCCATCTTTGTACCCACATTGTTTGTAGTAGGCTCTAAATATTTTGTACAAAACTATTTGAGACTCACCCAAAAGGGATATTAATGACTACTGTAAAGTATACAAAATTTTGACATTGAAAATGATTCTTAAGATCAGTATTCTTTTAAAAACAAGTACCCCTAATCTGGGCCTGACACAGTAGCCTAGTGACTAAAATCTTCGCCTTGCACACACCAGTATCATATTTGGGCACTGGTTCTAACCCCGGCTCCCCCATTTCTCATCCAGCTCTCTGCTTCCCCTGGGAAAGCAGTTGAGGACAGCCCAAAGCCTTGGTACCCTGCACCCGCATGGGAGACCCAGAAGAGGCTCCTAGCTTCGGTTTGGCTCAGCTCTGGCTATTGCGGCCACCTCAGGAGTGAACCAGCAGATGGAAGATCTTTTTCTCTGTCTCTCCTCCTCTTCTCTGTATGTCTGACTATCCAATAAAAGCAAATATTTAAAAAAAAAATTATTCTAATCTAAAATTCATAATAATTGCTTTCTACAGAATTGCATTATGGAGAAATATTCTGGTCACTTTTGAGGAAACCAGAAATACCCTAATCTGAATGTATTGGGGCCTTTGAAGAACTACTGTAACTAAAAATCTGTCTTTGAAGATTTTACCTTCTTCTTTAGCAACTAGTTTAATAGACACTTGGACTTCAATTTTTCCTTGTAGCAAAGGAAACATTTAATTAGAATTTACAAGAGAACTACAGCCTCTATCTACTTTACTACCATTTAAAATATGGTAGCTTATCAGATGCCCACAAATGTCTCAGATAGGAGTAAAAGGCCAAGAATGAGCTAGATTGTGGTGTTAGCAATTCCCTGGACAATGCAAAGGCTTGGTGCTGTCTTGTGAATTCATTTGGAGGCCCGGAAAGGGTTAGTGAAGTCAGCCCAGAGGGTTATCAGAAAGTGCAGACGCCTCCTTGCCTTGAGAGTGTTCAGCGGGTATAAAAAGAATATTTTGCTGAATTAGACTTCTGTAACATGTTTCAGGCAAGCAACTGCAGTTTTAGGAAAGCAACATTTAGTCCTCTTTAGATTTAATACTGAAAAGTTGCAAAGGTGTTCCTGGATGTCTAAGTACTACATAGCATTCCCAAGGTGCCTACATTCCACTTCACGGAGATTAGACAGCACATAGCATGCGAGTGGTTCTGGCCACTGCCTCACAAGATTTTAGCAGTAGAGTTTACAAGACTGCTGTACAGACTAAGAGTGATGTGGCAGATGTTAACACAAAGTAAAAAGCAAATGAGATGTGAATTACAGGGTGACGAAGCTTGTATGAATCTCATTTGTTTAACCATCTGAATGGTAGACTCCAGGTTATAAATGAGCTAGATACTGTTGAACACAATTTTCTGAATAGTGCTGGAAGGTGGCTTAATGAACTATGGCCGCCTGAATCTCATATCATCTCACCACTTCAGTCAGTCATAGCCTGCTTAGCTTTTCTCCTCAAATCTTCTCAAGTAATACTTTCCGTGATTATGACCTTGTCATTCCACTTTTCAGGTAATGTAACATTAAGGATTATTACATGATTAGTAATTTAATTAGCAGGTGTATTACCAGAGACTCTATTGCAAATTAGGAACTTAACTTTTAATAACCATTCCACAAAGAAGAAATTGGCAGTTGCAGGTGTGCAAATTTAAACACTTGGCTTCTTTTTACCCACCCCAGTTGCAAGAAGCCTAGATAACTCATCCTGGTAATAAGTGACTTGTCTGAAAACAACCCTACGCGTCTCCCATACTCTCCGTGACTTAATGATTTGATTGTATTAGCGAAGCAAAGGTGTCAGCCCAGGATGTCATCTCTCCTCTTCTTCTTGCTGTCAATCTTCAGATCATTTCTGAAGCCAGATGAAACCGCTCACTCTTGAGTAAGGAGCAGAGACTGTAATTTAATTTGCCAAGAATAATGGATAGTTACACAGCTCATTTCTCACTCACTGGAACTGTTCCTCTGCTCACAGAGGACAATCTCAGTGGCCTGGTAGGTTAAGTCAATTTTAAAACTCACTCAGAGGTTTGCTATCATCCCCTTACTTGTTAGAAATAATTGGATAGAAAATAACACTTAAAGCATATACTACTTCTGTGGCCACAAAACCAACAATTCTGGGAAACTTTTCTGACTTGTAGACACTGTGTGTTTTTTTGAAAAACAATGCTTTATTTAAAAGTAGCTTGAAATATCATAAGTGTCAGTGTACTAAATAAAATTCTGTTTTTCCACATTGCTAACAATTACATCTGTTTAGGAATCTGTAAACTTAATATGGTGGTGTGTGAGACTAAAGAAAAAACTAATCAAAAAGATGAATTGTTAGATTATGGATGAATACACACGTTCCGCTGTAGATGGTATCCTGAGACTTAACCGATACCAAATGTTTCAGATAACTGGGAAACAGTGAAAAAGGTTGACAAATATCTTCTTCTTCTTCTTTTATTTTTTACAAAGGAGGAGAAACAGAGAAGAGTTTCACGATCAAAAGAGTTGAAATGGAACTTTCACGATCCAACATTCACGGTAGAAGTTCTGACAACAAGAAGCCATTGGAAGGCCTGCACTGGATTGCAGAAGCCATCCACAAGGGGAGATTTGTTGGTCAGATCTGTGCACAGGCACCACAGCGATTCATCTATAGGTTAGTCCAAAACATGCTCTGCCTAATTCTCTAGCAATTTCTACCACATCTAAAGCAAACTCAAAGTTCTCATGACTCAGAGGCACCATATCATATGTCTTCCTCGTCCTATCTTCTTGCCTCATCTTCTGGTAACACTTTCTTATGATGTTTCTCAGATATATCAGCCATCCTACTATTTCAGAAATGCTACAAATGTTATTCCATCTGTGCTGAACATGTACTAGAAAAAAAAAAGTCATACTGACCATAGGCAAGAAACTAAATCAGGCAGATACCAACCAAGGTTGGCAGTGCTATACAACATGCATTACTGAAGCAGAGACAGCACACAAAACACACAATGAGAGGAGACAAATGAAAGTCAGGGAAAACCGCTAAAGGGCAATAAAACAATTATTTTGGTAGCTGTTCTATGAGACTTTCAAGTATCTTCAGACAAATAAAGAAAAATTAGCCACTATTAATGAGCTTTTCTTTCTTTCAAATGCAGGTAATTTGGAGGGAGTTAAACAATTGCAAGACAAGTCAAGCAGAAAATCAGCATATAAATTGCAAGCGTTGAAGAATTTGAAAGTCAAAGGAAATTTATAAATAAATTTCCTATAATACCACACCATAAATTTCCTATAATAAATAAAAAATTATACTTTTTCCTAGTTTACTACAGTGGCTATGGAAATCAAAGCTAATATTTTTAAAAACCTATGAAGTTGGAATAAGTATTGTCAAAGTAACTTGTTAATTTCTTTAATAATCAAAATATAGCACTGAGCTATATGGCTGTTTTGATATTAAATAAACATCCAATGAGGTAGCTAACTCTTCATGTGTAGATATAAACATGTATATACAGATGCCAATAGAATATATACCTTCTATTTAATATATAATATATCTATTCTAGATATGTATCTAGAATGTGTCATACATTATATTTTATTTATATAAAACAATTAATGTGCATTAGATAGTATGCACCTAAGTTGTATATAAAAATTACATTTATTTAAAAGGCAGAGTAGCTGAGAGAAAGAGAGAGAGGGAGAGACAAGGAGAGGTAAATAGAGAGAAATCTTCAATCCACTGGTTCCAGTGGTGGCTGAGCCATGCTGAAGCCAGAAGTCCAGAGCTCCACTGAGGTCTCCCACAAGGGGGCAAGGCCAAAAGCACTTCAGCCATCTTCCGCTTTCCCAAATACATTAGATGGAGGATACATTGGAGTACTGCTGAGAGTTAAATCAGTGCTCCATTATGGGACGCCGACACTGTAAACCGTAGGTTAAACCACTCCAACCACAATGCCAAATTCAAGAAAATGCTTTGTTTTACACCAACAACATGGCACATAGAACCATTATTTTCTTTTCAAGATTTACTTATTAAGGGCCCAGCGTAATGGCTCAATGAATAAAACTTCACCTTACAAGTGTTGGGATCCCATTTGAGTTCCTGTTCATGTCGTGGCTACTCCACTTCCCATCCAGCTCCTTGCTGACAGTCTGGGATGCCTGTCCCAGGGCTGTCATACTATTGATGATGAAACAGAGAATAGTGTAACATTTACCATGGGCCATTAACGAGTGCTCAGGATTGCTTGAATTGGAGTATGGGCAGTTTAGCAATCAGCCTAGCTTCACAAGCTCTCTACCTCTGCTTTTTGTCTTATCATTTTTTAAAGACATCTGCAATCTCTATAGCTTTTCAGGCCAAAGTAATCCTTTGGAAAATTCAAAGTTGGCTTTCTCTTTCCATCTTTCATGCAAATCATTCATTGGGATCTCATTTTGCACTCCTGCTCTATTTCACACCACTGAATTCTTTGTAATTCCGATCTCTTGTGCCAGAATATGGGTATGAACTCTGTTTTCCCCTCTCAGACTCCACAAGCAGATGCTCTTCTGCACAGCAGATGTGTGCTCTTCACTCCAGGACCCACTACAAATGACCTGTAACAGGTCTCCCTTAAGACAAGCATTGAAATCTAGAGTAAACGTTGCAGTAACTTACATAGCTCTGTGCTAGAATAACTTGTATCTCCTAAATTCGGGATGAAAGTAGCAGCTTGGAGTTTGCACATCTGTGTTCATGCCATTCGTTTAGTAACTCATTGCTATTGTATTTAATCCCACTACGAATACACAGTGGATTAGAGGTGGAGAGGGTTTTCAGCACAGACAGCTGGAGGAACACTTCCCTGGTGTGCGGGGTGTCCCAGAGTGCCCCTTACCTGGGAATTGGGGAGTTGACAGGTTACAGGTCATTCACTCTTGAACCAGGAGAGTTCCAGGCAACCCAGGATAAACTGGTCACTACCCCTACAACTTTTGGTTCAGAGTCTCCATTATTATGAGCATCTTACAGACTTACTTTGGGTGGTTCTCCCTTTTTATTGTTATTTTTGAGAAAGCATATTTGCAATTCAAACTAGAGTCAAAGGTTTAATGCCCCACAGAGTTCAACAAATAAAAAGTTAAAACACCATGGTTCAGCAAGTATACAGATTAGAGCTATAAACCACAGCCAGATGAAAAGATGTCTATTTCACTCATAAATAGCAAGTTTTAAAATAGTCATAGCTCAGTAAAACTAGAGTAGCTTAATGATTTGTTTGACAAGGCACTGTATTTGTGAGAAAGCTGTTACACACGGGCATTTCTTTTTCACTCACTTATTATGTATTTATTTTTGCCTTTGTCTTTTCCCAATGCAGAATGCTTTGTTTTCTGAACATCGGAATTGAAATCATGGGAGTCAAGGATGGATGACATGATTCAGCTTGGATACCAGTTACTAGAGCTGTGATCAAATACAGCACAAAGGCATCATCTGAGAAAGTCAGACAAGGCTTTGTTTTTTAGTTTTCTAACTAATTTTATGAATACAAAGGACAAATATCATATATTTCATAGATGCAATTCTGAGATGGTAGCCATATTTCCATCCCTCCACCTCTCAATCGCCCTTTCTTCCTTCCATCCTCTCTTCTTTCCTTCTTTCCTTTAAATTTCAAAATTTATTTTTGTCATTTACAAGCTCATAAAGTGACCATAATACTGAACAAGTACGAAATAAAAAGATCACTGTTCCTCGGGAGTATAAACAAGAGATTAAAAACAACAATCAAATCGTGAGATGTCAGTCTCATTCTTACTCTTTTCTCATTATCTATGAACTACCACGTATCAGGAAAGATATGAAATGTGTCTTTCATTGACTAGTTTATTTAACTAAGTATAATGGTCTCCAGTTGCATACATTTTGCTACAGAAGACAAAATTTCGTTCTTTCTGTGGTTAGTGGTATTCCATTATGTATGTATAACATTTTCCTTACCTCATCATCTGTTGCTGGACATTTGGGTTGATTCCATATCTTAGCTATTATGAATGTAGGTGCTATAAGCATTTCAGGACAGATAACTCCATTCATATGCTGACTTCATTTTGTTTGGGAAAATTCCCAGGTATGGTATGGCTGGGTCATGTAGTAGATCTATTTTGAGATTAGTGAGGAATCTCCATACTGTTGTCCTTTATGGTTATATTACTTTATACTCCCACCAACAGTGTATCTGGGTATTTGTGGTATTTGGGTACCACATCCTAGCCAACACTTACCATTTTTTTATTTTTGAATGCTAGCCATTTTAACCTGAATGAGGTAAAATTTCACTGTGGCTTTTATTTGCATTTCCTTAATGGCTGGTGTTCCTGAGCAGTTTTGATGTCTCTGTTGACCACTTTCTATTTCATATTTTCAAACTTAACCGGATCATTTGCTCTGTTGTTATTAAGTTTATTGAGCTCTTTATACATCTTGGGTAATAATCTTTTATCACCTATGTAGTTTATAAATATTTTCTTTCATCTGTCAGTTGCCACTTGTTGGAGTAACACAGGGACACAGATCACTTCTACTGCTTACCCATGCATAACTACATGAAAATAACCATCCCCGATAATTCCATGTATCCATTGTTAGGGTTAACTTTGTGTCAGCGTGAATGGACCACGGGATGGCCAGGTAATGGCGAAATGTTAATCTGGAATAATGCTGGTAAGGATGTTTCAAGATGAATTTAGCAACAGAACTGGCAGACTGGGGAAAGTGGATGACCCTCTCTAGTGTGGAGAGTGTCATCAAATCCATTAGAAGCCTGCATAGGGCAAGCAGGAAGAGAAAGAGTGAGTTCATCCTCGCTGCTTTTGTCTTCAAGCTGGGACATCGGTCATAGCCCACTCTCTGACTAGAACTTGCCCAGCTGGGTTTCATTATTCTCAGGTCTTTGAATGTGAGCTGAGACTTAGTTCATTGTATGTCTAGGAGACAGGCTCACCTAATTATGCAGGGATACATGGAAATCAATATATACTAGATAATTGTATTTATGTCTATATTTAATCTCTTCTTTTGGTTATGCTTGTTTGGAGAACACTAACTCACTTGTAAATTACTGTGGTGTCACAGAACTGTTGATCACATTGTAGGAGACATAATTAATACAAAACAGATGAGAAAAACACCAGCCTTGCCACTCACTGCAGTTAAGCTATTACCACTGTTTCAACAGTCACAGTGATATTGACCTTGTGTCTCAGGGTACAGGGAAGTGAGTGATAAGGGAACACATAAATGACATACATTTGTCTTCCTTGATTCAATTGGACAAAAATACATGTTGCTCATTATTTCAAAGTTATCCACTGTAATATTCGGATCCTGGATTTATATTAACTCAGAGTCTCAGACATCCATACTGTTGGCAATAGGCGTGTGATGCCTGATGCTGTCTCTCTTTGATTGCGTGTGTTGCATTCCGCTGCATGTGCTGTGTGGTGTTGAGTACGCAACTGACAAGTTCTGATCATGTCAAGAAACGAGTAAAACTTACCATCTCATCGGAGACAATATCATTTGCTTTTTGCATACCACACGTCTCATTATTTCATAATTTTGAGGTTAATTTAGCTAATTGCTCTTTATTTTAAATGTTATTATTTGTTGCTAAGACTCTTAGACCCTTATTTACATTAGAATATTGGCTAGCTTTATGTAAATATTTTTTTGGAAGGGGAAAATTTATTTCAATCAAACTGCGCAACTTTACACTGTATATAAAGTTCACTTTTGAAACCAAACTTCCAAATAAGATTTTTTTGCCACGATTCTCCTCTTCTTGTTTGTTTCAGCGTTTCTTGTAGGTCGTTAGAGTGGGAGCTGCAGTTGTCACCAGCCTAGTCAAGTGTGAATCTCACATGTGGCACATTCTACTGTTGGATATAAAAATTCGAGAAAAAGTTAAAGGCCATGCTTGCCTTCTGTTCATTCTTAACTAGGAGAAAATGCAAATGCTCTTTTAAAAATAATACTTACACTCCTTGGAAATTAGTGATACACCGCCGATTTGCTAGCCTTGATTAGATTCACATGAGTTTTCATTTTGATGTCTAATATTATCTGTTCTGATATTTGTTTGCAACTATTGTAGCAGCCACACAAAAGACCAGTCCCTATTTTGAATAGTTTTAAAGAGCTTTGTTTTCTTTTCTTTTTTTTTTTTAAAGATTCATTGTCTTTATTTTAAATGATGAGAAAGAGAATGGTAGATCAAGAGAAGTGAGTCTTTCAACTTGCCTTCATTTCCCTTCATTTCCCAAGTGAGGATCATCAGGATTGCGTGAGTCTGAATCTAGTTGCCAGGAATTCCATCTGGCCCTTTTATGTGGTGCAGGGACTAGAACTTGAATCGTGCTTTGCTGCCTCCTAAGCTATGCATGTAAGGAGCTGGACTGGAAGCAGAGCAGTCTGGACAGGGATGCCCATGTGGGAAGATGCAGCTTAAATTCCTGAGCACAGTACTGAACCACAGAGAACTATTTTTAATATATATAGTGCCTCTATATGTTATGTCACCACAGGATTAATTTTTCTCTAAAGGATTATAAAATCAACTTCCCTCAGATAACAACTTAAGCAAACTTATTTAAACATTTCCCTCCAACCCTTTCATAGTTGCACATACAAGCATATGTGTGAATGTCCATGTAAATTCTACACACACACACACACACACACACACATTCACATACTTCCCCTGGATCTTAAAGTTGAACACTCTTCTTGTTTGTTCCATTTTAATTATAGAAAAACAAATAACATTATCCCAGTCAGCTTTTAATCTAGAATCCTTTGAAAGATATAAGTTTCCAATGTCACGGCTGAAATAACCTACACACACACACACACACACACACACACACACACACAGAGTCAAGAAATAATTGTATTAATAAATTTAAAACAATGATACCTATAGAAATGTCTGAAAAGTAAGTTCAGTAGAGAATAAATATTATTTGCACGAGAGAATATGAAGGATCTCCCAAAAAATATACTTGTCCTGAACAAAGGTATGGTGTTTATTTAAATTCTATTATACTTCTAGAGCCCAAGTCCTGTGACTAAAATACTTTTAGATAGACTGATGTTGTGGGACAGCAGAGTAAGCACCAGCTTTAGAGCTCATATCCCACATCACAGCACCAGTTAGAGGCCCAGCTGCTCCACCTGTGACCCAGCTTCTTGCTGATGAGTTAGGGAGAGCAGAGGGAGATGACCCAAGCGCTTGGTTCCCTGCCACTCAAGTGAAAGATCCAGATAGCATTCCCGGGTGCTGGCTGCAGCCCAGCCCAGACTTTGATGTTGAGCCATTTGGAGAATGAACCAAAAGACAGGAGATCTCACTCTCTCTCTCCCTCCTGCTCTGTTTTTCAAATAAATAAATATGCAAACAATAAAATGGTTTGATATTTTATGCATTTCTATGAGATGAAATGGATATGATCTTCTCAATAATTTGACAGGATGAGAAACAAGATTTAATTATAGGACCAAAGAATTCAACTATGAAATACACACATAAACATACCCAGGTTTATTCTCTTTAAGCTATTGGATATTTGAATTTCCTTTGCTATTTCAGAATTTTGATTTCCTTCAAATAATACAAGAAACTATTTACATTTTATATAGTTACTAAATAGGCTTTTAAAATGGTACACTCACTTCTGAATAGGGTCCCCTACTGTGATTGACAATTCCAGCTACCAATGAGGGATCGGCACTTGGAATCCACTTTATGTGCATCAGCCTCCATGCCCTTGTTCAATGTATTTCTTCTAGTCACGTAAATAGTAGATCAAGGACCTGGCGTGGTAGCCTAGCTGCTAAAGTCCTCGCTTTGCACTCGCCAGGATCCCATATGGGTGCTAGTTCTAATCCCAGTTGCCCTGTTTCCCATCTAGCTTTTTGCTTGCGGCCTGGAAAAGCATTCGAGGACAACCCAAAACCTTGGGACTCTGTACCTATGTGGGAGACCCAGAAGGGGCTCCAGGATCCTGGCTTCAGTTTGGTGCAGTTCTGGCCATTGTGACAGCTTGGGGAGTGAGTCAGTGGACGGAAGATCTTCATTTCTGTCTCTGCTATTCTCCGTATATCTGATTTTCCAATAAAAATAAATACATTTTAAAAAAAATTTATTGAAAATGGATTATAAAACAGCCATGAATTTGGGCTTTTATAAATTGAAGCAAAGCAAACATTAAATATCTTCTACAATGCCTGGCTGGTAACACCCATTTTTCACTTCAAGATAATACTTCTTAGTGTTAGTGTTTCTGTCTCCTTCCAATATCTCTATTACTCCCTTAAATGTTATTTATTTGAAAGAGTGACAGGGAAAAAGAAGGAAGAGAGATCCCATTTAGTGTCTAATGTTCATCCCCCATTAGATAACAAAAGCCACATGTTGGCCAGACCAAAGACAAGAGCCAGAAATTCTACCCGAGTTTATAAAACGATGTCAGTTGGCAAAGTACTTGGGACACACTCCACTGCCTTCCCAGGTGCATTAGCATGGAGCTGAATTGGGAGTGGAGCCACCAGGATTGAAATAGATACTACCGTCTCAAATGGTAGGAAAGATAAAATTACAATACCACTTTTCAACTTGAGCAAAGCATGATGGACTCATTGACCATTGTCCTACATAGTTGTTGCTTCTTTTCATTATAAATCAAGTCTGTTTCTGCATGTTCTTTATGTTTCCAAGTAAGCATTTAGCTCCTTGTGGGCAGGGACTGTATTTCACAATTATGCACAGTCCTCATTAAGGATATGCTCAATTCCATCAAATAGACACCTGACGATCCATAAACCTCCCTGTTCCTGAGAAAATTAATAGATGAAAAGATCCCACATGATATGTATATTTAAATAAGTCCCACATCATATTTTAAGTTTTCAATAAAATGATTCCCCCAGTTGCACTCATGTCGTTTTGAAAGATCAGGTGACATAAATTGAGCCTTTTAGTTTAATTTAATTACCTGTGGCATCACAGCCTGGAAAAAAGAAAATTAAATACAATTTTATTTTAGCTGCCTGATTCCATCAAAAGAAGAAAGAGCTCAACTTTCGCAGAAATAAAACTTTGGCTTTGAAAAATTCACAGGACGTGGTGCTGTTGTCTTTAAATTAACGATCTAACCCCTCGGCTAAAGGAGTAGTTATTGTACAGGTGTAGAGAGAAACAAAAGCAGTCATGTAGAGAAGAAATAACTGCATTCTTGGAATGGAAAGTAATCAGCCAAGAAATGTTAGAAATTGAGTGGGAAATGAATGAGAATTGCAGCAAAGCATCAATACCCCAATTCTTGCCAATGGCTTGTCCATCCAGGCAGGTAACAAGTATTATAATTTGGATGAAATATTCCTTAGAGGTTTTTAGGGAAAGAGTGAAAGCTGTTCGCATCGTAGCATCCAGTTACTCAAAGTCGTCCTACTGTTTATTGCTAATATTTTATGTGGCAGTGATACAGAAAAAGGACATGAAATTGTAAGCATTCACTGCTTCCTGGGAGAAATTATTCTTGCTTTCTTCTTCAGGCCCTGAGTACCCCATTAATGGGCACAGTCCAGGTAACCAGGAAACGAAAATGAGGACAGACCTAGCAGGGATCAATTAGCTGACAACTAAGGCTTCTGTTCAGAGAGCCAACAGAGGAGGCTGTAAGTGGGAACAGGAGGGAGAGTTTGGGGACCTGGGGATGAAACAAAGGGAAGTTACAAAAACGAGAAATGAGAGCTTTAAATGTAAACAGATCTGAATGTATCTCCCCACTCACTTTATTTTCAAAGAGGTAAGACTTGTAACAACGGTGACCAACACAAGCTTCACCTGCTGAGTGTTATCTTCTGCTTTATGAAAGCTGAGATAAGCTGACAGGGGGCTCCCCAGCACCCCTTCTTAGAAGTTGCATCTTCATCTCTTGATGGGGCTGATTTAGCATCATCACAACATTTAGCAGCATCACAACAGCAGCCTAGGAGGCCCTTGCTGCCATGCCAGTGGGAAGGGAACCAGAATAAGAGCTCAACATTAACAGGGATTATCTCACTCTACTTACAAAATATTGAGGGAACAAGTACTATGCCTACAAATGCCTACAAAAGAAACCGAGGGCCATGATAGCTAAGTCATTTTTCACAAGCACATTTACCAGCTAAGAAGAGAACATCTCTGATGACCAATGTAATCTATATAACAAAGAAACTAGCTCTGAAGCACATTGATTGAATGGCCAAAAGAGGAAAAGGGATGAGGATGTTAGCAACGATTATTACAGTAGGATATTTCAGAAAATTCTCAATTCAGGAAAGCGTTCTATCCATGATCCTAGTTATTCTAAGATCCACAGTTTAGTGTTCTTGTTCAGAAAGAATAGGAGTGTATGCTAGCCACAGCAGTTAAGGCGCTTACTTCTCATGCCAGATTGCTTCGTCGAATCCTGGCTTCTGCATTTTCAATCCAGCTTCCTTCCAACGTGCACCCTGGGAGACAATAGCAATGGCTTACATACATGGCTCCCTGCCACACTGATTGAGTTCCAGGATCCTGCTCTGGTCTGCTGAAGATCTGGCCGTTCTGTGTTGTGATTATTTAAGGAATGAACAGAGTGATGGATGAGCTCTCTGGCTCTCTGTCTTTTCATCTCTATCTTTGGCAAACTTTCACATGAAGTGAAAATAAACAGACATTTTGTAAAAAGAGGAAAATTAGCTTCATTCTATTTAGCTAGCTTAACTTCTATATCAGGAATAAAGAGCACTTTAGGTCTTCCTTACAAATAAACAAACTGAATCCCAGAGAGTCAAGCGGCTCTTATCTAGACAGTATTAGACCTAAGATCTTCAACTTTTAGTTTGGACTCCCTCTACTCTAGCACATCCTTATAGTCTCTGTGCTCTAATTGCAATAAATGGCTATCAGAGTGAAGGTGCGTTCTTACCACCAATATCACAGAAGAATCCTCACATTCAGCTCTAAAGATTAAAATATTGCAGAATGAAAGACAACATCTGCACGCTGCTTATCTGATCAAGGGCTAGCACCTGGGATGTATGAAGAATTCTCAACACTCACTGGTGACAGGGCACAAAAATCCTGCCTAATATATTCCACCAAAGAGGATACAGGAATGGCATGACACCTGAAAGATGCTCACCATCATTATTCTGTGAGGGAAACTGAAATTAAAGCCACAATGAGACAAAACTCTATGGTAAATGGAATGCCTAGGATACTTATCACAACACCAAGGAGTAGCAGGAATGAAGCGAGAATGAATCACTGGTAAGTTAACTGGTCAGCTTGTAAGATGGCACAGTCCCTATGGAGAACAACTTAGTAGTTTCTCAGAATAAACTGAATATATAACTCCCATATGATCCAGTAATTGTAATCTTGGGCATTTATTCCAGAGATACAGAAACTGAGAACTGGAAATAAGCCAGATGCCTCTCACTGGTTAAATGCAAACAAGTAGTGGTAGGTCCATCTAGATATTAATTATTGATACAAAATTCATGCTATAAAAAATATTCAGTACCGAAGGCTTATATACTATGCCACTTCATTTATATACTACTCTTTTTCAAGAGGCAGAGAGAGAAAGAATTACATGCACAGGCAGATGGAGGAGTTATTATCCACTAGTTCATTTGCCAAATGTCTATTAGGGCTGTATTGGGTCAAAGCTAGAAGCCAAGAATTCATTGCAGGTATCTCATATGGGTGTCCAGGACCCAACTATTTAGAGCATCCCATGTTAACTCTGAATGTCTTCTTTAACAGGAAATGGGAATCAGGGAAAAAAATCTGGTACTTTGTCTTGGGGCATGAGCATCTTAACTCATGACTTAAATCCTAGGCCAAAGGCCCAGCCCTGTTTCATAGTCTTAGCATGAACAAAGCCAGAGAACTGGAGAACAGGTTTGTGTTTGTGATGGGCAACAAAGGGGCAAGGTATAGGAGAGAAATGATGAGACTTTAAAAGTCAGGATGAAGAATTCTAGTTTAATTACTTTGTCTTCAACCCAACAGGGAAGGAAGGCTCCAGGGATACTTAATACTGGAGAGATGAAATCGATGAATCTATTCACTACATGTGGGACTCAAAATCTAGGAGAAGGCAAAATGCTATGCAGAACCACCTGGGGCATAGGAACAGAATGAAAAGCTGGGATCTGCTGGGCACAGATGCTGCCGTATCAAGAGTATGTGATGATGGCCCTTGGTTTCCATGGGAAACCGTGAGTGACTTGCTTGAAAAAGTCCTCCATCTGCAAGGAAAACTGAAGTTTACCTTCCAGAAATAAGCAAAATGTGTTCACAATCTCATGATAAGAAAGGCTGTTTGACTAGGGAACATGATTGCATGAATAGAGTGGGGAAGAGAGTTCGGAATCAGGGGATTTAAAGCCCTCCTGGTTTTCCAAGGCATAAACGATATTGAACCTCAATTTTAGGCTCCATGCCATAGATCTTATAGGAAATGTTCTGTGTCTTACCTACATCAGTGCTAACATCCCAGTTGAGATATTGCACTGTGATTTTACAAGATATTATCATAGCAGGAAGCTGAGAATGCAGTCAGCAAAATGATGGCTTACAAGAAGAAAACATAATTTCCATAACCCGGATTTTACAGACACAGAATGTGTGGGTCAGCTTCTCTACATACTTGAAAAGAAGTTACTTATGTAGAAAAGAGAGAGGAAGAGAGAGGAAGAGAGAGAGAGACAGATTTTTTTGACTCAAGTTTGTGGAGGTTCATAGTCCAGGATAGCGCAGGATGCCCATTGTATTGGCATTCAGTGAGACCAAAACAAGGTGGCAAGTCAGGGCTAGATGGGCATCACTGCTCTGTAGCCAACCCTCCGGTGAGGCCCACCTTCTGTGGGCACACCCCAGTTGAACCTAAGCAACTCTCGCTAAGCCCATTTCCTTACTACCACAGTTGGGTTAGTACAATTCGTTTAATACTTGGTATCTAACCACATTAGTTCAATTAATTTATGACTGGGGATTTAACTTCATACATGCTTTCAGGAATGTTACCCTATTCAAACCAAAACCCAAAAGTTGAACCACAAAAGATTGGTAGGACTCAAATAGACAGCCCCAGACATGCTAAAGTGTAAATCTTAAAAGATTATTACAGGACTGATTCTTTCCTTTTAAAAAATTACAGCAAGATTACACTTCAATACATAACTTCTGTACAAACAAGAAATAAAACCACACAGTAAAAATAGAACAGAAAAAAACCATGGCATTTCATTTGCAGTGCGTGACAAAATGTTAACACAGTTAATCATAAATGAACTCAGAAATCACAACAAAGGGACTGCTTTTGCAAGGAAAGTGAATAAAGAAACAGAGAAAACAAAATAACACAATTTGCTAATAAGGCTATCCGAGGCTGATCTTACTTAACATTTACAGTTGACAAAAAATAATTTGGCTATAATGCACTTTAAATAATCCTTGTTTTGCATGCACCATTATCCTATTTGAGTACTGGTTCATTTCCCAACTGCTCCACTTCCTTTCCAGATCCCTGTTTGTGATCTGGGAAAGCAGTTAAGGACAGTCCAAGTCCTTGGGACCCTGCACCTGCGTGGGAGACTCGGAAGAAGCTCCTGGCTCCTTGCTTCAGACTGGCTCAGCTCTGGCTGTGAAGATCCCACGGGGAGTGAACCAGGAGACGGAAAAGCTTTATCTCTATATATATTTCTCTGCTTATCCTTCCAATAAAAATAAATATTTTTAAAAGATGCTGCCATCTAACATTTATACAATTTTAAGAAATGAAATACTATCATTCGAATTCTGAGAGAACTTTTCTAATTAGTGAAAAAATTATCAAAAATGTAATTTTACAAATACTTAACCATTCTATAGAAATTAAGAATGCTCACTGTGTAGCAGTCTGTCACTGATAGGCAGTTCAAAGAACTTGCTATTATTAATACATGCATGTTTGCATTGTCTACTGTCCGTTGTTTTTTTTCTACATAATTTAAGATATGCAAAAAAAGGGAGAAGACTGTCCTCCTGAAGTAGATCCAGTTTTGCAGTGTCTAAACAAAACTAAGCTATGTGATGCCATCCACTCTGATTTCGGTTAATACAAGTGTTAAGTTAGTGTGGACAGAGCATATAGTTAGGGTGTGCTCATCCAGCAGGAAATGGAGACTAGAGAGCCCTACTTAGCGAATCTGAAGACACATAGACAAAGGGAAAGCAATTGAGTTTGAAGGGACTTCAGAACTATGAGAAGATTTCAAAAGGTTTGTGAAAAACGGAATTTAAAGATAGATATAGGGGACCTGCATTGTGGTACAGTGGGCTAGGCTTCCACCTGGGTGGCCAGCATTCCATATGAGTACCCGTTCAAGTTTCAGCTGCTCCACTTTTCATCCAGTTCCCTGCTAATGCTCTTGAGAGAGCAATAGAAGATGGCTCAAGTACTGGGGGACCTCCCAGCACCATGGGAAACCCGGATGGAAATTCCAGCCCCTGACTTTGGCATGGCTTAGCACTGCTTGTTATAGCCATCTGAAGGAAGATGTCTCTCTCTTTCTCTCTTGGTCTCTGTCTGCATCGGTCTCTCACTCTCCCTTTAAAATAAAATGTTTTAAAGCATGATAAATATGAAAAAAATATTTACTTACTCTCTTAGTATAAGCTTCCTCAAGTTCCAGATTCATATAAGCATTGATACCAGCCATTTAATTTATCCCTAAACATTTTAGGGTCTGTGCCTCAACAGGTTCATCTTCCACCTTCAAGCACCAGCATCTGAAATGGATACCAGTTCATGTCCTGTCTATGCTACTTTCCACATAGCTTCCTGCTTATGGCAGGAAATCAGCAGAGGATGGTCCAAGTGCTTGGAACCCTACACCCTTGTTAGAGACCTGGAAGAAGTCCCTGGCTCCTGGCTTGGGATTAGCTCAGCTCTGGCCATTGAGGCTATTTGGGGAGTGAAACAGTGGCTGCAAGATCTCTTTATCTCTGTGTCTCTTTCCTCCTGTAAATATACCTTTCAAAGAAAAATAAATAAATCTTTTAAAAAAAATGTTAAAAAAACTGAGGGTTCGAGAAAACCTAAGCATTTTTCTGCAATCTATTTTTACAGCATTAACCCAGTAAACTAGATACACTTTGAAGTTTCAGTCAAGGTAAGGCAACAAAAAGAAGTCAGAAGAAACCGAATTGTAACTAAAAGGTGGATGACTATCAATTTTTAATTAATTTTATTTCCCTTAGAGGAAATCGCCTTCTCCTCCAGGACATTGTCTTGATGGAGAGAAACTCTTGTTCTGCTAAAACTTATCAGCTTTCTTAGAACAGTCTCCTACTTACCAGATGCCACTCTTGCTTAATACTACAGAACGTGAAGGGGAAGAAAGCCTTGAACATGCACCAAATCTGTTGCTATGACCTTTGCTGATGACTGCTCTCCATCTGCCATGACTCTTAGAAATCATTGCTTTGTGCTTTGTCTGGCAAAGTGGTGTTTCATCTCTGAAACCCCATGGTCAAAGGAGTGCTTTAGGCTCTTAAAATCAAAGTTTTAAAGTTTCAGTTGAATATTCTGCTCTCTGCAGCTGATGTGGGCATGTTTGGGCTTCCAGAAAGCAGAAAATGTGTTGTACTGTAATTTGTGCAGATTAAGCCAGTTGAGATGTTTGATATGGCATTGAATATCTTTTCCAGTTTGCATAGAAACATTTTGTGTCACCCCGTCAATTGATGTGATATGGGCTTTGTCTTCAACATTATCTGATTCTTTCTTCAAGAAAAAAAAGATGTAATCCATTTATAAATTGTTGCTTGTTTTGAAACATTGTCCCTACAAACTTCATAAATTTCCAGTGATTTCACCATTCTCCCACCAAAACTTTTTACTGTAGATTTGTTGTTTATGTTTACTTCAATTTTAGAATTGTGTTGCTCTGACAACTGAGTCATTAGCATTCTTACAGCATCAAACTAGATCCTGTTCCAATAAGTTAGTACAGGTTTAGTTTGATAACCCCAGATGTAGATTTTCATAACATACATTCTCCACTGACTTTAGACGCATCCCAGGCCAAAGAGAAATTTACTTGAAATTACTTGGCTCAGTGACTTAGACATCAGATTCTGGTATTAGGCTGAGTTTAATTAGTGACTTTTCAACCTCATCATCCATTTGACTCTAAGAAAGTTATAAAGCTTACCACAAAAGACATCTCTTTATAGAAAAGTTACGTGTTCAAAAGCAAAAAATGGCTACAAATCTCTGTCACAGTGCTGAAGTACACAACATGCACTTGGTAAACATTAATGACACTTCAAAAGATGAATAAGTATAATTGAGTCAGGGAATTAATCGTTTAAAATGTCAAGATCAGATATCTCAGTTCCACAGATACAGGAGGCAACAGGAGATGGGGATATTTCTCCAAAGGGCTCATTATCCATTTGATAGAAACACAGATTTTGAAACAGTGGTTGTTAAGCTAAGACACTTCCATCTTTTTGCACATTGAAATCATCGTGATTTTCACATAAGGAAACTGGGCACAAAGTTTATACACAGAGCAGGTAGGAACAAGGCTCTTTCTATCAATAGCCTCCATGGAACAAGACACAGACTCATGACTGATGCTACATCTGAAAAGCAAGATTCATTACTAACAGAGTTAATAGTGTGTACATGGGAAATGGCAAGTAAATAAAGCAAGTGGAAGTTTATGATGGCAATCACTTAGGAAAATCAATCATACAACAGAATAAATGCGGGATGGAAGAGAGGTCGAAGCTGGATGAACAACAGCTCAATAAGCCAGGAATGCAAGGAAAGAATTCTTCACGGTGTTGCCAGTTGGAATGGCAAGAAAAGGACAGCTGGAAATATCTGAAGGTTGAATCCACCCAGACATCAATGTGTATTTTGAGGCTGATGTCATCAATGTTGCAAGAGTAGCTATCATCCTTTGATATTTTATATACTGATTAATTAAAATGCCTTCTCACAGTTAATAACCACCTTCAAAATGATGAGGCGGCCAAAGATCCTACAGTCACTTTCTAATTATAATGGTTACTGCAAACTGCCACTATCATCTCCCCTACTTGGATAAAGGGTTCTAGACACGTGAGTTGTGAAATACTCTTCGTTTAAATTTGTTTCTCCCCAATCATGAATTTTCTAGGACAACAGTAAAATATTGTAAACATATACCTTTGCTATTACCACTAACTGTATTATAATTTTAGCAATGTCTGAAATTCTCCATGAAATATAAACACAATCAACTACCAAAGCCCTTTGTAAGTCACAAAGACATAGAAAAAAATATGCTTAAACTTCCCACAGGAACAAAGAAGTGACATTGTGATATCTTTATTTCTTATTTCAGCCTTTTAAGGAATCTTGTCTGTTATTTCTAAGTGTAGATATTACTGAGTGATCACATTTTCTTGTGTTTTAATTTATTGGTGAATTCTTATATTTGACAAATAGAAATGCATTTAACTCTAATTTCAGGCTTGGCTTTGATTTCACAGAGAATGAACTACATGAACATTTAGAAGGACATCTGAGTGAGGTGGTAGAGGGCAGTGAAACCAATGTGATGAAAGTTGCCACAGACTAGGGAAGAGTATAACTCCAAAGAGTTATTTGTTCAATAATCCTGGAACTAGTTTCTCATTTTGACAAAACTTACTTCCTTTTTATTAAAGATTTATTTATTTATTATTTGAGATTCAGAGTTGAAAGAGAGAGAGATCTTTCACCCACCTACTCCCTAAATAACCTCAGCAGTCAGAGATGGGCCAGGTGAAATCCAGGAATCAAGAGTTTTTTCTGCCAGGGACTAAAGCACTTGGAATACCTTCTTCTGCCTTCCCAGGTGCACTAGCAGGGAGCTGGATTGGACGTGTAACAGCTGGGACTTGAACCGGTGCTCATATGGAATGCTGGTGCTGCAGGCACCACATTTATCCACCACCCCACAACATATTCCTTACCACATTTAAGCTTTACTGCTTTCAAAATGGAAGAGCCAGGGCTAGCATTGCGGTGCAGGAAATTAAACATCGCCTGAGACACTGGCCTCGCATTATGGGCACCAGTTTTAGACCCCGCTGCTAAACTTCACACCCAGTTCCCTACTAATGCATCTGGAAAATTAGCAGAAAATGGTCCAATTTCTTGGGCTCCTGCACCAATATAAGAGACAAGAAGAAGCTCCAAGTGACCCAGTTTGGGCTGACTCAGCCCTGGCCCTTTTTCCTCTTTGAAGAGTCAACCAGCAGGTGGAAGTCTGTGTGTGTGTGTCCGTGTGTGTGTGTGTGGGGGGGTGCACGCACGTGCACTCCTCTTTCTGCAACTGTGCCTTTCAAATAAATAACAAGTGAATCTTAAACTTTGTTTTGGAAGATTCGGGCACTCTGATAAGATATCAGATTCCTGTATGTGCGGTAATCTAACTAAAACTGGATGTTCACAGTTTTTTCGCCCTGTCTCCAGGGCTCCATGGCTTTTACAATTAGACCTGGCTGTGTTCAGCCATCTTCATTTTCCCCCGAAAAACAGATCTCCCACCCCATTGCTCTGCAAAGGAGCTAGGCCAGGATATAGTTACAGGAACAGACCGTAAGGCAGAAAGCGTGAGATCCAAGAAAGATCATATAGTAATCAAAGAAATACCGAAAATCTATGAAAGGAGCAACTTTGGAATCCATGGGAGGGATGGATGCAGAAGAAGGAGGAGGAAAGCTTAGGGCCTCTCTGGGAGATGCTTCTAGACCTCCTTTGTATATGGTTGCACCAAAATACAGCATCTCTGCTTACATTTGAATTCCGTACATGCACGAAATTTTAAGTATAAACATGTTCTAATGGTCTTCTGATATTTTCCCCCTTTTATTTGTCTTTCATCTTGTTTTCATTTTTCTTTCTAAACCCAGTGGACCTGCCTTACATTTTTATGAACTGTTTTCTTGTATTTATATGAGATACAGAGGCAGAGAGATGTTCCATCTACCTGTTCCACTATGCAAATGATCATAGCAGTCAGACCTGGAGCAGGTTTAAGATAGGAGACAAGGTGTTTGGGAATCTTTTACTGCCTTCCCAGAAGCATTCTAAAAGAATCGAATTCAGAGCAACTGGGATTCCAACCAGTGCTGCTCTATGGGATAGCAGCTAAGCCCCATAGTGCCACAATTCAGATACAATCTTTTTTAAATCTAAATTTGACTAAGTTTATTTGGCTTGACCTTATTCTGCAATAGGAGCAGGCTGAGCCAATTTTTAAATGGCTACATTTCCAATATGAGGCATAATGGTACCATCTTGGGAATTTTCTGCAATTGAGTAAAGCCTAGTCTTGAATACTTTGAATCTGTTACAATAACTCCTTGGTTTTCACTGATCTGTGTGCTTAAATATGAGACTATGAGTCATCACAATCTAACCAGACATCAAAGTTCAGAGGGTATAATAATATAATCTATTCCAATAAAATTACTCTGTTCCTGGGAGAGTTTATTACATAATTACAACAATCATAAAATATATCAGATTTATACAGTAAGGGCAGCTTTATATAGTTATCTGCCATCCATTTTTGACTGGAATTTTTAAAAACAAAATTCATTTTCACAGCAGAACAAAGATGAAGGTTACTGTAACTTCATTATTTTACAACTTAAATTTCAGGAGAAATTGGGCACACAAAGCTGTTATTTGGCTCTGTTTTTGAGTCTGTAGATAACAGAAAGAAATCTTTATGAAGTACGGGGCATGATTTCCTTCAGATCTGCACAGTAATTAGGCACAGTCAGCCTTCTTAACAGCTTAGGAAAATACTCATATAGAAGAGCCATATGATAAGCTCTCAAACTCAGCCTTTATTTTATTATTATAGTAGTATCGACAGTTACAGCATAAAAAATGAATGGTAAAGAATTTTCCCCTTTTTGCTTCAATATTCACTTATTAACTTATTTGAAAGAGTGATAGAGTATGCAAAAGACAGAGAAGAAGAACACAGAAGGAAAGATATCTTCCTTCCTGTGGTTCACTCCTCAAATGGTTGGAGCTAGGTCAGCTGAAGCTAGGACTCAGAAACTCCATGTTGGTCTTATGGCAGGGACCCAAGCACTTGGACTATCTTCCATGCCTTCCTTGGCATCCTAACAGGGAGCTGTATTGGAAGTGGAACAGCCAAAATTTCAACTAGCACCCAGATATAGAATATGCTACAAAGTCAGTTCCTCCTTTTTTCTTTTTGTATTCTTCATCTTTTCTTATTCTACTAACAAAATTCTTTCCCATCCCCAGATGTTGGAGTTCATTCTAACACTCTTCAACAGCCCCTCACCGAACTTAGATAAAGCTCTAAGGGCTTTCACGGTTGTCGTGGGCCCTAGCTGTGTGACCTCTGTCCAAGGGTTGCGTTTTCTCCATCATGACGAGTTCTCTGAACTCATCCCCTGCTTTCCCACTGCTCTGGAACTTTAGCTGTAAAGATCCATCTTGGGCCGGTTCCAAAATGTTAAATATCAAGTGTTCTCCCTGATTTGTGGTCACTAATACACAGAATAAAAAGGTAATATACATGAAAAAAAAAAGATCCATCTTGGTGAATAATAAACATTTCTCCATGGACCCCCTTGTATCACAATAGCACCTACTGACCCTCTTTGCCAGCTTGAGTTCTGCCTTTTTGGAGAAGTCATTATCTATCAGAGATAATTAGGTGACTTTACAATTAGCTCCGGTGCAGCCTGACATTACATTACTACACAGCAATTATTATTTTTTTAAAGATTGTGTTTATTTATATTGGAAAAGCAGATTTACAGAGAAAAAGAGAGATAGAATGAACTGCCATCTGCTGATTCACTCCCCAAGTAACTGCAACAGGAAAACTGATCCAAAGCCAGGGGCCAGGGGCCAGGAGCCAGGGGCCAGTTCTTCTGGGTGTTCCACACAGGTGCAGGGCCCCAAGGCTTTGAACCCTCTTCAACTGGTTTCCCAGGCCAAGGCAGAGAGCTGGATAGAAAGTGGAGCAGCCAGAGTATGAATTGGCACCTGTGTAGGATCCTGGTGCATTCAAGGGGAGGATTTAGCCACTGATCCATTGCATCAGGTCCAACCACTATTATTCTTAATTGCACATTTTTTTTCTTAATCCATATGTCCCATTCAACTAAAAATTCCTTTAAGATTGAGCTTTATTTACAACTTCATCCCTGGTACCTAACACAGTCTTCACACAAAATGAACCATCAATGATTATTCTTGCATGAATGAACATATAAATTATGTTTGTGCTGCTAGGAATTTAATTTGCTCTGGCAGATTTTCCAATGGCAAACTGGTTGCATCAGCAATGCTAATAACAGCCATTCTAACGAGAAACCAATGAATATTGCTGCAATTAGCAAAACGGGTGGATTCCAGGCACTGGTATTTTGTCTGCTTTTGAGTACCTTATGTCTTTGAAAAAAAAAAAAAAAAACCACATAAAAGTGGTTCACTTGGATGCAGTAAATTCTGTGCTGACGTCCTATGCCACAAATCACACCTGTGAAATTTCATTAGGCTGGAGTATTGCTGAATAGAGTGATAACACTCGGCTTTAAGTCTTCCTCTTTGGGAGGCTTAGGCTTCTGTACAGCCTTCAGCTAAATGACCGGAGCCCTCCATTTAAAACTTGAAGTCAGATTCAGCAGAGGACATAGCTGCATAATCAATATTTGACCACCTGAAGCTTAAATTGTTATCCAGGTTGATAACTGTTCAATTGGTCAATTGCCCAGAAAATATACCCATTGGCATTCTTAATAATTGAAGTTAGACTGTTAATTTTTTCCAGTGTTTTGAAGGCTGGATCAAACAGACCAATTAAAATCTGGTCATTTTCTCAGCAATCGACCTGCCTACATCTGTCTCAAGTAACCACAGTTTCAGACAATAGTAATGAAATATGCAATGAGTAATATGCATTTCTTTTGTTTAAAAAGATTATTTATTTATGTATTTCATTTGGGAGGTAGATTTACAGAGAGGAGAGATAGAGAAGGCAAATTTTCCATGTTCTTGTTCATTTCCCAGATGACAGCAATGGCCGGAGCTGAGCTGATCCAGAGCCAGGGGTCTGGAACTTCCTTCTGGGTTTTCCACATGGATGCAAGGACCCAAAGACTTAAAGTCATCCTCTTCTGTGTCCTCAGACAATAAGCAGGGAGCTGGAATAGAAGTGAAGCAACCGGGGCATGAACTGGTTCCCAGATGAGACGCAAGAGCCACAGGCTGAGGACTAGCTGGTTACACCACCACATTAGCCTATGATGTGCATCTCTGTGTGTGATCATGTGACTCCCAAGTAAGGAAGAGATCAAAACAAGAAAAGAGGAAGTCCCAATGGCACTCAAAACCTGATTTTGTTGAGAACAATGCACGAAAATACAAGTATGAAAAACAAGCTAATTTTAAGAGGGATGACTGCTTCCCTCCCTTTCCAATCATTGATACCTTAGTATCCCACCTTAAGGTCAAGTGTTCCATACACTGAAGTGCCTCAGGAGTAGGGATTTATTCTTATTGTACAAGTTTAGTGAGAGTCGTTACAACTTTGTAACCCTCCCTCACAGAGAGCTAAGATAACACGGAATGATTTTTACATTTCACTGCTATTGTTGAAATAAGATGCAATATCTTAGTGATGACCTTACATTATTGCTGCTTGAATGATTTGTGATGTACCAAAAAGTGAGTTTAAACAGAGCTAACTACTTTTGAAGTGTCTGGAGAGTATGCTTGATTATTTGTACCAGAGAAACAACCTACTAGATTTGATATAAGCTTTCCAATTTATCCATTCCATTCTGAATGTTTTCCATTTGGAGGCTCTACGGTGTTATTCTGAAGCCTGTTATGAGAAATATATTAGACGCTGATAAAATATGTTGGGCCACATGTCCATGGGGAAAAATCCCTTGGCTTCACCTGAGCTATTTTCTAGAGCTTTATAAAAAGAAGTATCAAACAGTTAACATTGTTCTGGTATTTAGGATCTCAGTTTGGAAAATTCCAGACATCCAAACTTATCTATTAATTGATTTATATTTCTTGCATACAGGTGGATAAAGCTATTGATATGTAACAAATAACAACTACAAATAATGTTAATTAATTTCCAGAGTTATCGTTTCCAAATTTCAGCCACTCTGTTTAAGTGATACTGGCATGGGCTTACAGTGTTATTTCCTCTATGGCATTTCAAGTGTTTCAGTTTGACAGATGCAGAACAAAAGAAATTTTAGGAAGGAATTGTATCATTGATGTAAGTTAGAATACTTACCATAAACAGCGAAAGCACCGGAAAGTACCTCATCATTAACTCCTGAAATAAAACTTGAGTGCCTAGCTTCCTAGTACATCACTAGGTCTGACTGGGATTTGTTTGTTATCAAGCTGAACATGGCTTTTTTTTTTTTTTGAATGATAAAAAGGCAAAAGAAAATGACCTGGGGATGGTAAATCTATCCCCAGCTGTCGGTATCAGTGCAACATGAATCTGAGGTTTCCGAGATGGGAACGCCTCCCAGAAACTAAAGTTGGTGAACAGTTTTGTATCCCAAACAATTCCAAGGTAGGAAATCCAATATTTTTAGCCCTCCTAACTTCTGCCATCTTGTTT
This sequence comes from Ochotona princeps, assembly GCF_030435755.1. NCBI lineage: Eukaryota > Metazoa > Chordata > Mammalia > Lagomorpha > Ochotonidae > Ochotona > Ochotona princeps. Next base: position 6,639,650 of record NC_080852.1, on the reverse strand, counting down.
TGAAACAAAGTCATCTATCACATACATTTGTCTTCAGGAGGCCCAGAGCCACCTCATTTCACCCAGACCATCACATGTAGTCGTCAGAAGCCTCAGCATTTGCCGTGCAGGGACTTCAGGATAGAGACTCGAAATTTCCGTGTTATTTCAATTGTAATATGTGAAAATATCCTAACCATGTTCCTGACCACTTTATTTAAAAATGTACAATCTCAGCATAACCAAACCCAGCAACCTCTGTTAGATTCCATTTTCTCCATTGTATGAAGCCCTGTCTAACCCATTAAATATTTCACTTATTTAGTTGTTCTCCAAAAACTAAAATATACTGCCAGTACAAAAAAAAGGATTGGGGTGCCTTGGTCCATTGTGTTACTACCCAGGAACTCCCAAAGTAGATAAAGATAATTAATATCTGTTGAACATAAATGAATGAATATATTAACAGGCAATAATAAGCTGCTAGATAATAAAAATTATGCAGTGGAAAATAAATCTTAGCTTTAGAAAAGAGAGCTATGGCTCACAAAGGCTATTGTTAGAATGCAAGTCTTCATTTTTTTTCTCTTCCACATATACCTGTTGGCTATTGTAACAAGAGGCCTTTATCAGAAGGCAAGAAGGTACTGGCAGTATATGCTTGGTATTCCCAACTCCAAATCCATGAATGATAATAAAATGGTGTTTTTCGTAAACTGCCCAGTTTCTGGTATTTTTGTCCCAATAGAAAACAGACTATGACCACATTTAACAAGTGTCTGCAATTTAAATTGTCCAGGATAAAACTTCTGATTTCCATCTCCAGACCATGATAAGCTAGTAGCCAATAAAAGTTGGGAAGTGGAAAATAAATCTAAGCCTCGGGAAGGAGAGATGTGATTCGCAAAGGCAGTTGTAATAAGGAGACAGGGATTATTGCAGTGAGGGAATAGAAGCAGGTACACCAGGGAGAAGTCATCAATTGAAAGATCTATAAATGCTTCTAAAGTTAGGCAGAAAAGACTTTGCTGTTACAGGAAGGAAAAAGCAAGATTAGGAATAGCTGGGTGTGGGGAATGGAATGGACTATCATTGGACAGTTGGTTAGGGAAGGTTTTTTTATTTAAAAGAGAGAGAGAAAGAGAGAAACAAGAAGGAGCTCACATCCACTGGTTTATTCCCAAGACACCACAATAGCCAGGGCAGAAACCAGATGGTGGAAACACAGTCCTGGTCACCTCCATAGGCAGAAGTGACCCCAAATCCTTTGAACAATTTCTACTACCCACCCCCCCAGGGTCCTCACTGGAGGAAGCTGAAGTCAGGAGTTGGAGCCAGACATCACACTCAGCTACTGTGACATGGGGAACAAGTTTCTTCACCAGTGCTGTAGCCAATATTATATTGCCCACCCATGATTAGGGAACTTTCTCTCGGAATCTCAGAAGGGTCTGTTAAGCAGACACTGTTCTCCCTTGCAATGCTGACTGTAGTATAGCCCAATGTCCTAGTACTTGTAACATGGAGAAGTCTAAGTTTGCTCAAGTTAATAAGCATTTTGTCCAGTTTGGCCAGTGGAGGCAAACAGGTCAGGCAATCAAGGGATGGAATTTGCTAAACATGCACGGCTAAGTAGACACAGAGATGCACAGATGTTGTGAAAGTCATATGGAACAAGGTAATTTTTAAAAAATAAATCATTTCCCTTAGAAGAAAAAAGTGGAGAAACTTGTTGATTATAGCTTTTTTGCAGGAAGAGAGGGTTTGGAGAAAGTTTACATTTTCCAATAGGGTTAGTTCTGCAGCACCGTGTCATGAATAAATAAAAGATCAAGTTTGTGAGTATAAATTGCAATCGGATAAAAAATGGCACATGTAGAGATTGGGCTGCAGATTTCATTCATCCAATGTTACAAGTGTCATCATTCACACGTTTATCCCACATGCTAACCAGAGAAAAATACACTTGATCTTAGCCAAAAGGCCAAGAAGTGAAAACCAGAGAAAAATAAATGGAAGGGATGTTGCATGAAATTCTGTTGACCATTCCTCTCTATGAGTGTCTTCCCCAAATGTATGAAAGATGTGAAATGGGAATAAAAGGCTTCACGATGCTAATTGTGATTCTCCTATTTAGACACTTGTGTTTTTACTCTTGAGGAACCCCACAAGCAAACCAACTGCATTTGTGTAACTGCTGCTTCTCAGGAAATGGCAGCTTCATACCTTCAGTTCTTTGCGCTGTCATCTTTATTTCTCCTATTTACAGTTCCCTCTTGATATTAAATCTGTCTGTGAGTGCTATGCAGTCTATTGTCATAACACATGCAGAATTTGACTCTTTCTCACTACTTACGCCACAACGGTCCAAGCGCAACAGCTGGGGTTTTCCACTGACAGACACCATCACAGCAGGTCTGGTTCTCCCATGGGGTTCTGCCTTCCTCTCTCCCTCTGTTCAGAATGCTCCTCCCACATCAGGATCTCGTCTTGTATCTTTCATTCTTGTTGTGGGTATCTCAGCATTAGAAAAATTCATTCCTGTTATTTTGGAATGATCTGATGGAAATTTTCAAGGAAGAAATATGAACTTGTCTATACATCAAGGAAAATAGCTTTAATGCCGTTTGTATCATTAGTTCTATTCAAGTGACTATCATTTTAGATTTATACAAATACAAGTTGGTACAACCTCATCTGAAAATATTTACATTTTTGAGTTTGTTTATTCAACCCGTTGATCAATCAGGTAGCAGATCATACTCTCCAGATCGAATTTTGGAAGAAGAGTCAGTGAGAAGGTATATCTCCACTTCTAATGGAAACTCCTTGTAAAAGTTGGGCTAATTGGAAGTTAGCCAGGCAAGAGACCCAAAGGGCCACCTCTAGCAAGCACTGAGACCTCGGCACAGATGGAAACTGGTGTCCCTGGCATAAAGTGTCCTGTGTGCAAATATTCTGCAATCAGAGCCTACATCTCACTGCTCTTGGACAGGAAACTTGGCTCTACCCAATGGTGCGCTAAGTCATCAATCAGATTGCATTCCCAGACACATCCATTGTAGGGAGACAGAAGCCAGAGCCATGAGAAAAATTGTCCAAGGACTGCTGGTGGAATAATAAAAGTCCAAGCAATCAGGTGAGTTTCTTTTGTGAAATAACAAGCCTCTCTCTTTATGACTGGCAGAGGCAGAATTAAAACAACAAACCTGTAATTTTCTCAGACTGATCCAAATACATTCTAAACAGCGTGTGAAACAAAAGGACTTTCAATCTCGGCAATAATAATAAAAATAAATGGATATTTTAAAACTTCCAGATTTTTTTATTAGAATATAGATGTCAGCTTGCTTCTGGATATTTACAACAAGTGGGCATTCACTGGGCTCGTGGGGATGGAATATAGCCCAGAGTTGATGGAGGAGAGATTGGCCATATGCTTCCTCCAAATTAGACTGTCCACATCTTTTTTTTATTCATCCTTTCTGTCTCTATGGCTTTCTCTTTCTTCCCCTCCCACAATTCAGAGATTTGGACATATCACTTCTGTATGAGACATTCACCAATATTGTTTATATGCATCAGTAACACATTAGAAGCAATCTAAATGTTCACCTAAAAATGAGTTATTTTAAAAATTATAAGATAACCTTGAACAAAGGAAACATAATTTTAAACAAAATACTAATGCAGGGCAAAACCAGAATTGGACAGACAATAATACATTGCCCAAGATGGGCCTAGGAACTACCATTTTAAAAGCTTTTAACATTAGAGAGCTTGCTTTTCCTTGTATTGCTCTTTCAGCCCAGCAGGTTTCTTTACCTCAGTCCTCATCCTCTGCCATTGAACCTTTCTCCTCTTTCTTCAAATCTAGTCCTTTCTACTCCACTTTAAATATTTTAGTGCAAGTATACACACATACATATAGATACTTTCCAACTTCAGTGCCTTTGCAATTTTGATTTATCAATTAAAATAATACTTGTTTTTCAGTTCTGGCTATCTAATAGCATGGGGTCTGCACAATCTTGCGGGGTAGAGTTTGGAGCCATGCAGACAGCCAAAATGTTTAACAGCCTGCCAGAGGGGGGGTGGGGGTGGGGAGAGAACACAGGCATTTGGTGTGGCCTTCAGATCAGCACTTGAGAAACCCACATCCCACATCAGAATGCCTGTGTCAAGGCTCAGCGGTTGTGCCTCTGATCCATCTGCTGATGAAAGACTGGAAGCGACAGATGAGGTCTCAAATACTTAGATAGCTGCCACGTATCATCAGAGACCTGGATGGAATTCCAGGTTCTTGCCTCCCGCTTGGCCCAATCCTGGCTTTTGAAGGCACTAGGAGAATGAATCAAGTATCAATCTCTCTCTCTCTCCCATTTAAATAAAGTGAAATACATACATACATACATACATATATACATACATACATGCATACATACATACATACATACATACTACAAGATGTATGCACCCACAAGAATGTCCTCTACCCCCACAGCATGCACAAATTAGGGAACCATCTGTATAGAAGATTGTATGAGAACAGAAGTTTCAAAATATACCCCACAAATGCTGGTATTTGTCAAGAAAGTGATGCTGCTACCTGATTCTGGCATTCTGCCCACAGTTCTACAGCCCATGTCAAAATTCTTCCCTGATGTTTTCTCATATCATGATGACAGCTTGTGGATGAGAACATTCAAAGCACAAGAGGCTCTGGCAGCCTGGCCTTCATGTACAAGTCCATGCACTTTATCAAGTTTAGATTTTTCCTCAGCTTCCCTGGTCAACTATCTTTTGCTTATACCCAATGCATGAACTTCAGAAAACTGACTGAACTCTTTCCCCTCAGGGGTGTCCAATCTATAACACAACGAAGTGCCCAGATGGAGATGGTAGGCAAGTGCCTGGCTTATGGATATCTTAGGGACTCCAGGGAAAGGACCCAGAGCAAAGTGGAGAGTCCTGGGAAATGCAGTTGTCAGGAGCTCAGGATAAAAAACATTTATCAATGGCATCTTTTCTATTAAGGATACTTTTAAGGAAAAAGAATAATTCTAGTCTGCATTAAAGAGTAATCCTAGCCTATAGTTGGCTCAAGACCCCAGAGATGAATCTCAGACTTGCAATCTCTCACTTCCTCTCAATATAGATGCACCAAAGCCTGTGTGTCACAGAAGCATTTGAGAGTTAACAGAATGTTCAAAGCTGAACAGGACACAAGAACCAAAATAACTGCTTTAATCTGAGTGTTCAGTCAATGAGCTGGCCTGGAGAAAAGCAACAGGAGTCTCAGATTGAAAAATGGACCATGGGTAGCTAGCTCATTTTCTGCCCATCCAAACATTCTAGAGATGAGCGAAGGTGACTACATGCATTTTAATAGATGCAATTTGTACCTAGAAGCAAACATCTTTTTGCAAATCAGCATTTGAGCATACCTGCTCCTTCCTTTTCCTGGTCCAGTGACCTTAACAGGTTCTCATTTATTTTGTGCTCTGTTGCTTTCATGTTTAAAAACCATTTCAATCCCCAAGATGAAGTAGAACAACGCTGGAAACCAAGTTTCCAACAAAGCTTCCAAGTGCAACATTTAAACTGTTCTGTTTCTCTTCCAAAAGCAAAACGCCTTACTCTCTTTCTATTAACTCCAGTAACCTGCGCTTATTGTCCAAAGTTCCAATATTTTAATCAGAAGGCAGTCATTTGCGAAAGGGAGTTATGTTTAGAAACCTTTCCAAAATCAGTCTTCAAAGTAGGGACTTTTAACTTGTACTTCAGTGACTTTCCAGTCCTCTGAATATATGCAAGATCTTCACCGGCTGTCTTGTTGCAACTAGGAAAGTTCTGGACATAAGTGGAAAGAGAAGATGCCTCCATGAAATTTTTGATACATCTTTCCCTTAGGATTCATCAAAAATGTCTGATGGACTCACCAGCTCTTTTGATCATCAATCTTTACCTTTAGAGCCAAAGAAAAAAAAGCAGAGGCTGGCTGTATATTTGAGCCCCTGGATGAAACCACGTCTGAAGCTGTTCTCCCATTAACCTTTCTCTTGGACTAGGGCCAGCCTCAACTGAATTTTTGGCTTCCCTAATGATACATTTGACATTTAAATTTCATGAAGATGAGTGATGCTGTTACCAACTACTGGTTACAGAGATAAAAACTGAGCCATTTGCTTAAACACACAACTTCAAAACGCTGAAAAGAACAAACTGTAATTACCATCAAGGAAGGAGGAGGGGTACTGAACTTTGCCGTATGAAAAGGGGCATTTGTCCATACACACTTGACTGACATCCGAAGACCTCTGAGCGTGGCTGACAGATAAAGCTGTTGCACTCCCACATTCCTTTTCTCTAACACTTGCAGCAGTAATCCTCATTGGTTGGCCATTTTCATTCCCACTACTCATATCTGGTTTGAAGTATTCTGCTTTGCATTTGATGCACAAAGGCTGCTGGGTTGTCTGTTCCTCGCTGAAACAGAAAATCTCACAGATTTTCATTTCAAACTTCTTCCCACATTAGTCCAAGTCATAAGGGAAAAACATTCTGAGTGTTTACCAAGTCATGCATTACACATACATCATGCCTCTTTGTACTCATAATGAGATTGAAAAAAAGTGGATTTATCCACTCTTTTTAGCATGTGCCGTGGAGATTTTGTGAAGATTAAGTAACTTGCCTACAGTCAAAGCCCATAAATGGCAAAATAGGACTTGAGGCACAGGTTTCCTGTCTTGGTAATATATAGTCATATAGTAATTATTATCCCTATATTACACAAATGTTAATAGTAAAATCCCTTACATGTGTTGTTTTCAGCACTTTACATAACCTCATCAGGCAATGAGATATATACTATTTTATCTCCATGTTTTAATCTACATTTGGAAGATGAAGAACAGAGATTAAAGATCTTACTCAATATCCCACAGCAAAGGGAACTCAAACCAGGTACATCTTCAGGAATCTGTGATTTTAGCTCCATCAACGACTCTGTCATTATTTGGTACGAGTGGTGCTTCTCAACTCCTCCTTCATGATCACTTCCCTGAGGAGCGCCTGGGGCTGAAACCCCATGGGGAATGCAATCCTAGGATGGATGGATCCAGAATCACCTAGGATGGTGTCTCCTTTTCCATGTTGTTGCTTATTCAGCATCACACCTGTTCTGTCAGCTCTGTCTTGTTCTGTGGACCCACAGATTTGTTCATTTATTTCAATGACCAGCATTCACCCTAAAGGGCATGAGCTCTGAGCAGTTGTGCACATTTAACCGTGTGAAGCTGGAAGAGAAGAGGAGGGACTGGGAGCAGTGCTCAGGTTCTGGGCAGGGGGCTTAGTCATTCCACTCTGTCCACTTCTCCCCAACTCTTGAGAAGCTGTGCTCTTGCATGGATAGCTGTGACCTACAGGAAGGCATGATTTGGTGGAGCAAAGTCTTTCTTTTGGGGGGTTAGGAGGGGTGGGGCTCACCATTTTATCACCTCTGCTGAAAAAGAAACACCTGTTTGAATTTGTGAGGCTGGAATACTCTCTGAAATCTATAGATCTTCAAAAGAATTATATGTTGAGCTTTTGTGGATTGAGATCTGGTTTGACCCCCAAATTTTAGCAAATTGCTTCCCAGTTCTCTAAATAAAAAGAAACGATTTGGGGGAAAGAAAACCTTGTTTTTTTTCTATTCAAATGGTTTTTCCACTGTTAAGTTAGTTGGTACCCCATGAGAAAACAGCTGTTACTGTATCATTTCTACCTTGTGGATGAGACATGTTTCTAAATTAATTTGTGACTGATGCAGCCTTTGTTTCATTTCATGGTTTCTACTAAAAGATGAATTATGAGTTAATGGGGAATTGCTAATTTCAACTCAATCAATACCATCTTTAATAAGTGAGGATTGCCCATAAAGAACCAATAGATCATTACGGTAAACATTAATAACGCTCACTAAACGCAATGTGGCCAATATACTAAACAGATATTGGGAATTTATTGCAAATATCTAGGAATAAACCTACTCTCACTTTAGATTTGAGTTATATTCGTTGACTCCAATCGATATGATAATGGGAGCTATTTTCAAGGCCACAGGAGCAGGTTTTTATGCCAGAGACTCGAGAGTAAATTTAATGGACACTTCTCTGATAGGCAGCCTCGCCTCATCTGGAGAGGCTTCCCATGAATTTTCAATTCAATTTCAACCTGAAATGGGAGCTCCCACAAATCCAAACACCTTGTTGAAGCAGCAGAAAATGAATTATGTGGATAACAATATTTCATCAAGCTCAAAACTCAGCTGTGTTCTGTCCAAAGCAGTAAAACTGTATAAATAAATTGCTAAGTCACAGTGAAATTGATGACTTGTATCTCATGTTTTAAAACCAGAGTGACTAGTTAAAAGGGGACCCAGGGAATCATTCTTTTGGCTTAACACATTTTATTGTTATTTTCAAGTTCAAATGAATGTTGGAACAAAAATCTATCCTGTTCAACTTAGTTGACATTAAACTAATATTAAGTTCTCTTTCTGTGCTTGGATGGTTTCAATCAGACTAACAGGTACCTCCTTAAAGATCTTAAAGAAAGCATTGTGTGTTCAAAGCAACATTGTGTTATAATAACCACATATCTTATTGGTTGTAAATGAAACTTCACAATGACAGGCCTAGTGTGTCAATTTGAGCATCAGTATCAACCAGGCAATTGGCATTCTAAACACCACCTCACACACCCAAACCTGAAGACAATTGCAATGAAAGGAGTAACCTCTTGAAATGAAGAGGTAAATGGCATACCCCAAGAGGAAAGAACAAAACCAATCCTTTTCCAAAGGAGAGTTGAAGAACATTTCTTAGCTGGATGAGATATCTTTAGAAGCATGGTCATGTGCATTGGGAATTCCTAGTACAGCATCTGTTTCTCAGGCAGTTGGGGTTGGAGGAGACCAGGTGTGGCAGCATGGAGAAACCAATGTTTGCTGTCTAGAATGCTCACGGATGGTGGAGCTGGAGTGTCATGGCCTCCAAGATGGTTTATGCAGCCAGGACCTATGGTGAATGCTTCTGTACACTTCAAGTGTCACTTGCTTAGCTCGAGGCACTGCCTTTTCAAATTTTCCCATTTTTTCAGTCCCATTTTCCCAGAAAAAACTCCATCCTACACTTTGCCTGAGGTTGGCGTTTACAGTATTCAAAGAGAGTAGTGCCAAACCCGATCTAGGCAGAAAAAAGCAGCACGGGGATCAAGTCCCACTAACTGGACAGATAGCATCGTTGACTAACTTTCTTTGTGAGATTTTTCCCGACATTATTTTGGCAGATTTCGTGGAAGGCAGCATGGTAGGTATGCTGTATGGGATGCTGGTAGGATGCTGTGTCTTATGCAGGCTGGTCACCACTCAGCACAGAAGGTGTTTACATGGAGTGTCCAGCACTTGATGGCTTCTACCTGCTCTTCTATGGACACATTTGGTGCCTTCTTTCACTTCTTTCACTCTTAAAAGTGCTTCTAGGGCCTGATGTAGTAGCCTAGTGGCTCAAGCTCTCAATTTGCAACTGCCAAGATCCCATATGGATACCGGTTTGCATCCTGGCTGCTCCATTTCCCTTCCTACTCTCTGCTTGTGGCCTGGGAAGGCAGTAGAGAAGCTCCTGGCTCCTGGCTTTGGATTGGCTCAGCTCTGGACATTGTGGCCACTAGGAGACCGAACCAGCAAACAGAAGATCTTTCTGTCTCTCCTTCTCTCTGTAAATCTGACTTTCAAATAAAACTAAATAAATCTTATAAAAAATTGCTTCTGCATTATTCTGCTTGCCTTTCCTTCCACTGGACATAGCTTATTTACAACAAATCTGCCTCCTTGCTTTGGATTCTTTAATGTTCAGACGTTTTATGGAACCATTGAGCACATCCTTTAGTCGCCTCTGTTCTTGATCTTCTTCGCCAGTTTAAGAGGAGCTACAATGGGGCCAAAAGAAAGAGTGAGTAGCAAAGAGCTAAAATGTCTCTTTTAATTTTGCCATCTTTACCCAGAAAAGCAGCTTATTTCTATTTTTGGAGGAATGATTCTCTTCTATAACCTATTTTATTTCTCTTTTACATTTTCGGACAATGAAAGGAAAGGTAGGTAGTATTTTCAAATTTTGTGAGCTGTTTCTAGTTTACCTTTAGATATAATAATAAAATGTGTTATTGCATTGTTCTTAGCTCTACACATGTGCTAATGTAACCTTACAACAATCTTTTAAAGCAGTTATTATTATTATACCAATGTTTTAGCTGGCACAGCCACCCGAGAAATTTGCTTCCTCCTCTTTATTTTTGGAAGTCCCAACCATATCGGTTCTGATCATTTCTTCCTACTTAAAAATAAAGGTCTTCTGAAATTGCTACTACCAGGTATAATGAGTAAGAAGAAGGAGGAGGAAGAGCAGAGAAAGAAAGAAAGAAAGAAAGAAAGAAAGAAAGAAAGAAAGAAAGAAAGAAAGAAAGAAAGAAAGAAAGAAAGAAAGAAGCACAACAAGGCAAAATAAAATCTCCTCTTCCATCCTCTAGTCCTATGATTCAGTCGGAGGAATTTCTGTTTTCAGAATTGCACCTATTGAGTGCTTTCGGTCTTGCATATCATAAACACTGAATTTATGGTTCAGACACACTGCTTTCATGCTATGCTGGTAACAGACTGTTGCAGGGTACAAGAAAAACATGCCAGACAAGTCTAAGATGTATTAAGAAGTGTTTATTGGGCCTGGCACGATGACCTAGCAGCTAAAGGCCTTGCCTTGAATGTGCTGGAATCCTATATGGGTGCCAGTTCTTGTCCCTGCAACCCCGCTTCCCATCCAGCTCCCTGCTTGTGGCCTGGGAAAGTACTGGAGGATAGTCCAAAGCCTTGCACCCATGTGGGAGACCCAGAAGAAGTTCCTGGCTCCTTGCTTTGGATTGGCTCACCTCGAGCTGTTGCGGCCACTTGGGGAGTGAATCATCGGACATAAGATCTCCCTCTCTGTTTCTTCTCCTCTCTGTATATCTGACATTCCAATAAGAATAATTTTTTAAAGTGTTTTTTTTAACCAAGCTTGGTGATGGCAGGGCCCACTAGAAATTAGTAAATGACATCACCATAGCAATCCAGTCTGAACCAAACCCTGAGAGGAACAAATGGTCATTACTGTGAACGCCATCCATTAAACGAAAGACTTATGTTTCAGCTTTCCCAGCAATATAAATGATTCCAAGGGACAGAGAGTGAATAACCAGGACACATTTACAAAGCTACAAACATTCACCATTTCTTGGCTTCTCTGACCCTATCCCAGTACTGCTAAGCCTCACCTCTCCTGGAACTCTTAAAAGTACACAAATTAGAAACTACAAAATGTCTTAGCATTTTTATCTTAACTAGTAGCGAACAAAAGGTGAGCAACAGGGACATAGAGTCACCATGTTCAGGAGCCACTTGTCCTCGGAATCTGTCTACAGGAAGCCAGAGAGCAAGCAAGTACTGGGAGGTCAAGAGTGGATGTGCCAGAGGGATGGAAGCACAGGACCAAGAGACCTCCTTCCTAGCATGAGCCTTTATGGGGGCTTGCACCCCATTGTTGTGTGGTTACACAACAATGCGATACCGCCCCCTCTCATGTTCCAGGCAATGAAAGGTGAGCATCACAGGTGGGCAGAAAGGATCACATAGGTACTTGGGGAAGGTGTGGTTTCAAGCTTTTGCCCCTGAACTAAAACCTCAAGACAAGGTAAGATCTCAGGCCTTGGTCATTGAATAGTTCAAAGTTCTACTTGGAAAGTCAGATTTGTCTTGAGGAATGGCTTCCCCTCATTTGGCTTCTCACTTAGAATCCAGCTGTCTTCCTCCTTGAATTGCTGGGTGGAGATTGTCATCCTTAGAACAAACCTCTTGAAATTCATATTATATGTATTTATTTTGCATTTTACTTCTGTGTCCATTTGCATATGTCTGTATTCTTTTCCTTGCTGCATGTTCAACTGTCAAAGTCTTCAGTTCAAAAAGGACAAGGTTTCCCAAGAGTGGCCCTTCAAACACCAGCGTGTAACCCCTAAGCTCCTGTTTGCTGCTATAGGTTGGTTAACAGCAAATCTGTGCGGGCTTGTTTTCCCTGCTTGACAGATGTCATCACTCGCAGCTACAACCACCCTAAGGTGTGTTGGCAGCTCTTGCCTTGTGGCTGGTAGTGGCAATTGTATTTCTTTGCCATCAGTTGCTTGTGATTAGAGATCTTCATCCGAAACAGCCCTTTTGGTGATTTCCTGATACTTAGTTGGAGGTGTTTTATTGCTATTATAAATTCCAAACTTTTGGATGGATGCTAGGACTAATCATTGTTGTGAGGTAGGCAGCAGTTCAGGGTCATGAGCTGGGAAGCCACTCCCCCCCCCACCACCACCTAAATGTTCCCTCCTGCCACCTGTATTGCTCACCTGGAGCCTGAGAGGGGGCGGTATTGCATTGCTGTGTAACCACTCCCCTAACAAGCCCCCATAAAGGTTCATGATACGGAGGGGCTCACTTTCTTGGTCACATGCTTTCAAGGCCCTGGCACTCTGACTCTGGGCCTCCCAGTACCTGCTTGCTCTCTGGCTTCCTGTGGACAGACTCTGAGGACAGGTTCCACCTGAGCACGGCCCCTGTGTGTCTGTATTCCTCACCCTCTGTTCATTGCTTGGGGGCGACAGTAAAGACAGCAGTGCTAAGAGGCTTTGTATTCTATTTTGTGTACTTTCAAGAGTTCCAGGAGAAGTGAGGCCTAGCCGTAATTGAATGTGGGCAGAGAAACCAGGACAAGGCGAATGTCTGCAGCTTTGTAAATGTGTCCAAGTGTTCGTTGTATGTTTCTCAGGATAACTTACATTGCTGGGTTAGTTGGAACACAGGTCTTCAGTTTTACACATGGACTTCAGGGTAATGACCACTTGTTGCTCTTAGAGTTTCAATTGACTGGATTCTCATATGTGACTTCTTATTTCTTATGGGTCCTGTAATCACCAAGCTTGGTTAATAAAGACTCATGAATACACCCTAAACTTGTCTGGCATGATCTCGCTCACACCCCACAACAATAATCACGCATTGACGTAATACGTTTTATTAAGGGAAGGAATTACACAATTCAAACCTTGTTTCATGCAAGTCAAATTAACACATGTGGGCTGGGTTTCTGCTTTCCAGTTTAAGGGATGCTACCACAAGGCAGCATCTTCAATTCCGTGCGCAGGTCACTCAGCATGGAGAACCTATCTGTCAGGTATTTAAACATCCAGTGCTCAACATGCAGCAGCCTTTGGGCTGAGTGGAAATCATGAGATGGAGGAATGAAGAAGAGTCTATTAAGGCAACTCTCATATGGGATTCCAGACCATTTACGGATTGATTGATAGGCAAGCAGCAGGGATTTGTCAATCCGCAGTCAGTTTCCAAATGACCATTTCAGTCAGTCAAGGCTGAGCCAGATGGAAGTCGGCAGCCAGGAACCCCAACCAAGCTTCCATGTAGGTGCAGGAATCCAACTATTTGTGCCATGGGAAGTATCAATTCTTCTCTCACAGGTAAGAAGAATTTTCATGCAGATCATGTCAGTGAGAAAAATAACGTTTTATTAAGTGAGAAATCCCCTATTGCAGCAACAGGAGGAGGCTCCAGGAATGGAAAGTGCAATTTGGGGGAAAAGAGGAAGAAAAAAAATCAATTAAAGAGTGTGGAAGAAAGACAAAAAAAGGCTGTAATCCTACCATTCAAAACAAAAAGACCATCAGAAGGGTGTGACTGGTCTCTGCCTCCTGCCAGGACCTAAACCTCAGGCACTACCTCCTTGCTTTCTCATGCAAAAAGTCAAAGAGATAGGGTTGACACTTTCATCTGGTCAAAGACAGCTTTTGGGGGAGTGGGAGGCTATCTTCTGATAAGACTGAAAATGAAAGTGAAATCTGTATTCCAACAGGGCTTTCACCTGCTTCCCTGTTCTTAGGATAAAACCAGTAACCAGGAGAAACTTGACTTTTCCAAGGAGGAAAATGAGGCGGGAAGCAAGATTTTATAGTTTTTCAAGGAAAATTTCACCGGGAATCCCACCTCTCAGTCCATTGGCCTCCTTACATCGGGACCATTTTACTATTTTCAGGAGCATTAGTAGGAAGCTGGATTGAAGGCCAAGTAAAACTTGGAAACGACACTCCTAATGGGATCTGTGGGTTTCAAGCGGAGGCGACGTCTGCCTACATCATAACAACCCTTCTGGGTAGTACAGTTTATTCACCGCAGAACACAACAGGTGAGAATTCCCTCTTTCTCAAATTGATGGGGAGCTGAGGTTTGGAACTTGTGTGACAACGTCCTTTACTGTTCCTTGGGGAGAGTCCCTTAAGCATCTTGTTGAACTGTCCTGTTGTGTCAGAGGAGCCTGGGATAACAAACTTCCTTCGTGATGATGCTAATAAGGCTGACAGAGTCTCAGTGTCAGCATCCTTAAGAGAGAGACTCAATGCGGCATTACCATGGGTTACATTATACAAACCTTCATTAAAAAAATTACCATTAGATGTTATTAATATATTCATTTTGTATGCTTTTAAAAACTTCACAATCCAAATGGATACAAAAATGATACGGCTGTTTATTTTGCTATCTATAGTTTCGGGGATAAATATGTCTACCTAAAAGTAAACTGAATTCTTCGTCTTGGATTGCAATTCTGGAGAAGTCAGAGATGCTAGTTACGCCTAGGAGACTACCTGGAATATAGCTAAGTCCAAATACAGAGTGTTGCGAACCTAAATAAATGAATGTATGAGTTTATATTGTCCCACTATGCTATTTGCTTAACACAAAATCTCCCTGTTATTAAAATTAATTTTCTTATCTTTTGTCATTGTTAGGATTTTATCGGTTCGTTTTGTTTTGTTTTCCATTTGTAATGATTTACTGAGAAAATGTTATTTACAAGAATGTGGGCAATTGCCCTGGGCCTTGGCCTGCTACCTGGTGGGCGTGGCTTAGAGCTTACCTGCCTGTGACCTGGGGCACAGCTTCCAGGCGAACACGGGAAGTGTGATCTCTGACATGACTGGAAGGTCATGGAGAATACATGTGGAACATGACTTATGACATGACAGAAGGTCAAGGGAATTAATCAGGTCTTACAGCCAATTACAGTGCCTTTGGTGGGTGCTGGAAGATGCCCTCCTGCCCTCCCCTTCCTTAGCCTTTAAAACTTGTAACTTGTGTATTATAAAGTGAACATTTATCACCAGCATGTCTCTGGTGTTTTTTATGGCCGAAAAACACTATCGTCTCACCCCCCCGATGACTTGGGGGCCTGCTGGCAGGTTTAAACCCTCCAGAGGAGGACATTTCAAAAAGTCAGCATTTGGCCTAGTGGCTAAGAAGGCAGTTGATATCCACAGCACACATCGGAGTATCTGAGTTTGCTTCCCAGCTCTGGCTCCTGACTACAACTTGCCTATCTTATAAACCCTGAGCAGCTGTGATAAAGACTCCAGGGAATTGTTCCTACCACCCGTGAGGGAGACTTGCTTGCATTCTCAGGGTTATGCTGTTACAGTTATATTGGAAGTGAACCAGCCATTGAGAACCTTCTCTCTTTCTCTCTCTTCTTTTCAAATATATTTTTTAAATAATTATTTTCGCAGAAACCGAAATAAAAATTTTTATTTATTTCCATGCAAAAAGAAATGAGCATCACAGACAGGAGTAGTATTTTCAAAATTCATGGAAGATGCATGTTAGGAGCAAACTGCATGGATCTCAAAATTGTTTCTACCAAAATAATGTTATCTTATAACTGTAATCCCCATAAACTCTGTGAAGGACCCTGTATGTCGCCAGTATTACAGATTCCAACTGGAAATAGAGTACTGCATGGAGTAGGTGCTTGTGAAGCCTAATCCTGTCAAAGACTGTACAGGTTTAAAAATGACCATTTTCAGAACAAACAGACTTCCTCAGTTAGCAATATGCAGGTTGCACCGGGCAGGCAGGACTCAAAAATTACTGACTACCAAACATTTCACCTACCTCTGTCAGCTGTGCTAAGCACAGTATCTTCTTTATTCCTCTAGTAAAGACTGTGCACTCTCTTTCATTAATAGTATCCATTTTGTATCAAAACAAAAATCTTTGGGTGAGTTAATCACAGGTTTTCAGCTGAACACTGACAGCTCACACGCAAAGCAAAGGTTCATCTGGCTTGCCAGCCTTGTCCTTAGCTAACCTGGCTGCTGCCTCTAAGACAATTTCACCAAGACATGATTGTGATGGGAGAAAAATAAAAACATCACTTTTACAGTTGCCAATATCACTATGGTGAGTTAGTCTGGATGATTAAAACCACAGCAAGACAAAATAACTGTTTTCAACTCTCTGAAGGGCTATCAAGCGGTAAAAATCAGTTTAGATTTTTCCTATGCAACATCAAGTGTTAGATGTTAGGATTAAAAATGGAAGTTTTAGGGTGAGCAATTTAATCTCAATATAAGAGAAACACAAGTTAAATCTATGCCAAATAGATTATAGGCTTCTGGGGAAGGCAATAAAAGCTTCTAATGGCAGAATCATGATTGCCTGCAATGATGACTTAAAAAAAAAAACAAAAAAAACAGATCTGTTGATGAATAGCCGAACCGAATGGCCTTAATGTGCCTTTAAAACTAAGCAATTCATGATCCCAGGATCAAACAGAAGTTATTAAGAAAGAAGGAGGGACTGACAGCAGGTTAGGCCACCACTTTGCATATTGGCATTCCATATGAGAGCCCCGGGATCACTCCCAGCCTTACCACTTGCCATTCAGCTCCCTCTTATGCATGGGGAAGTAATAGAAGATGACCCAAGTGTTTGGGCCCCTGCCACCAACCTAGGAGATCGGATGAGGTTCCAGGATCCTGGCTTTGACTGCCCCAGTTCTTGATATTTCAGCCAATTAAGGATTAAAATCAGCAGATAAAAGATCTCTCTCTGTGTCTCTATACTCCTCATTCTCTTTCACTCCACCTTCAAAATAAATAAAATAACTTTTTTTTTTAAAGAAAGCTTTGTTTCTTTTTATTGGAAAGTCAGGTTTACAGAGAGGAGGAGAGACAGAGAGGAAAGATCTTCTGACTGTTGATTCATTCCTCAAGCGGCTGCAATGACTGGGGCTGCACCTATCTGGAGCCAGGAACTCAGAGTTTCTTCTGGGTCTCCTACATGGGTGCAGGGTCCCAAAGCTTTGGGCTGTGCTCGACTGCTGTCCCAGGCCACAAGCAGGGACATGGATGGGAAGTGGGGCCACCGGTTCTAATCCCAGTAGCCATATGGGATCCTGGTGCATGCAAGGCAAGGACTTTAGCTGCTAGGCTACTGTGCCAAGCTTTGTAACTTTTTATTTTTAAAGAAAGGAGGGCAAAAAAAGATGGTGGAGTATTATTGCGTCATCTCAATCCTCACCATAAAGTCAATCCCAGTATGAACTCTAACCCTAACTTACCCACGCCAACAATATGGCTTCATCATGTAAATAAGAACTGAAAAAGTATTTTCAGTCGTGGGCTAACAACAGAATGTAAGAGTATGTAGAAAATGTGCAAGGGCCAGTGCCATGGAGGTAGAATAAACCTCCACCTGCAGCATTGGCATCTCATATGCATACCAGTTCAAGCGCCAGCTACTCCATTTCTGATCCATCTCCCTGCCAATGGGCTAGAAAGGCAGCAAAGAATGATTCAAATCATTAGGCACCTGAACCAATGTAAGAGACCCAGAAGAGGCTCCAGGCTTCACACTGGTCCAGATCTGGCCACTGAAGCCATTCTGGGAGTGAACCAATAGTTGAAAGATCTTTTTGTGTGTCTCTTCTCTCTGTGTAATCATGCCTTTGGAAGAAAAAAAGGAAGAAAGGGAAAAAGGAGAGAGAGAAGTGTTTAAAACAAATGTCAAGATGATATAGCTGTGTGACAACGAAGCCAGGCTTGAACCTTGATTTGTTTGGGCCATTATAAAATCTGAGCAAAGCGATAAACCATGAATTCAGAACAGCTTGAAGAGAGATGGGAGGACCAAGTGCACGCACAATGAAATGAGCAGGGGTAAGAACCTGAGCAATGGGTTGGGGAAGCTCTAGCCAAAGAATGTGCCAAGGGGTTGGGTTGGAGGGCATGCTCACTGGCAATGAAAATTGGGGTACAGGTGGGACAAATAATGTTATTAATACAACTATGATAGACCAAGCACAAAGGGCCAATTGGTTAATCCTCCTCCTTCAAGCACAGGAATCCCATATGGGCCCCAGTTCATGCTCCAGCTGCTTCACTTCCAATCCTGTTCCGTGCTTGAGCCCTGGGAAAGCATTACAAGAAGGCCCAAAGGCTTGGGACCTTGTACCCGCCTGGGAGACCCCGAAAAATCTCCTGCCTTTGGATCAGCTCGGCTCCAGCCATTGCAGGCATTTGGAGAGTATACTGGTGGATGGGACATTTCTCTCCTTCTCTCTGTGAATCTACCTTTTTCATAAAAATAAATATTGAAGAAAAAGGAGGAGGAGAAGGAGGAAAGGCAGAAAAACCCCTTCCAGGAAAGCTGCAGACTATCTTAAGGACTTGATGTCATTGCTTAGTGTGGTATTGAGGGCTGGACTTCAAGAAGCTAGGCATCCCAAAGAAGATGAGAAGGAACAGCAGAATAATCTATTACTTGTGATGCCAACATCTCGCATCAGAAGACACATCATTCTGATTCCTTGTGCTTTACTTCTTCGGAAAGGGAGACCAGAAAGTTCTCCATCTAGGAGAGATGCAACATAATTTAATTACAAAGTCCTGTAATAACCCCACTGTGCTTGTGAGGCATGGGTAGCTTACATGAAGAGATCAGAGCAGTCCCAGTACACACGTCACACTGAAGAAATCCACACTCTGACCTGCACCTGTCTGGAAAAAAAAAAAAACAAACATGTTTTCCATTAGCAAAACTGTCTCTCCTGACACAGCTGCCAACACTCTTCTCGCCAGTCCCCAGCTCTCATGCTCAGTGTAACTACCTCACTTGGTCAGGTAAGTATGTTTTATTTAATGCTAGCGCAAATCTCTTTTTTCTCAAGCTCACCCCTTGAAAGATGTCCCTCTCTTCCCAAACGTAACAAAAATGTGCAACCAAGGGGCCAGTGCGTTGATTCAACTGGCTAATCCTCCACTGCAAGCTCTGGCGTTTCACATGAGTGCTGATTTGTGTTCCAGCAGATCCGCTTCTGATCCAGCTCCCTGTGTCTGACCTGGGAAAGCAGCAGAGGATGGCCCAAAGGACCAGTTCAGCCATCTGGGGAGCGAGCCAGTGAATAGAAGATATTTCTCTCTTTCCTTCTCTCTGTAGATCTATCTCTCCAGTAAAAATAAACACATCACTTTTTTAAAAAAACTGAACAATCAAGAAAACTACTTTTTTTTAAGATTTATGTTTATTACAAAGTCAGATATACAGAGAGAAGGAGAGACAGAGAGGAAGATCTTCCGTCCGATGATTCACTCCCCAAGTGAGCCGCAATGGCCGGTGCTGCGCCGATCCGATGCCGGGAACCAGGAACCTCTTCCAGGTCTCCCACGTGGGTGCAGGGTCCCAATGCATTGGGCCGTCCTTGACTGCTTTCCCAGGCCACAAGCAGGGAGCTGGATGGGAAGTGGAGCTGCCGGGATTAGAACCGGTGCCCATATGGGATCCCAGGGCTTTCAAGGCGAGGACTTTAGCCGCTAGGCCACGGCGCCGGGCCCAAGAAAACTACTTTTGACAGTGTATTGTTGGGTTTTGTGGCTAATAGCATTTTCTGTATAGTGTTACTTCTAGATTATCTATTCCTTAGACTAGACATAATTTGAATGACATTTGTAGAGTCATATACTGGAGTTTTTATTCAAAGTGATTCCTTACCAAATGGATGGTTGTGCATTTGTGCCCACACCTTATTTCAGAAAAGGTAATATTGGGCATTAGGGCCAAATATTAGTAGAATGCTGAAGTGGAGGAGATCGCTTTCCACTTTCAGGCTGAAGATTGTAACATTCCTAAAATAGCCACAAAGGGCTGATTAGGCGGCTCCCTCTGTGGTGTGACTTCAGGCGTGTGCTCGGAGAGCTCATGTAGTTAAAACTGTATGTTTCATTAGTTAAAGGAAAAAACCCTAGTGGTGCAGAGACAACCTGTAGGAGGCAAGACAGCTGGGACAGCCAGCCAGAAGGTTGGGAACGCACCTGCTGGAAGTCGGGTGGAGTTACGCAGTTCAGGCTTTACCATTTGGCACCAGCTCAAACTATTTGGACAGAGCCAGAAGCTGTGGAAGCAACAGAGCAGGAGGACCCACTCCTGCTTGTTCTACAAGGGCAGCAAAGGCAGGAAGAACAGTTCTCCAGACCTCTCCCTTGTAATACTGTGTTCTTCATAGACAAAATCCAAATAACACCAGCTTTCCATGTGATGGGAGATCGCGGCTCTTAATTCAATAGGGGCAGTGGGTGGGCATGCACTAGAAAATTCCTTTTACCCATCTACTCCAACAAACGCAACCAGTGCCTTGATCCCTGCACTTCTTCTTTAGTGTCCAATAACATTAGCTTCACCTGAAGAATTAGAAATACAGCAATGTGGCTTGTATTCTATTGAATCACAACCTGACTGAACCGGGTTCCCAGGGGATTTATATGTGCATTAAAACTTTAGACTCATGACTTACAATAATTATTATTATCATTATTTTTACCCTTAAAGACATTTGTGTATTTGAAAAAAAATGAGCAAGAGAGTGAGAGTGAGAGAGTGAGAGACAATCTTCCAGTCCCTGAACGACAGGAACCAGAAGCAGAGTCGCCTGGATGCCCAAGGGACTGCAACAGGCACTCAGATAAGGGAAACATGTGAGCATCCCAAGTGATGGTTTAACGTGCTACACTAGAATGCTGGCCCTATGGAGAGGCATTCAGCATCATATATTCAATCAATATTCCATATCATATATGCCAATTATCACTAATAAAAAATACCCTTCAAGTAGTTCCAATATACAATCAGTTCATAAGGATAAAAACCTGCCCCAAACTACACATCGCAAACTGCCCCTCAGATGTTCCTGGTAACTTACACATAAAATTCTTGGTGCTTTCTTTCTTATAAGAAATGCTGATGATTTCATTTTGACTTGCAAAACACCCCTAACTGACAATGAGTTCCACAATGAGGAAGGCTCCCTGCCTCTGAAATAGAACGATTCTTAGTTTTTAAATACTGTTTACCATTCAAGGGTGCTCTTTGGATTGACTGACTGCCTCTCCCTTATTTCTTAAATCATTACTCAATAAGGGAAATAAAGAACCATAACTATGCTCAGTGTTTCCAGGCGTGCAGATTACAAATCTCTTGCAAGTCAGCTTCAGGAGGTGAAAAGCTTTCCTGATGACAGGTGATACTTTTGTTGAATCAACAGGATTGACAGGTCTCCTGGTCGATGTTTAGTGAGTCAATCATTCTCACAACACAATGGATCCTGGTGAAAGAAATTTTTCTTTTATTCCTTGGAAGGCTATTCTGTGATATTAAGAACAAAGAAAATCAACTCTCCGTGGAGCCAGACTCAATCCTCCAAAATGCAGCAGAGCCATTAGGAGGAAAAAAGTGTCAGATGAGAAACAAATTGGCTAAATTGGTTGCAACATCTCTTTAAAATTAAGTTTACATATTAAAGGAAAGATAAAAGGAATGTACACATCATTTTCTAAGACACAAATCTCTTCTGATTCTTCAGCTTTTGCAATTTCTTTTTTCCCCCTTTTATTACATTTTCAGTACTTTGGGTTATGAGCAGCAGAAAATAAAATCAACATGGCTTAAACAGAAAAGAAGATGAATCTATTGATGCATAGAACTAAAATCTCTCTGGATGTCTGCTGGAGTTGATCCACAGGAAAATTGTGCACAGATTGGTGGTAGAGTCTACCTATAGGATTTGCTTCTTTTCTGTGCTGCCTTATATTTTTTGTTAAGATTTATTTATTTTTATTGGAAAGGCAGATGTACAGAGAAAAGGAGAGATAGAAAGATTTTCCATCTGCTGGCTCACTCCCCATATGGCTGCAGTAGCCACAGCTAAGCCTGAGCCGATTTGAAGCCATGAACCAGGAGACTCCTCTAGGTCTCCCAAGACTCCCAAGGCTCTGGGCCATCCTTCATTGCTTTCCCCGGCCACAAGCAGGGACTGAATCAGAAGCAGAGCAGCGGGGATACAAACTGGTGCCCATACAGGAGGCTGGTGCTCACAGGTAGAGGATCAGACTATTGAACCCTGGCTACCTTAGTTTTTGTACCACATCCTGGGACGAGCAAAGTTCCCACCGTGTCTTACAGCTTTTTCTATTCCACTTGCCTGTTGCTAAGAAAGGTTTAATGGTCAAGGATAAGTGTTTTTTGCTTGTTTGTTTGTTTGGCAAGAATTGGGTCTGTGCATCTCCCACAGAACCAGAGAGAGGACTGGCCCAACTTGACCCTCATGAGCAGAAGATGTAAGGAGACAATTCCAGGATGATTCTCGCACATAAGCAAAGCACTGATATCAGGAAAGAGGAGAGAGGCCCTGGAAGAGGCAAACAGATTACTCTTAAAGGAATCCCATGTTATTTGCTTTTTAAAATGATAAAATGATACATGATATCGATCTTTATTGAGATATATTAACAACGATGCATCATTTTTTACACTGAGCCAATTTGCAAGGTGTTGTGTGCAGAGGGTTGACCCAATACTGGGGATGTTCGCATTCCATATTAGATCCTTATTCAAGTCCTGGCTGCTCTGCTCCCTACCCAGGTTCATACTAATGCACCTGGAACAGCAGTGGATGATGGCACAAGTATTTGGGTCCCTACTGTTCTTCTGGGAGACCCGGCTTCTGGCTTCAGCCTGGCCCTGTCTTGACTGCTGCAGCAATGTAAGAAAACAATGAGCACAGCTGAAACAGTCTCATTCTCTCTCGCTTCCTCATTCTGCCTGTCAAACAAACAAAGCAAACAATTACACCAAAGCAGTTGCACAACCTTTAGACACATAGAATCAGGGAATTCTTCAGCGTTTAGCAAGATCGTTAACTTCAAAACCAAGTTCTCCTACAGAGCCTTTGATGCAAATGCTAGATATTACCAAGTCAGTCTCCCGTGGCCTCCCAGTCTTCCCTTAGCTTAATGTTTCTTTGCCCTTTGTTTACTGAAATTAGCTCACTAGATTGACAGACATGCAATCTTGTCTTGAGCAAAAAGTAATTACCCCCTGCCCGACTGAAGACCACTTTAACATCACCCACATTTCCAGATGAACGCGGTTATCACTGCCCAGAGGATCATGACCAATGGGGACCAACCAGGCACTTGCACGCAAGTTGAGCCTTTCAATGCCAACTTCATCCTAAAGGAAACTTTGCCCCTAACTCCTACAGGAGCCTAAGGATTAAACCATGCCCGTGTAGCTCCTTGCTCTATACTTAGCAGGAAAACCGACTTCCTTCCACCATCCTAATGATTGGCTGCTGCTGCACGTTGGGAGGATGGGCCCAGCTTTGGAGGTCTTAGGATAGCTTCAACTCACCAGATGCCAGCAGCTGCCCCCATTTCATTGTGGTAATCCTATATATTTCAGATATGACCAAATGTCCTATGGGGTATAAATTTGTTCCTGTTGAGAAAGTGGCCCTAAAACCAAATAAATAGAGTGAAAGACAGGGAATAGTTTGTAAAGAAAAGGAGAAAACCATACTCTACAATATAAATTATCTCCTTTTTTTGGTCTCTTAAATACTGGCCTCATTGCAATCATGGCTTTGAAATTATCCACAGATCTGATGTTTAAAAGTTCTCAGAGTAAAAGCTGAAATGTCAAAAACAGGATAACTCCCCTTGCTGCATTCACCTTCAGAGGTGAGGAAAGTAAAGAGAACTGCCGCTTAGAGGGGTGCCAGATGGACGAGCCCCTGGAAAGGAAGATTCCTCTTTTCCACTTCCCTTCTGATTTTTTGCTGGTCACTATGGCAACAAGAACAGCAGAGATACAGAACCGGGACACATGCATTCCAGCATGACAAGTTCAATTCAAATCTAGATCAGCAACCTGAAAAAAAAAAAAATCCCAGGAACCACTACACTATTTGTCATGAGCACACACACCGCATCAAGCATCAGATCCACACAACTTGTTATGCCAATGGCAAGTGTGATACACAGTTCATGGAGACTCTTGCAATTCTCTACGAGTATAGAGACTTCACCAGTCAGATCTCTGAATCTCAGGCGGCTTACACAGTGTCCTTTCACTGTGCTCAGAGATGTCTTGCCCAATAAGGTGGAGCTGGGAGTATCTGCAACCACAGCATGAATAGGAATGTAAATATTGAAGTAGATGTCCAGAAAGCTTGTATGTTCCAAGATAAGGAATCAGTACATTACCACTAATAAAGAATAAAACTCTATATTCTCGAGTGAGTTTTAAAGCACTTGTTTTGCTCTGTCAAAATTTTAAATATAAAGTTAGAATTATGTTAAGAAGCAAAAAGATATTTTAAAACTGAAACTGTAATGGGTACAACAGAAACAGTGAGTGGTTTTCCAATGGATTAAAAGTCACTATCAGCATACTTACTGTTTTCTGATTTTTGTCATTGCAGATGGTTAAAGAAAATTATGGCTAGGGCTTTCTTTTTTGTTAAGAGTTTGCTGTATCTATACTTCACTTTAAAGACCTTGGAAATGCAATTTCTTAGTTTCATGAACTTGAAGTGCTAGAGGTGACTTCAATATATCTGGCCATGGTTCTTTGTGTAGAACCAAATTTGAGCTATTTTAGGCAAGTGAGTCTCTATCATTTTAAAAATTCACCTGGAAAAAGAATTGTAAAATATATAACATTCATTTGCTTCAAGAGTGGGATGTATTCTTTTATTCAATTTACTCCCTCCATTGCACCTAAAGGTGATTTTCCCTTGAGCTTTCCTCAGCAAAGGATGCAATTCATAGTTGCACCTGCCTGGCCATGCACTTCTATGGGATTGTCCTTCAACCATCCCCCAATGTATCAGAGTTTTACTTCAATTTCCTCTTCTCCAGATTAGTAACCCTAAGAGAATGTCTTAGAATTGATCTCAAATTTAAATTGCCTAACCATTTTTGAACTTCCCTGTTTCTGGTTCAATGTATATACATGAAAATATTCAGAAAAAAGAATATACAGGCTAATAAAATGCATAGGAAATAGAACCTTTCAAATTCCTATTCATGCACTCTTGTGTTAATTAAGGAACAAGTATTACTATATATTATGTGATTTTATATATATATAAAATCTCTTAGAAGTTGGCCACTTCTTTAATGAACTTATCTTTATTGAAATCCTTGTTCATAGTTTTTTCATTTATTCTTGAGAGGTGATGAAAATAACAGACCAGTACAAACTCAAGACTAGCAGTAATATAAGCCACTAAGTGGTATCATAGAGTCATATAGAGTTTCCTACAGGGCAGTTATCTAAAATGGATTTCAAGTGTATTTTTCTGGAATTTTTACGTGGGCTTTGGAGAAAGAAATAATTTGAAAATGATGTCTTCTTTTGTGTTCAAAATAAAAAATTGAAACAGTAGTTAAGTTTGCTAACCTTTTCCCTTTCATGAAAAATTCATTCATTTATTATAAGACTTCTAATTATTAATTTATAAAGGAAATTATCCTTTATTGTAAAATGTAGCATATATTCATATGTAGATATTTCTATATGCTTTATTAGCTCACTTTTGGACATAACTGTTAACAAGTGGATTAGATGCAAATCTCTTGAGAGATTTAACAGCTGTTTAGCAAACAAACAAAAAACCCAATTTTACAAAGTAACAGAAAACCAAATAATTGATTTATTTTTATTTATGAGAAAGGTAGAGTTGCAAAGAGAGAGACAGAGATCTTTCATACACTGGTTTACTGCCTAGTTGGCCACAAACACCAAGATTGAGCAAGGCTGAAGCCAGGAGCCAGGAACTTCCTCCAGGACTCCCACATGAGTGGCAGGGCCCCAAGTACTTGGGCCATGTTTTGACGCAGGTGGGAAGTAGTACAACTGGCACACAAAGCCAACCACATGAGCTGCCAGTGTTGTAGCCATTGGCTTTCCCAGCTTACGCAATAATGTGGGCCTCCAAACTAAAGTGAAAATAAAGTTATTTTGTAGGCAGAAACACGCTTGTTCAATAAATGAAACTCTATGCCCTGCCAAATAATCTATCTGTAGCACTCCCAAGTGAGAACTCCTAGTATTATTTGTTAAAACTGTTCTCAACCAAAGATCAGCTGAAGTAGCTTCTCTGACAACATGAAGAACCATCGTGATATTAAGGCTCAATGGCAGGCATGGAGATCTGGCTGAGTCTATCATGAAAGATAATATTTAATGTTTATCCACAGTTTAAAGCTTCACTTCTTTGACAAATCATCAAGAGTCATCCATTTTATTTAGGGTAAGACAATGAGACTTCAGCTTCAGATAGAAGTTAAAGGAGAGACCAAAACTATTGTTCATCAAAGTAAATCCTATTTCAATGGGATTTTTTTTAAAAAATAATATATAAATATGTTATCCTTATGGAGTGGTGTGTTAAGCCACCTGTTGGGATGCCTGCACATAGTATTGACTACTGGTTCAAGTGGCTGCCCTGCTGCTTCCAATCCAGCTGGGGAGTACATTGTTGCAGACGGCAAATGACAGCTCAAACGTGTAGTTCCAGGCTGCTTACCTGGAGAAGGATTCCTTTGCTCCTGCCTCCCAACTGATTCAGTCATGGCTCTTGTATTTGGGCAACAACCCAGCAAGGAGCCAGGAGCCATTAACTTCTTCCAGGTCTCCCACGCAGGAGCAGGGTCCCATGGCTTTGGGCCATCTTCTACTGCTTTCCCAGACCACAACCAGGGAGTTGAATGGGAAGTGGTGCCGCCAGGACACATACTGGTGCCCATTCAGGATCTTGGCATGTTCAAGGCAAGGACTTTAGCCACTAGGCTAAGGCACTCAACTCCAAAATCCATTACTTAAACAATTTTATTTATTTCAGAGGCCAACAAGAGAGAGAAGGAAAGAGAGATTTTATTCTCAAGATAACCAATACTGTTAAAACCAAGATATATTGGTCTGGCTACATCCAGTTACCAAAGTGTTTGGTAGGAGCCGGTACGGTGGTTCAACAGGCTAATCCTCTACTTGCAAGTGCCAGGATCCCATATGGGCACCAGTTGGTGTACTGGCTATTCTACTTCTCATCCAGCTCCTTGCTGGTGACCTGGGCAAGCAGTAGAAAATGGCCCAAAGCGTTGGGACCCTGAAACCTCATGAGAGACCCAGAAGAAGCTCCTGGCTCCTGGCTTCAGATTTGCTCAGCTCTGGCCACTATGGCCATTTGGGAAGTAAACCAGCAAGTGGAAGATCTTCCTGTTACTTATGCTTTTGCATGAGATTTAGGTCATGAAAGAAAATATTTATCATTGAAAATCCCATGATTTGAGGCTGGCATGATAGCTCAGTTGGCACATCTGCTATCTGCAAGCGCAGCATCTCATATGGGCTTTAGTTCATGCCCTAGCTGCTCAACTTCGCATCCAGCTCTCTGCTTGTGGGGGGAAAGCAGTGGAGGATGACACTGCACCCATGTGTCCTGGCTCCTGGTTTCAGATTGGCTAAGCTCTGGCCATTGCTGCCATTTGAGTCAGAAGATCTTTCTCTCTGCCTCTCCTTCTCTCCATCAAATCTGCTTTTGCAATAAAAATAAATAATCTTTTTAAAAAAAGTGTCTGGTAAATTTAATGTTTAACAGGGAAGTCATCTGCCCACAACAATTTGGAAGATATCTTACTAAGCTTTTTTAAAAAGGACAAAATGGACATGTGAGGCAACTTGTATTTTCTACCACAAATGTTAACGTAGGAAATGTGATTTTACAACAATTGGCTATTTGATATTCTCCATTATCTTTCTTTCTAGATCACTGAGCCATAAAATTGCATGCGCATGTGGAGAAGTGTACCACACCTGAATTAAGATCTCAAATCCTCCTGAGGGTAAACAAAAGTAGCAAGACTCACCTTTGAGGGTCTATGGCAAGTCTGTGATGTCAAAGTGAAAACCTGAGTGATTCCAAGAGAAATAAGGAGATGGACAATTACTGATTAAAAAAAGCATGACTTGAGGAAAAGGCAGTGGGATTAAGGGTATGGGACAGAGGACACACAGTCTCACATGTAGGGGTCAGAGTGTGGGTGAGCATCCCAAAAGACTGTGAACTGTGGAACTACAGTGTAGCGCCAAGCAGCAGAGAGAGGAAAAAAAAAAAAAAAAACCACTGGGAATTTGGGCAGACATTTTGGATGAGACAAACAAAAAATTTTTTATTGTTGTTGTTATTGTTCGCAATAAAAAAATTACAGATTCATCTAAGACCACGAGCTAGAGTTGGAGAGAGAAATTAGCAACAGTATTGGGGAGGGCAGTGGTGATTAAGTACTAAGATCAGCATTACTTATAATGTGAGACATTTAAACAGTGCCCTGAGTGCTGGATTTTTCTTAAGTGAGTCAAAGAGAACATCAATCAATCAAGCACATACTAGTCCATGCCCTATATGCTGCTTGTTAAAATGCTATTATTTCCAAAAAAATTATAACATTCCCCCCAAAATAAAATCTGGCTTTGGGTCACATTCTTATTCTTACCTTTTAACAAAAATCGATTCAGGAGGCATTTGCTGAATGCCAAGAACGCAGTTGCTGTCTGTTATGACCAAGATGTGGTTGTGATGTTTGACATCCTTACACACTCAGGCCGGAGCAGGAGTTAGGCATCTGTGCATGTGGTGTTATGCTAACACCAAGACCTGCAAGTTCATTCCAACTGACAGCAGGTTTCAATAGCACCATTTTCAAAAGCCCTTGAGAGCAACAGAGATGTTAAGAATCATTATTGTTGGTATAGGCAGAAAAGAATATGCGCTATTACAATTGTGTTTCCAAGAAAGGAGAGAAGGCATGTGTAGGATATTTTGAATACAGCCACATTTGTTGAGCTCCACAGAGCAGCAGGTCATCTATCTATTCTACCAGTCAGTCCTGTCACTTTTGCTCCCTCCTGGTCACTTTTTATCTGGCAGGTGCTGTGACCTCCTGCTGCCTGCCATCTATCCTCCACACAACAGCCAGAGTTCACTTTAAAATGCAAAGTCTATCTAATCCCTTCCTACCTGGAAACTTTCAGCAACTTCCTCATGGAAATTGAGGATATCTCAAATCTCTAATGGAAGATCAGAGGCCTTCAAGCTTCCCTTCTCTCAAGGCTACTGTCACAGGCACCTGAATCACCTTCCAGGGCTCCCGCCTCATGGGCACTCTGCTATTTTCTGCATTACAACTACACCCAAGGTGATCCCTTCCCAAGAAACAATTTCATTAGAAACAATTTCATCCTTCAGGTCTCCTCTTGGATGTCACTGTCTTAGACTATTGTTCCATTGCATCCCAGGGGAGTCTCCTGGTTGACATCCTTCACAATGTCCTTGTTGCTTTGTGGGATGCATCCAGTGAGCAAGATCTGTGACTCCTATCTCCTATTGGTCTGTCTTATGCTTATTAGACACCGTGAGAGGAGAGGCCATGTGGGTCCTCACTTCCTGATGTTCAAAATGCTCATTAAGTAAGCTAATGAATATGTGAGTGAATGAGCAGATGATCAAGGACTTTATCAGACAGACAACAGCACATTTTATTAACTTGTTTACATACTTATTATCTGAGAGACAGAGAACGAGAAGGTGTATACTCCCACTTGCTAAATTTTGCCCGAAACAATGGCTCTCGGTGGACTGAGGCCAAAGCCAAGGCCAAAAACCAGGAGTTGAGTCTGCATCTCTCCTGCGCTTGGCAGGAACCCAAGTACTTGAGCCATCACCTTCTGTCTCCCAGGGTCTCCGTTAGTATGAAGGTAGAGGCAGGAGTCAGAGGCAGGTGTCAAATCCAGTCCTCCAGTGTGGTCTGTGTGAAATGATATCCTTACTACGAGGCCAAATGCCACTCTGCCGTTACTGTCAACGTTTTCCAAAGGTTGAACTTCACAATGTGTCAGCACTCATGTAAACAACACTAATAGAATTTTTTTGTGCAAAAGCAAAATATTTATTTGAAAGACAGAAGAGGGGGGAGGAGGAAGGGAGAGAGAGAGAGAGAGAGAGAGAGAGAGAGAGAGAGCTTCCAATTGCTGCTCCACTCCCCCAAAAAACCCATTTCAATTCCGTGAGCCAAAAACTCTATCTGGTCTTCTACATGGGTGGTAGGAGCCTGAGTAGTTGGACCATCTTCCACTGTCTTCCCGGGTACATTTGGAGAAAGACAGATCAGAACCAGTGCAAACACAGCTAGAACAGTAGCTCATCATGGTAAACAGCAACATAAACTGTGCCACAACACCACTGCGTTCTGCCCCTCCACTACATCCACTCCTCCCCTCCCTCCCTGCAAAAAAAAAAAAAAAAAAATACTGTTGTTGAGATTAAACACTGCTGGTAAAGCTTTTGGAAAGATAATAGTAAGTATAAATAGCAAGAATTGCACTTACTTGAAGCATCATGTAGCAGATTCCACAGCAAGTAATTTGTGCCATGTAAATGGTAGGACCCCGAGTCCCATCTTAGAGATTCTTTCTCCGCCTTGATGTTTCAGGGTTGAGGGTGACAGAGCCTGGAATGCGGAGAGTGACTAGGTAAAGCAGGTGGCACTTCCCTTGCATGAACCTGAGTACCCAGGGAGATAATATCAAAATAAATTGGCAGCTGTGTCCCTGAAATTTGAGATTCCTGGCTGCCTTAAGTAATGCTTTCTTTGCTCTCATCCGAGTGCTAGAATCTGACCAATAGTAAAGGCAACATTTCTAATTCTGAATACAATAAGAGAGAAGGCCCATGGAACATAGTTTATCTGCAAAATGGATCGCTTCTGTATCAAACTTGTATTAATTCATTTTTTAAATATTAACAATTGACAATACCGAATCACATTTATCCTACAAAGTAGAATTGGGAATCCAAAACCATAATACCAGTTTTAGAGTAAAAAGAAATCTATCAGGAAATTACTAAGAATATTTGACAGATTTCTGTGCAAATGGAGCTACTTAAAATAGATTCAACTTTTCAGAGAAGGCATTATGGCAAGATACGATCTTATTTTTAATATGGTGTCTTGGAATAACTCTCACTAAACTATGATCTTTTGCCAAAATTTATGAGCCGAGACATTTTTTTGGATAGAGTTAACCTATACTATATTTATTCTGACTTACTTGGTCATTGCATTGGTCTGCACTACTAAATCATGAAAACTAGCTTTTCAGGTTCAGCTTGTGTTAAAATAGTGCTAATCAGTATCATTTAGGTATCTAAATGATAATTCATTTTCAATAAATACATCAGTATCAATTTGAGTGATATAATCTCCCATTTTGAATAACCAAACTGGGAATAAATTAAATCTTAAGCCATTTTATGTTAGTTAATTAACTAATTATTCTTTCTAATAGAACCTATTACAAAAAGGGGCATATGAGAAGATGAGATAGATATGAGTTTACATAAAAATATCATGGAAAAATAGAAAGTTAAAGGTGTGAGTTTATTTTGCCGAAAAGAAATTTTGAAATTCATGCAAAATTTTTTCATGGCATGTACATTCTTGTATTATGGAAAAAATATCTTTGCTGCTGGGCTCAACGCAGTAGCCTAGTAGCTGAAGTCCTCGCCTTGCACACACATGTGCTGGGATCTCATGTGGGTGACAGTTTGTGTCCCAGCAGCCTTGCTTTTCCCCATCCAGCTCCCTGCTTGTGGCCTGGGAAAACATTCAAGGACGGCCCAAAGCCTTAGGACCCTGCACTCACATGGGAGAAGCTCCTGTCTCCTGGCTTTGGATCAGCTCAACTCCAACCACTACGGCCGCTTGGGAAGTGAATCAACGGATGGAAGATCTTCCTCTCTGACTCTCCTCCTCTCTGTACATCTGACTTGCCAATAAAAATGAATCTTTAAGAAAAATCTTTGCAGCAAAAAATTTTGGAAAAAGTAAACATCCTGTTAATGCCATTTTGCAAACCTTTTGAAGTATCTGTGTTCATATTAGCAATGCCTGTAAGAGCATGATGCGTGCATATTAGAAACATATTTATAAATTAGGTTCATGAATGCACATACATGCATACATCTTGCTGTAGATACACATACACATATATACATATATATACATATATATGTCAAATAATACACAACATACTGTTACCTATCAACTATATGATCCTATGGCTTGATAAATTCACATATAAAATGGAGAAAATAAAATTACATATTTAATAGAGCTTTTTGTAAAGATTAAATGCCATCCAATAAATGAACTTTGGAGCACCTAGCCCAAGCGCATGCCCAATAAATGTTGGCCATTGCAATATGACTGTAAATATTTGAGGCTGCTGTGACAACACTTCAGAAATGATTTTGATGAAAAGCAAAAAGATTCACCATTCCATTACTTGATAGCATTTAAAAAATGGATGCATTCAAAAAGAGACCATCTGATCTGTACCAAGGGGTCCATTTGTAGCAGCATGACTTATCGTGTTCTGCCATCTCTCTCATTTTGATTCATTTTTATCTAGTGATGTGGAAGGAAAACAGTGATAAACACATTCAGCACTCAATGAATCTAACTATCTAATCTCAATCCATCACTCTCACCACTGTTAGTTAAAAATCAAAGCATTCTAAGAAAACAATACTTACAATGAAGAGTGATACTTTAAACCATGAAGCAGGGAAGATTTAAGTGAAACTGCAAATCAGTATTCAGTTCAGAGCCTGGGGTTGGATCTCACCAATTGCCTCTCTGGAGCAGAGATTTTTGGCATATGGAATTTGCATGTGAGTAACAAAATACTGCTAATTGTGTAATTTGCATTTCTTAATGAATGCATGAGGAAAGCAAGAGTAAACAGGAAACATTTAACTTCTTCAAGTGAAAAGATGACTATTTTCTATAGGCATTTCTTGGCTTTGGTGCCATAATGAAATTAAAATGAGAAATCGGGATGCGTTAACTATAGATCATAGGAGCTGGAGAACTCTGAGATTTTTGTTTCTTCCGTGAATAGTTGTACAGTCCATGAACTGCAATATGTTGAATTATGATTTTTCAGCATCGTATGAGGTACAAACGAGATAATCATTGAGTTCTGGTTTTCTTACAGTTTTGGGTTTGAATCTTTTCTGGGTCTTGTGATATGTAGTAAGACCCTAGGCAGCCCTGAGGTCAAAAGGGAAATGTTATACTCTACAATATGCTGTGCTACTAAGCTGTGATGTTCAGTGGCTTAGGCGTAGTAAATGCATTTTTGGTTAGTAGTATATTAGACTTCCTATGGTTTTGTTGGGATGTATTGCCAAGTCAAGGAGCATCTATCAGAATAATGTGATGTTTTACACCATCATGCTAAGGGTGTTCAATTATTAAAACTGTCTTACAGCTAAATGTTCTCTCTTGCTATTCTTAAATGATCTCTTATGATTAAACTTGATTGTTTAATGTTCAATGAAATATTAATAAGCTCATAGTGCAAAGCCAGGAGGATTATTAATTTTTGCTATCATTGGAATCAGGCAAATTCAGTATTTACTTCTGAAGGACTGAATCCTGTTTTTTTTTTTTTTTTCATTTTTTAAACCATGACTCTTGTTGTTGTTGTTATTGTGTTGTTCTTGTTGTTTGGGGAATTATTTTATTTTTATTTTTGATAATGTTTACATAGTTGATCAGGGTGGGGAAGACTGAGGGTTAGGGAAAAGTGGGTGTGATTATTGTTTCCAAATTTTCTATTTCGTCTTCCTGTTTCTGGGGAAAGTGGGGAGATTAGGAGAGTAGCCACACCCAACCGTCCCACCACCCCAGTACCCAGGGCTGGGGAATAGCCACGCAATATCAACCCAGAGTCCCAATGTGGCACACACTCTGAAGTGAATCATACCCCTTAAGGCAAAATTAAGAAAATCATGTCTGAAAAAATTACTTTCTGACATTTTCACTATGAGAATTTCATGCAGACATAAGCATTCCTTTGTACATAGATGTTTATTAGAATAAGTGATTTATGCCAGTCATAGACACATGTGCATTCAGCACATTGCTATTCTCTGTGTGATCTCTCTGTAATATAGCACAATAATCTAGACTAGTTTCTGTGAATTTTTTGAAGATCTCTCCTCCTTGTTTAGGATCAGTTAATTTGCAATTATAGTGCCGAAACCATTTAATGGGAAAGACATCCTTTTCAGCCAAGAGTGTGGGAAAAACTGGATCTAGATGCAGATCAAGCTTGACACTCACTGCAGGTCATACACAACAGTCAACTAAAAATAGAACAAAGGTAAAAAATGTAGACCTGCAATAGTAGAATTAGTTTGGGTGTGACTATTTATAACATCCAAAACAAAAGAAATTTTAAAAAAGTAACTTTATAAAAATTTAAAAATTGTAATACTAAAAAAACATAAGCAGAGTGAAGAGACAATGCCGAGAATGGGAGGAAATCACTCTGCAAATCATGTATTTGGAAAGGGAAGAACGCCAAGAATTTGTAAAAAAAAAAAAAAAAAACTCTTACTTACTAAATAATTCTATAAAACAGATCATTCACAAATCAGCAAAGGACTTGAATAGATGTTTTTACAAAGAAAATCAACAAATTACCACTGCTTTACGTCTAGTAGGATAGCTATTGCATTTTTTTAAGAGACGGAAAATAATAAATATTCACAATGATGTGGAGAAATTTGACCCTCTGTGAATTCCTGGTGGGAATATAAAATGGTGCAGCCACTTAAGATAAAGTTCAGGGACTCTCCAAAAATTAAACAGAGTCATCGTATAATCCAGCAAGTCCCTTCTTTAAGTACTGACTCAAAAAAATTGAAAGCATGGATTCAAACAGCTCCTTGTACAGCAGTGTTCATAGCAAGAATAGTCATAGTAACCAAAAGATGAAAACAACCTATCAACCTATGCACGGTTAAGCAAAGCAATATATTCATACAGTGGCATATCATTCACTCTCACAGTAGGAGGTTCCAGTGGATGTACAATACAGATGAACCTTGGAAATATTATGGGTAATGGAATATGCACAGACGAAAGGGCAAATACTGTTTGAGTTCATGTACATGAGTGTGTGAGTCGGTTTGGGCTGCTGTAACAAAAATAACGTAGTGATAACAACAAGTCTTGTT
Organism: Ochotona princeps; assembly: GCF_030435755.1. Lineage (NCBI taxonomy): Eukaryota > Metazoa > Chordata > Mammalia > Lagomorpha > Ochotonidae > Ochotona > Ochotona princeps. The sequence goes on along the minus strand of NC_080852.1, from coordinate 6,604,272 downwards.
TCACTTCTGCAGGCTAGCAAGTTCAAAGCCAAGGCCCTGGCAGAGAGGGTGTTTTAAAAGTGTAGCTTGCTGCATAATAGACAGGTGATTTGTTCTGTATTGTTCCATGAAAGAGAGTGAAAGAAGTAGAATTGACTCCTAAATGGCCACAAAAGGTAGATCCGGGCCGGATGGAAGCCAGGATCCCTGCACTCCCTCCAGGTACCTTACATAGGTGACGAATGCACAAGCCATTTGGAACAACGTCTGCTGCCTTCTGAACCACATCAGCAGAGAGCTAGCTGGAAGGCCCAGCAGCCAGATTGCATTCAGCAACCGAAGTGACAGCTTAACCCAGTGTACCACGGTCACCAGCTCGAGTATCCTTTTCTTATAAGGGCACTAATCCCATTCACATAGATTCTACTCTAATGACCTAAACAGCTTCTGAAAGTCCCACCTGTTAACTCTAAGACCACACAGTCGCACCTGTAGAAAATCTAAGAGAATCAGAGATGAAGCTCAAAAACAAACAGAAGCCCCCAATGATTTGAAACTCGCTGGTAAGAGGTACTCATTTCTGGAAAGTATGTGATCACTGTTTCTTGAGCCTGGTGCACTCTGCAGTTACACACGTGCATCTTAAAATTTACTGAACAATGCAGTCAGGTTTTCTGATATTCTCTGCACGCATATGAAAGTACTCATACATTGCTTATTATTGGAAATATTTCTTCAGTTACGGAGATAATTATGTTTCAAAGAGTCTAACAACTAATATTAGAATTTATAGATACCAGATGCCGTTTTTAGTCCTATTAAACAAGAAGAGAAGTAAGCTTTGGAAGATTAATTTGTCCAATTATCTTTGCAACATGAAGACACACAGACACTTACGATGCCAAACTCATGCTCCTTTTCACCTGTTTTAATGCTTTCTCTCTTTCAGTTGACTTTTTAAAAAATGTCTTCTCTGCGACTTAGTTTTTTTCTGCAATTGCTCTTGACAATTTTTTCCTGTTCAAGATGTTAAGCAACAAACACCAGTGAAACTCTCATTGAAAATGATCGTGAATTCACAATAGCCATGAGCTCAAATGATTACATGCCTGAAAAACCCATGCTTAGGAAGATAATATTGAATGCACACTGCATTTTACTTACGTTCATGCAAGATTGACTCAACCTGTCAGGTGTTTAAGAATCAAAGCCAAACTTATGGCCCAAACATGTATTAAATCATGTGCACAAATGATTCATAACAAAAGCCCATCCACCTCTGTGGGCTAGCAGCCATGAACAAATCACAGCTATGCCCAACTCTGGAGAATCATTCTCCTCATATATGGTTAATGATCAGATTACATCGACAGCAAAGCACTGGAGATGAATGGGTGACCATAAAATATACGACATATGCTCCAGTAAGACCCAAAATAATTGAAAGAAATTAGATCATAGTGGAACTTTTCTCTCATCCATCCACTTTTTTTCAACTTTCAGCAAAAGTTGATGTAAGAAGAGAAAATATTTGCTGATCAACACTCAAGACAGTGAATCCTTCCTACTTTCTGCAGATGGAAGCTAACTTAAACTGGTTCATGTGTTTTAAGTACATCTTAAAATAAAAACTGGAGGCTGGTTTGCACCCAGAAAAACTGCGCATGTAGCTTCAGAACTAGGCAAGCAATTTAAGCTTCCAGTATGTCTGCATTTTTTTTTTATTCCAATGGGGTAATAATGTTACCATTTGCACTTCTTCGTTTGATTTCTTTTGAAACCCACATTTACACTTCAAATATTACATCTGACCTAATTATTTCAAGAAATGTTGAAGTTGTTTAAAAAAAATCAATTACAATACCCAGTATGTTCGGTTTCCACTTGGAAATTCATTATTTGAACTTGCTATCAGAATTCATAGCAGTAGAATTTCCAGCTATAAAACATGTACAGCATCTGTTATTTTCGCTTGGAAGTGGAGTCCTTGGAGTGCTTTGGCAGACTTGGTTATGAAAATCTACAGTGCATATCAGTGTGGTGTACATTAACGTGTATGTAACATTATTTTACGTAACTGGGTGATGCTTACCAAGCAATCACTCTTCTAACTTTTATAAGTTTGAAAATCATGTGATATGCACATGTTGTATACTTTTTAAAAGAAAACAAAAATCAAAGTATTGGATTTTGGTAAAGTATCTATTTAAAGGATTAAGTTCTTTACTTACTGTTCTAAAACTGGTTGGCATGTATCCCACTTCAGCCAGAAAAAAAAAAAACATGGAAGAGCTAGGCTGAAATTATATTTGGCTTTATCTGATTCTGTTGTTGCCAGTTTTGTTGAGTCCAGCAGGGAAGCAGCCATGAGAGATTTATTCTCAGATGCTAACACAGTGACTCTTGCATAGTGGATGCTCAGTAGATTTCAGGTGCACAAATGGATTGGCTACACAGTATCACCTTGGAAGACTCAGAGCAAGAAAAGAAAGAACATCAAAGGGCATCAGGAACACTCAACTTTAATGATTCACTAGGGAAATTCATGAGACACAACAGTCATACCCTTGGTTGTGATTTATTAAAGCATAAGAACCCAAACCACACTCAGCAATGGATAACTACACATGAAATGAAATTCATTCAAAAATAGGCAAAAGTTTGCAGGCGTTTCCTCCCGCACAGAATACGTTCCACTGCCCCCCATAGTATCACGTACACGGTGGGAAAACATTGCCTACTGAGGATCCAGTCAGGACTCTGAGCTCCCAGGTACTGGGCACTGGTCAAACTGTTCAATATTCTGTCCCTTAAATCACTCAGCCTTTCTGTGAATTATCAATGCCACAAACTTTTGTTGAATGGACAAATAAATCTTTGAATATATTTGCATATGTTCTTTGAAAAGTAAGTTTTGCTCTTGGTTGAAATTTTAATACTTTAAAGTCCTTTAAAATAATGCTTTGCTGTCCTACTCTGCTAAGGACAGAGGACTCTTTTCTCCTTAATGAATTAATAAAAAATGATCCAGAGCTCCAAATAGAAAATAGATGTATTTAAGTGGATGTTAATGGGCAAATTATTGTCTTCTGATGAAAGGATAGGTTAATTGTGCTAAATTGCCTTATTAGCACCAATTCTTCACCCTTTTAATAATACATGCCTTTCCCGTGTAATACTGCAGCTCTTTCCATCAAAAATACATCATGCTATCCTCACTCCTCAAACCTGATTTTGATCATACTCATTTTGGGCCAAGAAGATGTCATCATTCATGATACAAGTGGATGCATTAAAAATTCTCTCCAAGACTCTGTTTACGTTCTTGGGATGCCACTGACCCAACTCCCAGGAGAAGGATGAGAGCTGAGAGCCACCTGAAGCGATGCTGACAGCTTCCATGCAAGGCCATTCTGGAGCAGCCAACTCCACCACATGCCTGAGTGAGCCAAGCCAGGATAAAATCTACCCAGCTGGGCCTGCTTGAGGTCAGTTGAACTGCACTGACACATGAGATAAACATTTATTTTTATATGCTGCATATTAATAAAAGTCATGTAAAAGTCAGAGAGGCAAATTACAGGATACATTTTGCCAAGCCACAAAGTAGAGATTGTATAATAATATAACCACTTATAGCTGCCTGGAAGCTCAATCCAGGTATTTCCTGGAAATGATAGTTCTAAAGCACTTTTTATTGGTTCAGTTAATTTAAGCCATAAGAAAAACCAGCATTTGAATGCAGGGCTTTGATCAGTGTCAGCTGGCATGATTTGGGGATAGTCATTAACATGCAGGTGAAGAAGGTTGAGTCTCATTTCACAGAGCGTGGGCTCGGGGGCTGGGTTTGGATCCTGGTTCCAGGTCTGATGACTACAGATCCTGGGAGGCCGCAGGTGACAGTGGAACGCATTGGGTTCCTACCACTTGCTCGGATTCCCCGGATGGAGTTCACAACCCCTTGCTGTGACCCAACACAGTATCATGCATTGTGGGCAGGGATCAGTGAATGGGGAGTCAATCCACAGCCCCTCCATCTGCCATCTTTTTCAAAAGACAAAGTTACGTTTTAAAAAGGCTTATTTATTTTTTATTGAAAAGTCAGATATTCAGAGAAGAGGAGAGACAAAGAGGAAGATCTTCCATCCATTGAATCACTCCCCAAGTGGCTGCAACAGCTGCAGCTGAGCCAATCCAAAGCCAGGAGCCAGGAGCCAGGAGCTTCCTCCAGGTCTCCCACATGGGTGCAGGGATGCAAGACTTTGGGCCATCCTCTACTGCTTTCCCAGGCCACAAGCAGGGAGCTGGATGGGAAGCGAGGCTGCAAGGATTAGAACTGGCACCTATATGGGGGTCCTGGCCCCGGCAAAGTGAGGCATTTAGCTGCTAGGCTACCGTGCTGGGCTCAATAAAGTTAATTTGATATATCATTTTACGCTCACAGCATAAGGAAATACTTGCATAAGCAAATATTTATTTGGTGGTTGTGTTCTGCTCATCCCAAACAAATATATGTATATATGTATATTCTTTTCCAAAATAAATAGGTGTGTGTATTTTAAATATATAATATGTGTGTATGTGTGTGCATTGTAAATATATAAAATATTTATATATCTCTGTGTATATATGCATATTTGTATATATGTTTGTGTATAATATATGTTTTTTTATATATATATATACATATATAAAACATACTTGTACAAAACGTATATATTATACACAAATATATTGTATTCTCCAAATGCCTGCAATGGTTGGGACTGAGTTTCACTAAATTTGGGATCTGGGGACTCACTTCAGGTTGCCCATGTAAGTGTGAGTGGCAGGTCCTCAAATACTTGAGCCATTGCAGCTACCTCCCTGGGTCCTATAATCAAGAGGAGAAGGTATTCTGATGTGATATGCAACCCTGTTATGTGCCAGGCTAAACACCCACCTCACCCTCTATTCTTATATCTCTATTTTTTCCAGTAATTGTAAACCTGTTTCAATCTGAAAGACATTAGCCTGGCTGAGTAAACAGAGAAAGGAAGGTAAGCTGTCCTGTGAAGCTGTGGTGAAGAACTGGCAGGTGAGTCTTGAATTTTACAACCTGGAGAGTTAGTGGCAGAACCAGATATCAAAAGGAGACGCAAGGAACGCATTTTGTCTCCTTGTAGGTATCTAGCATCAAAAGAAAAATAAAGACTAGTCACAGAAAAAAGGATAAATAGTGGTTCTACTATAACCCCGAATTCTCAGAGTCACCTGCTTGGACACATCCACTACTCAACAATAATGAGTCAGCCTGCTGTAATAGGTAATTTCTTAGAGATTCCGAAGTCATTTTTAAAATTAAATTTATTCATTAATTACATTGTGTTGTAATTACATAGAATCTGGGATTCTCCCCCCATCCTTCCCCCATGGTGGGTTCCCCCACCTTGTTGCATAATCATAGTTCAAGTTCAGTTGAAATTCCCTCCTTGCAAGTATATGCCAAGCTTAGAGTCCAACATCTTATAGTCCAGTCAAGTCCAACTACTTATTGGGTAGACCCTCTCTGGTCTGAGGGCAGAGACAGCAGAGTATCATCCCGGTCAAATAAAAGCACTAACATACCATCTGCAACAATTAACATCGTTATGGAATTAATTGAGATTCCAAAGTCATTTAGAGCAAGTTTCTACTTGACAATATTATGGTGGCACTACTTATCATAACAAATTATCCTGTAATTTCCAATAACTTTAAATAGTGACTATTTATTTTATGCTCACTTAATAATCCTGTGTAGGTAATTTCTTCCTTAACATTTTTCAAGGACTCAGACTTTGCTCATATTCTGGTTGCCTCTTTTCCAAAGGGGGTCCCGTACAAACATCCAGTGCACACAAAATAAAGAATCAATGAAGCTCAGCCACCTCTCCAAAGCTCCAATCCCAGAAGTTGTACTCTCTCAGATCATTCATTGGCAAGACTTAGTCACATGGACACACAGACGTATTAAGGATGGAGATTGTATATTGCTTGTCTTCTCCGCTATCCAACAGTCTCCTAACATCAACTTAGCACCGTGAAAGTAGAAGTACACTGTTTGTATGGAAATTACTACCCTTGACAAACACAACTAGACTGTATCCAAGGAGCTATTACAGGATTTCAATGTCATGTGTGCTCAATACACATGGCATGCTGGACTTGAATCACGTACCACCCTTATCCCCTAGTGTTCATATAGCTGTTATTGATATGTTTCTTGGCTGTCATTGAGTAATTGTACCATGCCAATGATTTAGTTCATTCACCAGATCTGTGAGATGAGCAATGACCAGCATCTCTAATTTGTAGAAACAGATTTGATGATAGTTGAGCAACTTGCCCAAGGTCACAGTTTAATGAGTATAAAGCTGGAATCTGAAGGCAAGTCTGTCAATCTGACTTTACAACTGAAATATTTTAAGGCATCTAGTGGCTACTTCTCAGTTTTTAATTCAATCACATGTACTGTTCTCCATTATCGACAACTTGCTAGTTTCTGAAGGGAAAAAACCAAACAACTAAAACTTAAATAAGCTTGTCTTCCTCCTCTCCACAGCTTATATACATTTAATCCAACAGTAATCTGCTTTGAAAAAAATCAAAACCTAAATGATTCTTTCCATGTAGCAAATTTAGTCTATTTCAGCATATCAGGAGGTCAGTAAATACAGTTAAGGTAAATCAAATTCTCACCCATTTTCCTGTACTATATTCTGGTTTCAAATTAGGACTTAGGAAAAGATTGGAAAATATAAGTTGAGATGAGATTTTTATTCTGTTTATTGTAGAGTTCAAAGGCTGTCAGCAAAGAGTGAACTGTTATTGCAAAGCAGATTTCATTCTAATCTGAAGATATACCTTAAGCATCAAAGTCAGGGAACTGTCAAGCCCAGCTCCCGTAAACTGTGCATTGTTCCTAGCCCAAATGATGAGAAGAGAACATTGTGAACTGCTTCAGATATATCCTTGGAGAGTATCATCTCTCTCTGTGAACCCAAGCAAGCAGATCATTCTAGTAAAACTCACGAGAAGTAGTGCTAATGTGTCATCTTCATCAAAAATAGGGGCCCAGCATGGTAGCCTAGTCACTAAAGTTCACACTTTGCATGTGCCTGAATCCCATATGGGCACCGGTTCTAATCCTGCCAACCCCACTTCCCATCCAGCCCCCTGCTTGTGGCCTGAGAAAACAGTTGAGAATGGTCCAAAGCCTTGGGACCCTGTACCTGCATGCGAGACCCAGAAGAAGCTCCTGGCTCCTGTCTTTAGATTGGCTCAGCTGCAGCTGTTGCGGCCACTTGGGGAGTGACTCAATGAATGGAAGATCTTCCTCTCTGTCTCTCCTCTTCTCTGTATATCTGATTTTCCAATAACAATAAATAAATACAAAAATAAATACATAAATAATAATTTAATGCAGGTAATATGCTGTTAAAAATATTATGGATCGTAACTGGCTTCTCTCACATTTCTCCAAAGACTGAGAAAACTGGTAAGGAGCTTAAATTAGCTGAGGAAATCAAGAATCAGTATTCAGGAAAATTTAATATTACATTCTTTCTCAAATCACATTTGAACTGATGTACACCTTCACAAAAATTTAAGCCAGCTTTTTTTCCCAAGGTATTTTCTTGGCCTGGGGAGTTTACTGTATATGCTTACAGGAATGATTTTGTTTTTTGAGATGGGTAGATATTGTTAAAATTGGAAAAAAGTCCCATCAATGATTTATGTTCACTGCACCAGTGGATAATTCACTTTGCTGGTTACATCAGACAAACCTTCAAAGCTCTGTGGTTTCCAGGTCTCTTTCTCTCAGACAGAAAGTCTAATGGGTTAGGATGACCCTCTGAATATTAAACCTGTAATTTGGGCAACGCTACTTTGGCTGTACGTACAGGTACAGGGAGGGAAAGGGGATGAGAAAACATGTTGCATTCACTTGACTTTCTGATGAAATACATCTCTGGGTATCATCCATGGGCTAGCACTGGCTATGCAACTCCAAGCTCACTACCAGGAAGTCTGTGAAGTACCAGAGAGTCAAGGATGCTAAGCAGACAGTGTTTCTGCCAGTCACACCAGGAACAGGCACCCAGCTTTCCTGAGAAGTCAGCTGGAAGCTTTCCCCTGGTGCCAAAAATGCCTGCAAAATGAGATCAGGAGGTTCAAGGAAATCAGCTAGGGCCTTTTCCCCCTGTATTCACAGGGACTGTCATTTATATACAAACAAAATCTCAGCAGAATTGTGGTGGCAGATATTCACATAACACTCAATCTTGTGACACTGAGTTTGAATTTCTTGACAATGACCTGGGTAGTTAGTTGATGAGATAAGCTTCAAATAATTCCCAGATGAGCCTGAGAAATCCAAAATTTGATGATTGCATGTATGATTTAGTCAATAGATCTCATAAAGAAATATATTTATATGCGTGTGTACATATCTAAATCTATATCTATAACATCTATATCTATAACTATAGCAATTGTCCAGCACAGTGGCCCAATAGCTAAGTCCTCACTTTGCAAGCATCGGGAACCTACATGGACATTGGTTCCTGTCCCACTTCCCACCCAGATCTCTGCATGTGGCCTGGGAAAGCAGTAGAAGACTGCCCGAAACCTTGGGCTCCTGCACCCATGTGGGAAACATGGAAGAAGTTCCAGTCTCCTTGCTTCAGATTGGCTCATCTCCAGCCATTGTGACTACCTGAGGAGTGAACCAGCAGATGGAAAATCTCTTTCACTCCATAAATCTGATCTGCCTTTCCAATAAAAAATAGCAAATAAATCATATATGTGTATATATATAAAATCTTTCGAGTATCAACTTTGTTTCTCAGGTCGTACAATCTGCAGTAGCTTGTGAACAAAGCTTTCTGTGTGTGCAGGCTGCAATGTTAAAGCTTAGAGAAGGACACGTGAGGGCCAGTGCAAAGCCAACAACAATATGGACATCAGTTTGTCTCATGACTACTGTGTATCCAATCCAGTTCCCTGTTAATGGCTTGGGGAAAGCGGTGGAAGATGGCCCAAGTGCTTGATCCTCTGGGACTCTTCAGGACCTGTAAAAAGGTCCCGGCTCTTGGCCTCTGCTTGGCTCAATTCTGGCCATTGTGGCCATCTGGGGATGAGCCAGAAGATGGAATATATTTGTTTCTCTAACTGCCTTCTCTCCCTGTGCAAATAAATAAATATCTTTTTTAAAAGAAATAAAAACATTGAGTACAGAAAAATACATGACCACAAATATTTTTTTCTATAATGACATAGTGCAGAATGTCTCATAATAAAATACTGAAGAGATTTTTTCCAGTGTTAAGAAATTTTTAAATTAATGTTATGCAAGATAAAGTAGTATCTTCCAATCTTGTTCTTTAGAAAATTATGATGGCATCCATATTTCATCATAACTTGAACTTATTATCCATCATTGATATTTCAAGCACTTTATAAGCAAATTGCTATTTTTATGAAATAAATTCCTCAAATTCTGTTCATTTTGATTAGGAAAGATATGCCTAAGGGAATATTGAAACTCATGCACAGACTCCCACTTGTTAACCTGTTCTCATTATGACGAAGTACCGCTTATTACTCACCCACACTAGTGGACAAAAAAGGTTGTGTTAAACCAGTCTTTGGTCTTGGACTGTGGAGAAAATATCACCATCATTTGTCCAGACCAAATCATTGTAAATATTGCTTATTAGAAGATCACTGGAATTTCCTCAAAATGATATCACAATGTTCCTTACAAGCATCTTATTCTTCTTGATTTTCAAATTTCAAATGATATTATTAACAGTCACGCAATGCCTTCTAACGTACTTTTTCACTTTTTGTTGTCTGAAGGTTGTTTTCCTGGGTACAAAGGACAGCTTTGAGGAATCTTGATGGCTTGTGTTTTATTTATGTCTAAAAGAAGACTCAGTCTGTCTGGCTTATAGAAGCTAAAAAATGACCAGAATTCTAAAAAGCCATGCCATGTGAACAAAAAAAAAACAAAACAAAACCATTATTTCACATTAGGATCCCTGTCTTCTTGAAACCCTGAATGGTAACAAATAAATAGTATTTATTGGGCACAAAGCATAGAGGGAAAATTTTCAAATAGAAAATTTCAGAGACTTGTTGGAAGAGTTGAATCATATATATTAGTTAACTAAGGAAATTGAAGAATTAAAATCGTGAGCAAACAGCAAGAAAAACCACTTAGTTAAAATATACAACTCTCATTCATCCTCTGAATAAGTTATAAACTAAAATGACTATTCCGTGAAGGAGTTCAAGATACTTATTTGTGAATATGCCTCTGTTCCCAATAGCATGTCCCGTGTCAACACCTTGCGTCACAATGATTCCAGCGAATAAGGTTAAGAACTCACATGCAACAGGCTTTTTAGATACCTACCAACACCTGCGTCTATTTCCAAGTCAACAAAACTGCCCTCAAGGAAAATTCCTCTTGTCTGGGCCCACACAGAATGATATGGCCATATACTCCATAGGAAATCAAATAGATTTTTCAAAGGCAATTGAACACCACACAGTTTGTTACTTTATTGTGTAACTGGAGATTCTGAACATCTGAGGCGTTTGAATTGATACCATGCAGCTACCATGATAGGGCTCATGTCTACAACATGATTCACACTCAGGAGGGAAAAAGTGAGTAGACACCGGGGGGGAGGGGCTTCTGGTCGACTCTTAGAAGATGATGAATGTACAGATTACTAACCCCAAGGTTAACAGCCAAGAGACCAGCTTTAACCAACTGCACATGTTCAGAGTGCATAGCGCTTTGGACTCAGCCAGGAAAGGCAGCAAGTTAATCACAAGACACAGCTACACGTGGACAGGGAACGCAAATCCGAATGAATGCTTTCCCCACAGTCAGTCGAAGCTCAGCAAATAGCATACGGATCACCCATAGCTGGAATCCAAGCCTTGGAGTAAGGATCATGGAGACTCAAATCCCTTGCCTCTCATTTACTGTTTGAGTTAAATGTAAAGCACTTAATTCTGAGCTCCACTATTTGCATTTGTAACATAAGATTTGATGAGAATTAAGTGAAAGAAAAAAGGTAAAGTGCCCAGGATACTGCATGTTGCATAAACTAAGTTCTTATGTGTAGATTCAAAATGATTGACAATGCTGTTTTAAAATTTTTAAAAAATAAGATTCAGAAAAGTATATTTACCTCAATAGCAGAAGTTGAAACATTTGCCTGTGTGTGTCTGTGTGTCTGTGTGTGCGCATCACATACTTAGACCAGATTTTAGTAAACTCCATAGAGAGACAATTATATTAGGCTTTGCAGGGCAGACGGTGTTTTCTCTTGCAACTAATCATTTGTGTTTTTGCAACTCACCAGTCATAGACGGTACATAAATAGATAGGTGTGGTTGTTCCAATAGAACTGTATTGACAAAGCCAGGAGCAGTTCTGATTTAGTCTGAGAGCTATCACTCAGTATCCACTAGTAAAAGTCTGTTGTATAAATCATGCTGGATATCCTTCCATATAACTGGAAAGTTACACTAGAGCCCAGCACCAACAGTTGCCTCTGGGGAAAATCAAATGGATGATTGAAGACACAGATCTGACTTTTTGTCAAGTCTTTTTATAACTGAATTCTGGGCAGTATACTCTATATACATCACCCATAAATTTGCCTATGAGAATAATTATTATTCCCATAGAGCAACCTACTTGCTAAGTAGGAAGATAACATCCCTCCTTCTTTCGTTGGGTCATTGTGGAAATGAATCCAACAACAGGCAGAAATGTGTTTGATAAATAAGAATGTACCTCCTAAATATGCAATGCTACTGTCATTGTTTTATAGTTGTAGTGCCTGGAGAGGCAGCAAGCTCAGTAGCTGAGAGCCTAGACAATACCTTTCCAGGAACCGCACCGTGGCACCGGTTGAATGCACACACCATTCAACCCCAGGCCCAGAGTAGCCACCCAAGTTCTCATGGGGCCCACACTTAATAATCCATGATAATGATTGATTTGTTTTCATTTTGTCTGAAGACTGAGAGAGAGGAGAGGTGAAAGAAGAAACAGAGAGAGTGAGAGAGAGAGAGAGAGAGAGAGAGAGAGAGAGACGTTGTGTCTGCTAGTTCACTCCCAAATGCTTGCAATGATCAGGGGCTGATGCAGGCTGAATCAGGAGGTGAGAGCGCAAGTCTCCCACGCAGACAACAGGGACCAAAGCATCCAGGTAGCATGACTTGTAGCATGTGGGAAGTGAAATCAAGTAGAGTTGGACCCAAACGCAGCCACTCAAACATGGGATGCAGCTATCTTAAGCTATGTCTTAACCACCATATTAAATGCCTGCGTGGAATTTACTGGAAAAAAAAAACAAAGGCCTGAAACAATGAATACGTTTTCCTCTTTTTGCTCAATTTCCATGTCAGTTCTGGAGTTATTCAATGTTGAACCCTGGCCTCTCGACATTTGCAGCTTCTGTAAATGTGTATAGCTAAAATTGATTGAAACAATGACCTTTGACATAATAAAATCTTCAAACACTAAATAAGATTTAGTTAAGCCATATAAAAATATGTTATGGTAATACAATAAACTAGATAAACGTATTGTAAAATTATTTTCAACAATCAATGTGAAACAAAAAAGTTCAGGTTAAATTCCAGTTAAACCAAATAATGTGTTTTCATTACCAGCGGACATGATTGAGATTTATTTCAGGGGCAGATATAAAGTATTTTTGGATGATATTCCTTTTGTAATTGTTTATACTGTTTGGCATGCATAAGGAAGAGACAGAATTATTTCAGGAAATGGAAAGGTGAATCAGTAAAGTATAATTAGGAATTCATTTCTTTTTCTCCGAAAAGTTAAAATATAACAATTTTGACAACATGAGCAATACTGATGCATACTTGGTAAAGTGCACACTCTAATCGTATTCAACCAATTTGAAAGCGTTTTAAAAATCTGTCACTTTTTTTTTCCATGTACAAAGTTTGAGCTGGAAGGTGGAGGGTGCTTGGATGTCTATTGTTTTTCAAGATTTATTCATTTATCCACTCGAAAGGCAGAGATACAGAGAGAGATACAGAGAGGAGAGCAACACGGAGACAGTCACATCTTTTATCCTGTACTCCATCTTTTATCCTTCTTTATAACAATGCACTATTGAGGGAGACAATGCCATGTATGACCATTGAGTAATCCTGCAGTAGGACAACAATGAACAAAATTGTTTGTGTGCATGAATTTGAACTTGTTGAGCAATAGACTGCATAGGGACACAGAATTTTGTAGCAAATTCTCCAGGTAGCCAAACATAAAAGCTCTTCCTGGCTACGAGGCAGCATAGCAAGGAACCGCTTCACCAAGGCAAACGCTAATTAAACCTCTGGGAATCTCTTCTACGGCAGGGAAGATAGAAAGAGAATAGCAAGGTGACTAGTTTATGAATAGCTCCCTAAAGATGAAGAAAATAAACCAAATGAGAAATTAGTGGGGAAAAATGAAAAACAAAAAGCCATGACCATAAGACCCATTCCTGCTGATGGGCCTGAGAGTGGAAGTTGTGTGAATCACGGAGCATGATCAGTCCTTTACTGCCAGCATAGTAACGATGCAATGGATCTCCCAGAAATGAAAATTCTGAAGTCATGCGCAGTTGGAGAGCTCTTCTCATTGTGGCTCAGAAGCTCTAGATGCGGTCTCATGACTCCTGACGGCAGAATAATTCATGGCTGGTAGGCTAGGAAGACTTCTAGAACTTCAATAAGTTGGGCCTCTTCTCTGTAAGGAAAACATAAAATTACTTATACAAACATAGATATAAAAAGGGGATGCTCATTTATAAGGAGAAAAGAAATCACAACCAATCACAAGTGTTAAAAACCTGATAAATGACAAATTATTTCACATTAATGACACATAAATATCACATAATCACTGTGGGATTTATAAATTGATACAAATCAGATCCCATATCTTTTTGTCAAGATGCCAGGGAGACAGAAAAAGGGAACACCCTGGAAGACATTTCAGATTTAGATGGCGAATGTAACCTCATAACTGAGATAGGAACTTGGACACACTGACATCCAGCCACATCTTCCCAAACTAAATATTTCCTCCAGTTATGTTCCTGGAGCAAATCTTATTCTTAACCTCAGGAATTCCAGCCATCCAATGTGATGGAAGGCAAAACAGTGGAGCCGCAGAGGTCTTCGACAAGCAAAGTCCACAGGTTTCTCATTCTTGCAAATTTTACAGAAAGGCGTTGTGGTGAACAAACTGCAAGCACATTGTTGGATTCATCCAAGACCCTGGCCTGGGATCATGCAAGCAAGGTTTTCAGCAGCTCAGCTCAGTTCCCTTAGCTTCACAAGAACTTTGTCTCCAGTCAGCCCCAGGTGTTCCTAAACCAGACATACGTTGCTTCTAGCAGAGGAAAAAATAGACTGGTCCAAGCAATCGACTTTCATTAAAAAAAAAAAAGGATTAAAACACTGAAATATAATTTATTTATAGCATCCTATTTTATATTTGTAACACCACAAGGAAAACTCCAAGAGATATTTAAAACTACATATGAGAAATTTTTGCTTATTTTTCCTTTGATTTTGGCAGAAGGAGTAATGGTATTTCAGTGCCAAATGGTGTAAACTTTCCAGGTTATGTGAAATGATATGAAGAATGATAACACAGGGCTCTCAACCTAGGAAACAACTATCCTGTAAGAATATTAAACTTCTCTCTCAGACACTCAACAGAACAAAAGAAATGTTTCAAGGCCATTCTCCCAATACAATTTAAGCCCTTCCTAGCCAAGGCTAAAATCTGGGGCCACAGTTTTATCAATCAGAAGACTCCTCAAGGAACAGGCTATTTCAGAGAGCCACAAAGCATATGTTTGAGAAAGAAGCCCACAGGAAAGCTATGTTCTATATTTTTTTCAAGGAAAACTGAGATAATGAAAGAAGATGTGAGAGAATGATGCTTTGAAGTGAGGGTTTTTGCTCAGAGGAAACAACCCATGACCGGGCACTCAGTGAGGGTTGGCAAGTAGAGCATGTAGGCCATTTCACTGCTGAACAAGTAAGAAAAGTGGGACAGAACGTAGAGGTATGCCAAAGTGGTGGTGTCAAGAATTTGCCCTGCCCTTAGTACCCAGCAATAACAACGGGTGATATGTGACAAGAAGGCCCACAGCCACATGTGTAATCTATATCCTTTGTCCTGGAGAGACCAACAGTAAATGCCAGAGAGAGGGCAGCCCCTTTGCAGGACAGATCTTTTAATTAGGATCCTGTGGCAGGGGCAAGTTCATGCCTATATCTACTGAAAAGACCCACCTGCATCACCATGGAAATGGGAGGTGTTCTGATTTGAGTTGCCAATTCTTGTCAACGTTTTATTTTACATTTTATTTATCTTAATGTGATAAAGAAATAAACATCAGTCCAGCGAATTCACAGATACGATGATGTCTCCTCTTAAAATTGATTTCCCAAATAAATGAAGTATAGATTTCTATTTGGAACAAGTCATACTGCGACATCACAAAAATGATGAAGCTGGAATGTGAACTAGGAAGCCTAGCAAATAGCCTTAATGATTCTTTCCCTTCCTTGGGAGTGAAAAGAGACCATTTTGCAAGATACCAGAGAGAGCATAGCTTGCGATAAAGGAAATCCAGACCTCTGACTTCTAAAATTCCATCAAATAAAAATCATAATAGAAAACCCAAAATGTAGCTGTTAGCTTCTTCTGCAAGGTTTTAAGTTTTAGCGGGGCTCACAAGTCACTAGGTCAGTTCCTAAAGTACAAGGTACAGAGTTATGATTTAAATGCAATTCTCTTACCTCCCACTTCTGTGGTAGCGGTTCCTCTAGTGCTGGTTTGGGAAGACATTCTGGCAAAAAATTGATAAGGTAGAGAGAGAATCATCATAGATATGAAAGTGGAAAAATCTCTTAAGCACAACTAAAGTACTTGCTCCGTAGCTATTCCTGCAAACAATTCTATAAAATGTCGTGAGGTGAAGAGTTGTCAACACCAAAATACACATCAGGAAACTCAGCAGGAAAATGTGATGAGAACAGCTCACAGAAAACATATGCACTTCTGTGTGTGTTCACATCAACATACTTCCACTCCACACATCCATGAAATGGGTGCTGACTGATGAAAATCAAGGTAGTATTCTGCCACAGTAATCAAGAACAGCCCTGAGCTCCTGGATTCAAGCGCCAGCGATGTGACTTTTGGCATGTTTTTCAACTTCTCTAAACTTCAATTTCTTCAAAACAGCAATAACAGCAACGGGGCTATCTTATGGAGTTCCTGGGAGGATTAAAAAGGCTCTCTACACAAAACATAGAAAACCAGGCCATACATGGCAAATAACTACAGGAGTTATTACTACCACCCTTTCCCTGGTACATTGAAAATATATGCAAATACACAGAAGGTTCATCTTTAATAACTCTGTGAGTCACGTTTCCACTACAAAGTTATAGCTATATTATTATTTAGAAGCCTGAAGCATTTTCATGCCAGCATTTGACACACGAATATATCAAGGTAGTGTGCCACAGTTTGAATAACCTCAACATTTACTATAACCTCAACATTACCAGGTCCTTGCTGGACAACTTGCTCTTACCAGGAGTGGCTGTGGAAATAAATGGCCTGGTAGCCTGAATCTTTTTTTTTGATATAGTCTCCACACTGATTCTTCGGTTAATCAACTGGCCCAGATTCTCAGTACCACCAGGAAGTGAACAGGAGGCATCAGAGAGGCATAAAGGGGCACTTAGCCCAGTCTCAGACAGAAGCCTGAACCCCTGGAGATGAGATCTGCTAGGTAAGCAGCAAAGAGGAGGGAGGAATGCCCATTGCATCTAAACGCCCAGAGCTGAGATGTGCTGCCCCCGCTGGGAATGCACAACTCCTCATATAAGCTGAGCTACAATTAGGCTTGGACACAAGGCTAAGAAATGACTCACGCTCAGCTTAAAGCATACCTACGGGTCCTTGAGAGACACCAGGGCCCATGTGTCACACTCAGGATTTCAGGCCAACTGGGAGCAACTGCAGGGCTTTGTTGTGGGGACTGGCATGGTCTTCTTTGTGAAGAGACTGCTAACATCTGTGTAACGGGAATTCTGAACCTGGAGTCCATAGATACCTCTGGAATTCACTGACTCTGTGAACTGATACAATACAAAAGAATGGTGGCAGTAACAAAGGTGCTGTTACTGAACAATCTAAGGCCTTACTGAAGGGGCAAGCCTTCCTATCTCATGTCTTTGTTGTTTGTTGGTAACTGTTTAGATAATGATTTTCTGTAATCCTCTGTGCTTTATGTCATGCTTTATCCTAAGGAAGGGCCCCTACATTTCTTCAGTTATGCCAGCAGTCCATGGCACAGGAGAGGCTGAGAATACCTGAGGAAATATTACACATACATCCTCCAAGACTTTGCAAAGTTCCTCATGACACTGACCAGCTGAATGGGCAAAAGTTCCTGCTAAAACCACAGACTCCTAACAAGCTAACAATTAAACAGGCTAAATGGAAGTCTTCTACTTGCTTAACTGCGTTTGCTAGCAGGAAATGTCAAAACACTCAATCGTTTCTTTCCAATCTGATCTCTAGCACACGTGCAGGTCAAATCCTGCGTGGCATTTCAGATTTCTTCCATGCAAACATTGCGTTGCAGTGCATGCTGCCTGGGGATGTTGCCCCAGCCACCTCTCCTCCTGCTGGAATGCAACCTACAGCAATCAGATGGTTTTGACCACTGTTTGTACCCCTCATCCTCCAAATAGATGGCATTAGTGGTGTGTGGTGGAGGGTCTAGGGGAGGCATATACAAAGGTGAAGCCAATCACTGTATCACATTCTCCCAACCACAGGACACTAGCTTGTCAAATCACAGACTCTAGACTCTGCGGGAACAGCTTACAAGATTCTTGTCTTCCTTGGATTGGAACCCAAGGGAACTCCTATGACAATTTCACTGCCAAAGTAAAGAGCTTCATAGCAGAAATCAACAAGTCAGTCCTCATCACGCCATTAGATCCTTGAAGACAAAGCTAACAATGAACTATGTAAAGTTTTAGGCAGCTTTTATTTTAAAGAGTCATTTAACCTTTTGACTAAAGAGTAGAGGATCCTAACCAAGATGCCCCATGTCCATGTGCTTTCCGAGATAAGTCTGTACCATACGTCATGGATTTGTTTCTTCCCAAATAATACAGGATCGCATAAATTTTTGGTGAAAAAAAAAATACTTGTTTCTCTACTGTTAAAGAAGAACATCAAGTCATTGAAGGTACAAAGGTGTTGTAGTTGCATCTTTGGCATCCATGATGCATTAGCAGCTCTCCTTAAACTAAATTTTGCTAAGTATTCTCCACAAATCACTCAAAACATGGGTTAAGCTAACAGCTGGCATTCCTGAGTTTCAGGCTAGGAGTATTGAATAAAATCTCTCAAAGGAATGGTGAGACCCAAGAATCTGCATTTGGCTCAAGGCCCCCAATTTTCACATAGGCAGAAAACCCTAATAACCTTCTTCCTTTACTGTCACTAACAATGCAGAAAGCTTGGAGGGCTCTGCCTTGACCAAAGTAGAATTATCCTGTGTTAATTCTTTACTTGGTACATTTTGCTTTGAAATTTCATGTTATTGTTTGTGGGTTGGCACAGATGAATTTTCATGTCCAAATGTCCCATGTGCTATTGTTTCTGAAGCTTTTGGGTACAAAATAGATTCCAAGGACTTATTCTAGATTCAGCTCACATGGCGGAGCCCTGAAAATACATACTGAAAAAAAAAACACTTTGCTAGGCAATTCTGATGCATCCTGAAGTTTTCAGAACCATTGAACTAGACAGATCAAGGCTAAACTGAATTCAAGACCAAACAAAAAGGGAGAGATAAACCTGAGATCTTTTAATTCCCTTTTCACTTGGTCAAGCCAATAGATATCTTCATTTTTTTCCCCATTTGTATTTGGCTCTTGCTCTTTTCAACGCACCACATTTTAGCCCCTATGGAGTTTTAAAATTCATGGTGCTCTTTATGTAGAACAATTTTAGCCACTTGCAGATGCCAACTGGTTTCTAATTAGGAAGATCCCTAAGGAAAGGCTTGGACACTCTTCTGGGCATTGCTGTGTACATATCTTGTCACTACCCAGCAAGGCTTACCGCTTGATGAATTTTAAGATATTTTTTAAAGTAGGCAATTGTGCATACAATTGAAAATGCAAAAATACTGCTGCTTTCATGAAGTAAATTCACTGTGAGCTCTGAATATGCTTTCAGTGCCACAGTCAAAACTGAGTTTGAGTGATGCATACATTTCAGGTGTAGGCATACTATTACTTATCTCTTTGCAGATACAGATTGTGGCATCTTCTTCAAACTAGCTGTAGAAATGAGCTGCATATAGGTAAGCAGAAATGCTGCCATTTCTTATGAAATTTTTGACAACGGATTCAGTTATAACTGAGAACTTTTCCTCCATTGTGAACTCTGCACTACTGGGTGGGAGAAAGGAAATCGCGTTTATATAAGTGTTTCTTTCTCCCCCATGGACGGTTTTGTTGATTTGTTAACTCTAGGCTTTCCCTAATATTTCTCATGGTGGTGATATATTGGATAAAGTTAAGGGGACAGCTGAGTGAAAAACCAAGACAAAGAGAGAGCCAGTAAAACAAACAAACATGAGGGTTGCTCAATTAGTTACCTATGTCTATTAAAAAGCCACAAGAAAAACATACAGTATAGGTTATATTCATATCTATGATTTCTTCTAGGTATAAACTAAACAAAAAATCTTCTAACATTTACATTTCTTTCAATACATGGTTTTAAAAGTTGGGCATGTGTGTATTTAAAACATTCTGCACACTTGTAACAAGAAGGCTAAAGTATCTCATCATTAACATTTCCTCCAACAGACATGTTTCATCTGTAATACAGAGTACATCTATTATTCCTAAAATAAGTGATCAAATCTGTCCTTAGCAACCAAGCTTCTTGGAGCACCTCGTGTCCTCTTAATCAGTAAACAAGCCACTCTGCACTCTCAATACCCAGGGCAAACATCATTATCTCTTACATCCCTTGCTAACAAAGTAGTCACTGGGTCAGCATTTGGCCAATGCAAGAGGCTACCTGAGCATTTGTGTTATCTAAACAGTTGTTCTGGCATACCAACCAACAGGTATTTGAACTAAATATAAGGAGTCTCAGCAAATTAAAAATGCCACACACTTTGCTCACACATGCCCAGCAAGTTTCCTCTTGTGATGATTCTGTTTACAGGCATCAATAGAGTAAAACCATTACAACCATGTGTGGGGACAGGGTCTTCTGTGTGGGAGGTAGAGGAGTGCCCACCTCAGGGCAGTGTCTTCTACAATGAGAATTGGGGCCTTGCCTTTGCACATTGCTGGGTTGTCCTGTAGAAGGATAAGGAAAATGAGGGAACTAGAAAGGGACGATATGAAACCTGCCAAAACGAGTTAGTACCCCAGATAGGCAGCTGTGGATCTCATTAGGAATAGGTGATGCAGTCAGGAATGTAAGAAACCACAGGTGCTCTGCCAATGGCAGACAATGCCCACCGTGGGGCTCATTTCCAGCCATCACAGATTCCACCTCAATGTCCTTGCAAACACAGATAGCCACCTAGGTTTTCATTTCCAATCAAGTAGAGTTGCTTCTGGAGAAGCATTTGAGAAACGGGTATACTTTTACAAACCTCTCTAATTCTCTTGATCCCAATCCTTATTGATTTTACAATTTAAACAGGCTTTGACTATAATTAATCATGACTTAAAGCATTGCTTTTTAAAGGGAAAAATGAATTTCATGATTCACCAATCAACTTATGAATGCATTCTTCATAGTCTCCCAAGAGAAAGTAACTGAATTTTTTAACCTGAGATAGCAATAAGAAAAACCTACTCTTTTGAAGATGATCTTCATTTATTTATATTTGCTCTAAACTTAACATATTTCAAATCTGTTTAACTTGCCCCAAAAATTAGCTGTTAGATCTTGAATATGAGATAAACATTACAGGGGGCTGTGCTCAAAAAAAAAAAAAAAAGAAAGAAAGAAAGCAGGCTGGATGTGACCTGGCCCCTGCTTTCATCTGGCCTCTGTGGGAAGCCCTCCATAGGCATCAAATCCAGAAATAGCAGAAGCACATGGACTGTTCTCTTTCTACTCTTATTCACACTCAGCATAAATCTGCCTTTCTCGGGCTTTCACTCCTTTGATCTGAATTCTGTCCATTTGGGTAAAGCTGAGCACCTACAGTTCTCAGTAGTGACTCTTCTGTGGCTAGCTCTCCCTCGAATCTTCTTTGTGTGTCAGATATTGAAGGTTTTTTCAGATCTTCTCTTGGACCATATTACATTATTTCTCACACGTCCACATCTCAATTGCTCATCTCTAGAAACATGCTGGTTTATTCCCATTTCCTTCAGAGGCGTGAGAGCCATGTTCTGTCTGGCACAAAATGGAGCAAGAACATCACCACGCTGGTTCTGGAATATGTACTTCTGCAATGGCCTTGAAACTGGAAAGAAATTGCTGTTGCTCCTACGTTCTTGCGTGCTACTTCCTCCTTTGATCTGTGATCAATTAAACTCCTCATGGCTTTGAACGCAGGGTGCCATAAACCCCAGTGCCGTTCTTGTAATTGCTTAGCTGGACTATTTAGACCCAAGAGTAAATCAGTCTATTTGTCATTTTATAACCTATGGCTATCAAAAATATAATGCAAATGATGTGAGAACTCTTTGAAATTTTTAATTGAATCTGCAATCACTTTATGCAATAGCTACCACCCTTGCTAAGTGCTCACAGGCCAGCCTTAAAAAAATGTTATCTTGGATTTTATTTGGTTAGGTGGTAAGTTTGATGGTATAATCAGTATCCTGGGTATTGACGGTTAAAGGCTGTTAAGCTCCACATGATTGTTGCCCATTTTGGTCACCAGTGAGGAACAGATCAGCTCTCAGATCTGCAGAATGAATGAATAAATGTATCAGGCGCTTTCCATATACTAGATGATTCAATCATCTAAATAGCTATGAGGCAAGTGCTATTTTTATTCCATTTTATATATGAGGTATAAAGTGGCTGCTTTGAAATTTCAGAGCACATATTGACTGCTTACTGGAAATTAGCTATAGCACCTATATGGGAATCCAGAAGCTCTAGCCCAAGAAGGGGCGAACCAAATGTCCCCAAATTGATCACATATGTTGTATCTAGAAAGTTTAGCTATGCATTGATCCAGCCAACCAAACTTCGAGCACTTTGTGCATTTCATGAATGATGCTGTGTACCAGCATGAACTGAGGAACGAAGGAGAACTCGGGATCTGAATCCACCTTCAGGCAGGCTCGGACAGCAGCAGCCAGCGTCAATCACGGGCAAGGTAAGTGGAAATGGAAGACAAAGGGGCCATTTGTGCGTCAGTGCCAGAGTGCACATCATCAATACCCTCAACGGGCAGATAGGAACAAGAAGAAAAGCCCAGAAGGAAACTTTGAAAATCTAGATTCCAAAATGCAACGGGAGAGGACACTGCTGAGAGGCCAGGAACCATTGCAAGACTCCAACTGGGATTTAGGAGAAAGGAGCCCGTGTTGGGTAAGATTACCATCAGTACTTAACTGTCTCATGCTTGGGACTACAACTGATCACCTCTGATATGATGTGATCCTACACGATCAAAAGTGAAGGTCAGTTTTTATTCATGATGTTAGCATGAAGTGCTTGAACCAAAACAAGGTTCTTTAGTGGCTGAGTGTGAGCATCTGTGGTATGTACCTGTTCTTCATCCTGCTCATGGAAACTGGTCGTTGGTCATAAAACTTCCCAGGTTATAAAGCTTGGGAAATTGTTTTTGTTTTCTTTTGTTTAGGCTATTTCTTTATGAAATTCATATCAATACTATAAGACCAATAAAATGAGCTTAAGCCTTGACAATTCTGAGGATGAGTGCATAGTGGGAGTAATCTAAAAAGCCAGTGTGAAATGTTAGATACACAAGTATTCTCACACAACTGGCATCTGTCTAATGCACTCCTAGGCTATTTCTGTTTGACTTTTCCTTAAGAGAGATAAGTGATAGCCAAGTGTAGGTTTAATTTAAAGGCCAAGGAAAAAAGTGAGAAGATGTTTTACCACTTGATGTATAATAAGTGAAACATTCTTTCAGGTTACTCCCCTCTTTAGATGACACATTCATCTCAATGCCTATGACAATTGATAATTTCAATCAGCAAGACAGTAGCAAATGTCAGTCCTTGCTCTCCTAACTTCAGATACAAATCTTGCATCTCCCTTTTACTTTCATACCTTCCTATAGGATAATGTGCCATTTTGACCGCTGTTGTTTCTGATGAAAATGTCTGTGTTAATTCTTTCAAGAACCTCTGTGAATCAAGCTCATCTTGCTACTTTGATTAGATTTTTCACCTTTGGCAGTTTGACTATGTTATTCCAGAAACTGGATCCCAAAAAGTTGTAGAAAAAAAATGAATGCTTTTCATAAAATTTGTGGAACTTTTGGTTGTTATTTCTTCAAATAGTTCTTTTTGCCTCTTTCTTCTTCATAACGGGAACTCCAATAATACAGGAGTGATACTATTTCTGGTGTACCACAGTCTCTCGAGCTCTGATTATGGATCTTCATCCTTTATTTTTCTCCTAAACTGAATAATCCCAGTTGACATTGCTTCAAGTTTTTCAAACTTTGACTGACTCAGATCTGCTCTGAGCCTCTGTGGCAGACTGTTTTCATTTCAGTTGCTGTAATTTTTAATTCTTCATTTCATAATTTGCCTCATACACCTATGCTTCTAAATCAATACCTGTAACTAGCTAGCTGTCTAGCTCTCTAGCTTCATGATATTCTCTTCATTTCAGAGATATTATACATTAAATGTTTTAGACACAGTTTTAGTTCTAACATATTTCTTAAGACTTACTTTATTTTTATTGCAAAGGCAGATTTACAGAAGGAAGGAGAGAGAGAGAGATCTTTTGTCCGTTGGTTCACTCCCCATGTGGCCACAATGATCAGATTTGATCCAAATCCAGAAACTGGGAGCTTCTTCCAAGTCTCCCATGCCGGTGCAGGGTCCCAAGACTTTGAGCCGTCCTCTACTGCTTTCCCAGGCCACAAGCAGGGAGCTGGATGGGAAGTGGGGCAGCTGGGACATGAGCTAGCACCCATATAGGATTCCTGGCAGTTGCAAGGATCTTGCTGGGCCCAAATATAATTTCTAACATATGATTAAAATCTTCAGCAAGTAAACTCAAAATCTGGGTTATTGCAGGAATATTTTTTACTGAAAACATCTTTCTGTTTAAGAAAATCAGAAACTTTCCTGTTTTCTTTTGTGTTTTATAAAGTTTTTGTTAAATAGTGGATGGCTTACGTAATTTAATCCAGTAGCACTGGCAATCATATTTGTCCTCCTTCAGGAATTTTTTTTTTATCTTAGCTATTTTTTTTCTCTTGGACCACTTGTGTAAGGTTTATAATGACACAGAAGTCTCAGCTCAATGAATTCAGTGGGAAGAAATCCCAGGACAAACAATTCCGTAACTATCTTGGATGAACAAACACCTCACTCTTTGCCCAAAAACTCTTATATTTCTGACAAAATGAAGGGGATCTAGTATATCCATTTCCTACTAGGATGTTGCAAGAAAATATCTCAAAATGAATAATGTAAGGAAAAAGCAGTTTATTTTCTTAGTTTGGGAGACTAGAAGTATGAACTCCAACTACTGACTAAGCGAAGCTATCTTCAAAGGCTCTAGGGAAAGTATTGCCTTTTCTCCACTCTTTCTTTTGATGGTTCCCAGCCAACCCTATTATTCTGTAGCTGGTAGTTGCATCACCCCAGTCTCTGCCTCCATGTCCACACAGTCTCCCTTCCTCTGAAGATGACAGTGTGTTCTCCTATAAGAGCAGCAATCATTATAGCTAAGGTCCACACTGATCTAAACTGTGCTCATGTTAATTAATGACCATCTTATCTTCAGATAAGGTCACATTCTGAGGTTTCTGCTAAACACAGATTTGGGGGATGTGTTAAGCCTGCTATACCTGGTATCTTGTATGTAATTATATGTGGAAATAAGAATGCTCCTTGATACAATTCATATAAAATAGAGTGTTCTAACATTGTATCTTTAAGTATCAAAATCAGATGCAGCATATTAGCATATTATACTATCAAAAGCTGTAAGACCTGAACCAACACGTGTTAACATCTTCATCTCATGCATGATAAACAAAGATTGCCCTCACTAGATATTGCTTCTTATCTCTTTGGAATAGTTAAATCCCCTAAACTAAATTGTATTGCATCACTATTTTCAAAAGAAAAAAAATGATGGATCACTGTAATTATTTTATCTTCTTGTGAGTTTTCGATATATCAAAACGTTCCCATTAAAATGTACATTATTATTTTGGATACATTAGAATCTCTCAACATTGTCTATAAATTTCAAAATTTCTTACATGCTATCTCACTGTATTTTATTATACTATAAAGTTCTTTTTAGAAACTTAGCATTATTGTTACCAAAAAATCTGTTTATTATCAACTCTATCAGAGCCAGATCTCATATTAATACATCATGAGATTTTTATAGGTCAAATTCATTAATTTTCACATCAAATGATGATGGAAGCATTAGTTAAATAAGGTGCATAAGAAAACTGTCCATCAAGAGCCATAAAAGGAATTAACAAAAATTGGAAGGCAAGCCAGAATAAGCACTTCTGGAATGGCACAGCAGGATCTTCCAGAAATGTGCTTCTCCATAAAAACAATAATACTTACAAGATAAATTAAGGATCCATATTTTCAGAGCTCAGTATATGAGTCAAAAGCTACAATAATAAAGGAATGTTTAGTATAGAAAAACAATTAAATCTAAGCAATAACAGCAGCGTTCCATGGCTTTTATGTTTATCCGTCTATCTTTAGCTCTTTTATAGCCTTAAAGTTCTCCTAAAGCTGGCATAAACTCTTCATATCTGTGGGGTCCAATATCCAATTTCAATCAACTGTGTATCACAATATTCAGAAAACAGTCATACCCTTACTGATTTTTTTTTTGTTCAATTTTTAACCTACTTATTTATTTTTGTGAGATAGAGGCACACACATGCGAGCACACACACACACACAGATCCCACCCACTGGTTCACTACTAAGCATACTCAACAGCCGGGATTGGGCCAGACGAAAGCCAGGAACTCTGGGTTTCATGCTTGAAGAGTCCTGGACCCAAGGACTTGCATTATGGCCAGGTGCAGTAAACAGTGCCCATTAGCAGAAAGCAGAAACAAGGCGCAAAGCCAGAACTCCAGTCGCTGGAAGTGGAAATGGAACATCCTGAGCAGCACTTCATCGGGATGCCAAGCACATATCCCTTGTCATTATTCTTTAAGCTGCATTTGCATGGCATTTGCATTGTAGTCAGTGTTGTAAGTAGTATACAGATGATTTAAAGGATATAGGAAGACATGCAACTTAGATGAAAAGACTTCGGTACTTTAGACAAAGGTATGTCAAAAATGTATGGATAATGGAATCAAAACATAATTTTTTATTAAAAAAGTTTTGAAATCCATGCACAAGTTTTCCATAATACGCCTTTTCCAAGAATGTTTTAAATACCCCCGATACAAGGTACCAGAGAACCCAGAGGATTTTTGCATCTTTCGGTTGTTTTACAGACCAATCTCCCAGAAGTGCTGTATATTAAAACTCATAACCTTGCAGAAATTCTCTAAAAATTCACCTGCCCAGAGGATTGTTACTATTTGAGCAGCATTCCTGGAAAAACTCAATTTCCAAGGTGTGTCTTTATTTGACCAACTCAAACCCAATTCAGTGGAACACTTGCACCCAGAGGGTTTGGTGAAAAATCATCAGGAGTGTTGTTTAACCATGTATCTTTCTGAGGTAGGAATATAATGTACAACAAAGAAGAAATTGCCTAAGAAAACACACAGAAGAAAAGCTGAAGAATAAAATGCCAAGAAAGGTTTTGAAAAGCCCTGACATACACTGTATGTCTTGGAAAACCATGAATAAACGTACATCATAAATACACAAGTTCAGGAAATTCATGAGTAAACCCTATTGTAGTGACGTCATTTGATCTTATCACCTGACTCAAGAAGGAAATGATGGCTATGATAAAGATGCAATATTTATATATATATTTCATTATAATTTATGGAGATTAAATTACGCATTTAATCTTTCACACTCTTATGGCAGAATAATATCTGCACTGTGTTTCTCAAGCACCAAGATGCTGCTTATATTATATTAGACACCAAAAAGTTGTTTGAAAGAATGACATTAGTTTAACACACAATGAATCTAATTTTAAAGCTGAAGAACTCCAAAATGACTTTACAACTGGGAAAATCGAAATCTGACCTCCTTAGGAAATCACGCTCGATGAGATTATCAACACAGTGAAACTACACTCCACATCTTTAGATTCCTTATCTCCTACACTTTACTTTTCCTATCAGAGGCATTCTCAGTGGGCTTTGCACATTTGCTATAGTAATCAAGAGGATATCTTTCCTGAGTCCAAATCCTGGAGCTGTTATCCCGTTCCCTCAGAAAATAAAACATGAAAATGTCCATTAAACTCTGTTTCCCCATTTATTTTATTTGTCCCCCATTTATTTCCACATAAAAGAAATTGATAGGCTGATGCGTGCATGCTCATAATAGGACTCAAGAGTGTTAATATTCAGTGTGGTAGCAATCACACATTGTGTGCATCTTTGTAAAGAGTTGCCATGCAATAGACTTTGTGGCCTGCTCAACTCTATCTGATGGCCCTGTTGTTTCAAGTAACTTAAAGTTCTTAACCCAGGCATGGCTCACATTTGGGAATCTGTCTTTTTTTTCACAGCTGAAACTTCTCTTGTGGATTGTAGAATATTTAGCAGCATACTTGTTCTCTGCTCATCACATGCTTATAACACAATCCTCTTACCCAGTATAACAAAGTTGTTCTGTACACATTGTCAATTACCCCTGTGGGCATGATCATATTTAGTATCCATGGCTCTGGCTTCTAGTTCTTTGAGGATTAAAAATGAGTTTTATGCCAAACATTTTGTGATGTGAATCATTAAGTAATAATCTGATACGTAGTTCAGTATTTGGCATATAAGAGGTGTATGTCATGAGATGTGTTTGGATGGATGAAAGTCAGTAAGAGAAATTGCACTAATTACTGAAAGAAGTGAAAAACTTCCACTGTGTATTGAATCTTTACCATGTTCAAGGTTCTGTAGTAATTATTTTATGTATATTATAACAATGCTTTGTTGTCAAAATCCTGTTTTATAAATAAGGCGACTGAGATGTAGTTCAAAGTTACACAACTTGCAAGAGACAGGAGCAAGAATTGAGTGCCTATCTTCCTAAATTTTCACTGATGCTTTTAATAACACTCTTGATAAACATCCTTTGAAAAGGTGGAGTCAAAATTGATAGTCTCAGAATGAATAGAATCACCCATTACAATAACCATCTTTTGGTTTGTTTCCTAAGGTTATACAGGCACAATGGAAAGTTCTAAATCCAAAACAAAAAATGCAGTAAAAACTAACGAGAGCTGTTGATGCTGGCTTCACAGAATAATTTTAGACTGCAAGAATGAGGAAATGCTAGCAGGTGACACCCCAAAAGCATTTATTTATCAGCCACAAGCCCAGACCAACTTATCTTATTTGACATGCATCTCATCACCTCTACTCATGCTTGTAGCTCTCATTTTAGGTTGGGATGTTGGCAACGGAAAGTAAGTCTCAGAAAGATTTATTATGTCATTAATCAATACTCAGTGCCACAGAGCAAATAAACCACAAACACGCTGAATCTGCTAGTTCAGTTGTCTTCAGCACTGTCAACCCAAATGACTGAAACCTGGATGCTCGTTTTAGGATTGAATGTCTAAATACAAATGTATGTATATCAATAAATTCCATCTAGCAAAATTAAAAGCTATTGAATAATGACTTACTGCTCTTCTTAGACATTTCAGATCAGACCATGACACAAGGATTCTGAAGGACAGAAATTTATTCCCCACACATCACACTCAGCCTAAAAAATTTTTTTGTTATGTGCAATAAATTTGAACTTTCTCGCAGATAAATCATGTTCTGAATATCCATTTTAATCCAGTTGTTTCTTTTTAAATATCCAGCTGCTTCTGTGTTGGAATGCATTTCTCACTTTACAATGATAGGTTACCTATATAATCAGTCTACACAACTCTAACTCTTAAATACATGGTATTATTTCAACTATAGTCAATCATCAAATATATCATTTTTAGTGAAAAATCCATTTACTGCTTCTGGAAAACAGACTCTATTTGTTTAATAGTGATGGAAATAACAAAGCATTCCACTACTAACATGATGTAGAGGCAGATAATGTTACTACACATTAATATGTTCTGTTATCTCTTTAAGTCCATTAAAACTTGTCAAATACCTATTTAATATGTTCACATGGTAATGCTCCCAGGATATGCAGAGAAAGCAGATACAAGCAGAAGTAACTGCAATGGAGTAAGTTGAGAAAACATCAACTAAATACTAGTTGGAGGTTACACAAAGCAGAGATGGGGGAGCAGAGTTGAGAGCATTCCCTTTGGAGAGTGCTCCTTAATGACAGGATTGCTGGGTGCATGTGTCATGTCTCACAGGGCATTGTTGGGAGATGTGACTTGCAAAGTACAGGACACGTGATCCTACTGCATATGAAATGCCATGAGTTCATCTATAAATGCATTTATCAAAATTTAGTAGCTTATCTCACACCATAGACATTAGCTATAATGCATATCATAAGTACATTTATTTTTAATACGTTGAGTCAGTAGTCTGGGAAATAATCATTTGGAATTCCAACAAATACTAATGATAAAACTCAACATTGGAATACATAATGTAACTGGGGCACTGTTCTAAGTATTTTATATGCATTTAATGGTCACAGATTGCTTATCAGGTAAACTCTACAGTCTCCATTTTTTTTAAAGATTCACTTAATTTCATTGTATTTAACAAGAGAGGAAGAGAGAAAAATCTTCCACCCACAGGTTCACTCCCCATATGGCCACAACAGCTAGAGCTGAGCCAATCTCCAGTCAGGAGTGTCTTCCAGGTCTCATATGTAGTTGCAGGGTCCCAATCCTGTTCTGTTTTTTTTCAGGCCATAACCAGGGAGCTGGATGCAAAGCGGAGCAGTCAGGACATGAACTCGTGCCCATGTGGGATGCCAGCATTTGGACATGTCGGATTAGTCAGTTGCGCCAGCACACTAGCCCTTGTGGTCTCCAATTTTAAAATACTGAAAATCAAGCTCTGAGACCCTGATAACTTTCCTGATCTGACAGAAGCAGGGTTTGGATCCAGTCAGTCTAAATCTAGGCCTAGTTTCCTCTTCCATTTCAATCTTTTTCAGATAATTAAGGTTATAAAATATGCTTTTCCCACTTACCATTTTCCTTGAGTACAGAACACCATATTGAATTTAAGGTGATTTATTCTGGAAAGTTCTGTGTCTACTGTATCTTTTATGACCCAGAAGTTTCACTTCTGGGACTATACCTATTGTGTTCACCTATAGATGCTTTTAACAACCAGGCAATGGTCCATAGATGCACCACTCATAAGAACCTCCCCAATGGAAATTAAAAAAAAAAAAAAAACCACCTTCCCTTCCCACATTAGAATACATACAGGACCTGGGATGCATTCACACATTAATGTTGTATGATAAGGGAAATAAATGAGTCATAGCGTATGCTCAAGATGGATGAATCTTCCAACTTCACATATGAAATACTATGCACCATGTCAATCCATGGAGCTCAATAGAAAAAGCAGACAACACAGTGTATGTGGTTAAAAGTGAAAAAAGTGATTATTCCTGATAGGAAGGCTGGCAGAAGAGTACCAAGGGTAGCTTTTAAGCAGGCAGATAATATTCCTTTTATAGAACTGTGTGTGGCTGCATAAAAATCTTCACTTTAAGAAAGCTCATCATTTTCTTTAGTTAATGACACACATACAATTATCCACGTGTATCCTACTTTAGTTAAAAAAAATTGCCAAATGTCAGAATCTATGATGCATTCGACACTGAACAAAGTGGTTATTCTAAAAATGTAAGTAGTGAATGGAGTGCTATTAAATATTGTCTTAGTTAATCACACACATAGCTTTGGAAAATCAATGTCATGTATTCTGTCTTCCAATGAAGAACTTTTAAAGCTCAAATGACCCAGTAATTTCACCTCTCTAGTTGGGTTCTGGGCTAAAGATACGATTCATATCCATTAGCCTCCACCAGTAAACAGGCTAACTAGTGTTGGAAAGGGAGAAGGGGTTTGACTACGAGGCAGGGAGCCGAGTCACTAATTGAGTTTTGTTACCAGAGTCCCTTGGGAAATTGTAAAAGACGATCCAGTCAGGCATGAGTCCATAAAGGGAAGAAGGAGGTTTTCTTTGGCTATGGCTTCAGGGTCAAATTCAAGTACGAAGGGCAGCAATAAAAAGTGACAGTGGCAGTAAACAGTGGTTCCAGGCACAAATCAACGTTAACCATCTTAAATTGTGCTTCCTTTTTGCCTGTTGGTTTTTTCAGCTGCACAAACCATAACCACCTTGAGAGTCATTGTAAAATCTGTTCATATTAAGCATTAGGATTGTAGCTAACACGAGGGGTTTTATATGGGGCATTGGCACTTTTTCTTCCTCACAAAAGCCTCACACAACAATGTAAGAAAGCCTGTTACCCCTTAGAATGATAACGTGAAAAATTGAGAAGAGTCAAATGTTTACACATAAAACATCATTACAAGAGAGAAAATATTATTCATACATTATTGGTTACTTAAGTGGTGTAGCTCGTGGCTGCCTTGGACAGTGGATTCAAATAGGTCTTTTTAAGATGGTATTGGGATTATTAGTCATGTATTCACTGGTAGAGGCTAAATAATCAGACAAATGTCCTGTGTGTTAGCACTCTTTTTCTCCTTGTTAATCTATAATTAATTTAGGGAGCAACATATATGGTTTGGGACCAGAATCAATTCTGTCTTCTGCAGTAGAATGGTAAATCCCTTCATTAAGCAAAATAGGAAGCAATAGTTAACAAATATATTCTTACTGCATCACATTGGGTATTTATTTCAGATTGCAGTTTTGCATGGATGCGTATCATATGATGCTTTGATGACCTTTAGAAATTCCACTGATTAAATGCTGTTGTACTTCATTATGACATTTCTCTCCTTGTACTACAGGAGTTGATGTGTATGGCTTAATAATGCAAGCAGACACGAATGTTAATAACTTCACAATTCATTGCTTTGCTATTTTTTAATGCACATGAAATTTAGTACAAGTTTCACTGGCTGGAGGCTTACATGAATCATATAAATTAGAGGGTAACAAAAGAACATATTAGCATTTGTTAGCCTAGATGCACGAATTTCGTACTAACCATTTTAATATGTACTACAACTTTTCCACCCTCCAGTTAAAAAAGCCTTTCAATTTTTCAACCAACATCATAATTGAATTGGTTCTCTTTCTGCCTAAGGATAACGATTGTACACTGATGGAATCTTCATTAGATTCTAAGGATTACACCAATGCCACTGGTTTTTCAACTCAAGCAACTCCACCCAGGGAGAGGGATATTTTGATGAAATCATGAGCAAAACAATGTTAAATTTGCCTTTTAGGCAGAAAAGGATTAATTATTATCACAAAATAAGCTGAACAATGTCTGATGCTGGATTCTCAGGAGACATGACTACACACTGAGACAACTGTACAACTTAAAATTTCATCAACTAAAATGGGCCACAAACCACAGCTATTTGCCACACTGGTTGTTACATGTTGATGACTACACTTTAAAGTCAGTGTTTGAAGAAAATTTCATAAAATTATTTCATTACATAGTGCAGAATATTTGGTTTGTGTCTCCTTAGTTTCATTTTTAAAAGGAGTTTTAAAATCAACTATTCATATAAAATTTGAAGCATGTGACACTTGATAGTATCCTGACAGTAGCCAAAAGGAAAAGCTTGGAATCCTTCAAAATTAAAAAAAAAAACCCACACATAGTATCTTAGAGGTAAGCTAGGTAGCAATAAATTTTAAATCTGAAAATGACATGTGTATATGTATAACTAGCACATCCAAGAACGTTGATTGGCCCTGGAATAGCTTATTAGGTCCCTCTGATGTTTTTACTTTTAGTTAGAATTGGGAGAAGACTAAAAACAAGGGTGAGTGAATACAAAGTAGAATTGATGGTTAAAGTAACTAGTAGGAAACTAACCCATTTGTCCTTGTGGGTTGCAAACCTAAGGAAGACACCCTGTGTGCACACACAAATCTCCCCCTCTCCACACACACAGCACCACCATTGCAGATGAGTCAGTTGGAAGGAAATAATAGAGTTCAAAGAATTAACAGAAAAATGATAATACCGCTCCTAACAGACATGTATCAAGGCAATTCTGGATTTCTAAATAGCACTAAATAATGACATCATTTTGCGTGTCACCATTGGAATAAATGTTTGAACCACTCATTTTGGCCTCTTCACTAATCTAAAGATTTAAATACCAAGGAGAGAGAATCTAATTTATTTTTGTTTGGGCCCAGTCCAACTTGGCTAGCATATGACAGAACACTTTGACTGCTCCCAATTATACAGCATGCTGTGGAGAAGCAGTAGTCCCCAGAAGCAAATAGTCTGATATTAACAGCAATAAAAGGTTACAGATGCTGACCAGCCTTAGGGGGGCACCCAGGACAGTGGTTCCTTTCCTGAGGCCCCTGTTAACATTGGGAAGTCAGTGGGCTATTCAGTTGTTTTACAGGCTTACAAGCTGTGCTTAATGACAAAAGTGACATTTAGGAGAAATGAAAGGCTGACTATTAGAAGATATTATGAGAAGTTGTTGTTAGGAGTTCCGTTTAGCCCTGGCTCAGATCTTGTCTTCTCTACTTAATGTTGACTTAGAACAAATCACTTTAAGTGGTAATTGCTTCTTCTTCAAGACACACGAAATAATAGTACCTGTGCTTAGTCGGTGCAATAAGTAAATGCAATAATGCATGTGAAATGCATTGCACATCATTTGACACAGAATGAATGCTTTGTTTTCATTATTGAGTTTCTTTTCTTTCACATGGAATGACCCAGTTCTGCATAGGATTATTTTTATTTCATCTCTATAAACATTGCTGAATTCGTAGTTTTCACTGGTTAATGCAACTATGAAAAATAATTAAGTTTTAACTGTATCTCAAAACACACATAAAACCTTTGGAGACAAAGAGATTAATCTATGAATAGAGTAAATAGTAATAAAATATTTTACAAGGGTGTTTGGTGATGAAATCTTTGGGAAGCCCTCTGCCTCTGCTCTCTTCCCAGAGGACCACATTGCTTCAAGGAGGAGAGAATTAAGGACTAGTTCCGGAATAGGATTGCCTGAAGCATCTGGCGACTGAGAATTCCTCCATTCTCACCAACAGCCCTGAACACTTACTCCTCTACTGAAATATTTCTGTTTTGAGTGAATACAGTCCACTCAAACAGGAGGTTCAGTGAAACAACTCAGAAACGTAGTAACTCATTATTTATTGTTTAATAGACATGCATTAAATAGCTGCTAAGCTCTCAGAATTAGGCAAGGACTTACAAAGAATGAAATAGATATTATTTCTGTGCTTGATATCATGACTACTTTATGACTACTGTACAACAATTATTACCTGGCAAGTGGAAGGCAATGTGTTGAAAAGGTTAGGAATGTAGCCTTGGGATTAATTGCTTGAGTTCAAATCTTGGCCTCACCATCTGTTTGTTAGCTTGATAGTTACTTTACTTTCCTAACCTGGAAATGAGGGCAATGATAGGATCATTTGCTGTTAAGATTCAATGACATTATGCAAGTAAGATGAGTGGCCTTCTTGCTCCAATGAGAAAATTGAGAGGCCTATCACAGACAGAAACAAGAATGAATGAGGGATTCGCAGGCGCAAAAATATCTGCAGAGAGAGGGAAAATTAGATCATGCAAGACTTTTTAGACCATGATTTGAGATTATGTTTTAGGGGTAAAAGGAAGAATTGGAATTTTTATAAATCTAAGCAGGGAAATTGACAGTTTAGATGTGCTTTGTAAAAATGTAATTCTGTCTGCAGTGTGGAAAATCGACTGATTGGAAGTAAGAGTGGCTGTCAGGAGGTTAGATGGTAGAGCACTGCAATATTCAAAAGAAGGAATGATGAGCAAATCAACAGACTGCAGATAAAAGATTACGGTGTCCTGAAGGAGATAGGGTAGACATGACCTGATTTCTCCTTTAAGTGAGAAGACAGGATGTGGCAGGTGGAAAAGTTCTCCTGTATCCGACATGAGCTACCAGCAGGACTATAACCCGAGAGAAAGTGAATCTTTTCTGTTTTTCATTTTCAGTTATTTTTTTTTCTGGTACAGGCATTTAGACCTTTCTCTCAGGAACCAGACTTTCCTCATACAGTTCAAGAGTGGGTCTTGTGACTTTGACCTAAACAAGTGTGACATATTTTCTTAGACTTGGTGGTTGTCAAGCAACGCTCATGTAACTAATTATGTAAAATTTCCCTGAAACTTCTAAGAAACACTTTTATTCTCAACACCCCAAGGTAAACCTTAGGGGTTGAATGTTCAGAAGTAATTTTTATTTTTTTAAACCATGAAAATAAATCACTAGCACAGATTTCAGCTTAAAAATTAGCTTAACACAAACAACAAATTCTTTATGTGATAAAGTGCCAAATACAGCAAAACCATGGCACACAATAATGCATGTGACTGCTGGCTAATCTAACTGTATTAGAGTGAATACTCAGTGGATGAGGCTTGACTCTGCTCGGAGACTAAATGCATACAAGGTCTTCGCTTATAGCCAAACTCTAAGCAGCTGAACAAATGCCCCCACATCCATTAAAGTCTTTGTCCTTCTCTGGAGAAATGGTCTCTGTTCAGTCACTTAACTCTTTGTCCTTACCAAAATTATTGTGCCTATTAAAAAGGAATGCAGGGATGAAATCAAAATTTCAGTGGTCACTTAGTTCTAAGCACAGGAAATCATTTCGTATAAAATTGAAATCCATCCCTGAAAAAAATGGCCACAAAATATCCCAAATCACTATCTACTAAAATTGACCTTAAATAAGAACTAGGTACATTGCCTTGTTTCCTAGTGTAGTCTCCACAGTGACTCTCCAATGAACGACCCTACTCTCAAGTCAAGGGGATTGAAGCACAGTTAGTTTTGGGGGTAAAGATTTGATTCTATCTGAATTGAACCAACATCTGAGTTCAATTCCAACCCCTTGTCTTATCAATGGACATCTTCTGATTATGTACAAATTATTTTGAGTTTTGCTTTCAAATATGTGAGCTCAAATGAAGCATGCTCAAATCTATGTTTATAGTTGACCACTCTCAACTATAAAATTAAACAAGGACATCTTTTTTTGCAATTGTGGTTTGGTACAATTTTGCTATAGGCATTTGGTGGTACCTTTCATAAGATTTAAATGTTCTTGTATTACTTGATCATCTCTAAGGTTAATTCTAAGAATGCTCTCCAAATATTGAACATGATCAAAATATCCAAAGCATGTCTAGTTCAAAGCAATTTACAATAGTAAAAAGTTAGTAAGCAACTAAATATTTCTTTAAATCTTAATTAATTCATTATTGCAATGTACACAATGGAATATTACAAAGCCATTAAAATATTTTCATTGAGGAATAATTAACATCAAAAAATTTTTTATCAGATACAAAATAAATAAATCAGGACACTAAACATCCTGCATAATATGACCCTATGCTTCTATTTCCATACATACAAACACAGACACTTTTAGTTGTCACTAGATAAAAACATCCTGGGAATTTCTTCACTGAGTTATTTATGATTGTGGAAAACTGGAAACTATTGGAGTGAGTTTAAACATAAAAGATGTGATGCCCACTGTGTGGTCCAGCAGAGAATTAGGCTGCTGTTTGAGTTGCCAGCACTTTATATCTAAAGACTGATTGGAGTCCTGGCTGTTCTGTTTGCAATCCAGCATCATGTTAACCTGACTGGAAAGGTAACAGCCACTGGTCCTACTGTGTGGGCCTTGGCTACCTATGTGGGAGCTCTAGCCAGAGTTCCTGGCTTCTGGTTTCCAGCCTAGGTGGTCTTGGGTCTTGGGTCTTGGGGGTTGCAGACATTTAGTGAGTGAACTAGCAGGTACTCTCCTTGCTTTCTCGCCCTCTCCCTCCACCCAACTCTGCACCATGACTTCCTTTCTCACTCTCTTCCCATTTTCTGTATCTGTGTGCCTCCCCCTCACAAGTCGTTGCCCTTCAAAATAAATAATCAAAGCAAGGATAGAAGTTCAACTGGACGCTATGAGGAATGGGATGTTGACCTTGGATAGATGTTATGAAACAAGACAGTTATGTTTTTAAAATCTTCCCCTTTTATAAGGTACTCCAACAAACTCGTTTGTCTCAGAAGACCATTCTACTCTCCTACACTGGCTTCCTTGGCTTCCATGTGCACACAAAAGATTTCAAAAGACTCAACACATGCAAATGTGTGTGCTCTCAGATCAAATAATCCAAGAGGGCTGATCATAGTTCTTACTTCAAAAAATAGTATAGTATGTCATTGGTCTATCTCGGTCAGAGGTCAGTTCTACTTCAATAAACCATGATTAAAGAAACTGGGTTACAAATCATGAATTTGAGTATTCCTGTTAACTTCAGTGACTGGGAGTTAGCTGTTCGTGTTAGCTTTATGACTAGGAAATGATCCCCATTAGAAATCACTTCCTTATTTTTTTTTTGCATTTTATGCTTTTCTGACATTTTAAGATATGCTTATTTTGTACTCACATAAGCAAAACTTAGGAAAAATAAATTTGTCTACTAGTTTGAAAGCAGCAACGAACACACCAGATGAGTCTCCTCACAGAAGCAACTGAGCCTTGGGGTACACAACACGCTGTGAAAAAAAACCTCATAAAATGTAGATAGTACTCTGGATAGAACCTGAGAACAACTCTTCCCTTGACACCACACCCGCTGACTCCTACTTGCTTCTTTGAAGTCCCTGGAGCCATAGTAGAATGTCTTCTAACAGGTAAAACCCAGTCGGAGTCCAAAAGAGCACAGGGTTGTATTGAAAGAACTTAAAGGTTCCCATTTTTTGGGGGGGCAAGGAAAGCACAAGTAGCATGAGATGATGGGGAGAGGTGGTAGAAGAAATGTTCCATTACTCTCAGACACTATTTTATTTTCTAAAATGAGTGGGCATGAAGGTGTAATTCACAACTCTGAAAATGCACAGTTCTAAATGCTTGGTAAGAGTAATTCATGAAATAATGAGCTTTGAAAAATAAGTTCTTTGTTGAGAACATTTAAAATAGATTTTGGCCTGTGTATTACAAAGGGATTTTCAATATTTAGAATCTTGGTCATTTATTACAGAACAGGCTTTGTCACTCACGTAGGCAATGCACTATAATTTTAATGGGTTTTTAAACTCTCCTTCATGGTTCATTACCATGGATGGACATGACTGCAGAGGTCATAAAGCACAATGGCTTTCCTGCACTTAGTTGATAAATAGGTCAATCAGCTTACCTCATAGAGACAACAGCATTCCAGATGAGCACAAATTGAAACTCACGCACAACTAATTGTATATGGGATGACCAATATGTGAACTCAAAAGTGATGTGCATACATTAAGCTGTTATTGCTATAAGAGACTGCCTTTTGGTTTTGTTTTCCTCTGGATATATGCCACAATAGTTCCATTTTAAAAAAATACCCAAAACTTTGAGTTATCTTTCATTTGGAGAGATAGAGGGGGTACATATCTTCAATTAATTAAATCACTTACTATTGTGAGAGGTAATTATTCATAGACCCATGTAGTTAATCCGTATTGTTTTTAATACTACTGCCCACCATATGGCATTCTAGTTTCAGGCATATATATCCACATATATCCACATATGTACTTGAATTCCTTCCCTAATAATAAAAAATCTATCAAGAGGTTGCTGGCATTCAACTCTGATATTATACTGTTTGACATCATTCAATAATGTGTTGCAAACTGCACAAACAAGTGTTACTCTTCAATCTGCAATATATGTCAAAATAAATGGATGTTTCAGATCTAGTTTTCACTGAGTGACATTTCTATGTGGTGTCATGCTTTTACTTATCGACCTTCGGTTCTTGGAATGTGGCGCCACAAGACCAAATATTAGCTTTATTGTTCCCCAGCCTACTTTTAACAAATTGTCAAACCCAAATCCAGAGATCCATTCTAAACAATTTCATAAAACAGATTGTCGTGCCTCATCAACAAAATTGCTTTATTATCTTCAGTTATCATGGCATTAAGATTTGACCTTGTCTTTAAATTTCTTATTTACCTTAGCTTGTATTTCTTTGTAACTTTCTTCATTATAGTTTCTGGCTTTTCCATGTTTATTTTACTAAGATTATGTTGGGTTAATCATAAACAATTTGGATGCTTTAAAACAATTGGTAATATTTGAGAGGTATCTTTGAAAACTTTGTTATTGACAGTACAAAGAAAGGGACCCAAAAACTGAATTAGATGGATCTATGCCAGGTACTTAACTTCAATACCAAAGTCTTGCAGTGGCAAATTCCAAGTTTCTTTGCCAATTTATCCTGAATTTCTTTTACAATTTGTTCCCTCCACTAGTGAATTTTGTGATGGTTAACATGACAGTTACATCAACTATCTCTTTCCCCCCCTAAAAGATTTTATAGTCTCCCTTTGTAACAGAGAGTCTTTTAGATACTGCAAATTGTCTTTGCCTTCCTACCATCTCTCCTAGATGAAATGTGAAAGTGGGTCATGTTTTAAGAAGAGAAAACGGTGCTGCCATTGTAACAGAAAGAAATAACTAACATCCTATTTCAGATTGACCGTTGAGTTCTGGCTATTCTGCTTCCGAATCCAGCTCTCTGCTGATGTGCTTCGGAAAGCAGCGAATGTTGGCCCAAGTACTTGTGCCTCCAACTCCCACGTGGGAGATCCACGTGGAGTGCTTGGCTCTTGCTCTTAGTCTTTGTGAGCCTCAGTTATTGCATACATTTGGTGTGTGGGCCAAAAGATGAAAGATTGTCTGTCTCTCATCCTCCCCTCTCTGTGTCTATTCAAATAAACGAGAATATCTTTTCAAAGAAGAAAATCAATGCATAGTAGAATATTGGTCATCTCAAACTAGAGACCAATATTAAAAATGACTTTATTAAACCAATATTAAAGTTTATATTAATTTTATAAAGCTAATATTAAAATTTACCCTCCGTCACAGCTTACACATTTTATAAACACCACAAGATGTCTTTCAGTGTGACGGAAGACACACACTGGGGTAGAGCCAACACAGGAACATGAAGAAAAGAGGGAACTTTTGCAAAGCTTTGTGGGATGACTTAGCATAATCAAAGAACTGACAGGAAATAACCATATCCAGTTCAACTCCACTCTGACTCCATCCTCCAAACACACACAGTCAATGACATCTGATCACTTGATCTTAGCTGTTTTCAAATGACTACTTCCGAATTCTAAACTGTACACTTGCTCTGATGTTACTAGATTTATCAGCGCTGACAGTATCAAACATTTAACTAAAAGATGAGCACTTGTTTTATTTATCCTTCCTTTCCTTCCTCTTCATCGTCCCTCCCAAACCCTCTCCTGCCCTCTCTGCTCCTTCCTAACACTACCCTCATCAACACACAATCAATACACAATGAGCAGCTCTGGGCTTTTTTTTTTTCACTATCAGGGCCCAATCAAATACATCAGTTCATTCACTGGACAAACATGTATTGAACAACTACCTGGTGATCCAACACTTCATAGTTGGCATTAATGTAACAGTGTACACAACACAAACTCCATTCCATGGAACTTCTTTTATAAGGGGAAGGAGGAGAAAACAGACAATACGCACAATAATCCAGATGTTGACAAACACTGGGAAGTGAGTGGTGAGTGCAATAGAAGCAGCAGAGGGGAAGTGAGATCTAATTAAGGTAGACTGAGAAGGACTTTTTGAAAACTTGATACTTCAGCAAAGACCAGAATATAATGAAGGAGTGGCCATGTCAATGTCAAAGGGAGGATGAGGAAAAATAGAAATCTAACTTGTTTGTGGAAGAACTGGAAATAAAGGGAGTGAAGATGAAAAAGCAGTGATCTCAAACAAGTAACCAGGGAGTGTTTGGGGTATAACAGTTAAACCTCCAATTGGAACATCATTAGCCCATGTCAGAGTTCTCAGGGGCAGATCCACCACACACCCAGTTTCAGCATCCTCCCAGCATGCCTTGGGAGGCACCAATGATGGCTCTTTGTTACAGAGATGGAGAGACGCACATAGGGGATCTTCCACCCCCTGGTTCTTTTCCAGGTTATTACCAAAGCCAGAAACCAAGAGGTGCTTCTGGGTCTCCCACAAGAAAGGCAGGGGCCAAACACTTGGCCGTTCCCCATTGTTTTTCTAGACACATTAACAGAGAGCTGGATCAGAAATAGAGCAGTCAGATCACAAACCAGCACCCATTTGGGATGACAGCATCACAGGCAGTGCCTTTACTTGCTAGATTACAATGCCAACCCCTATTGTGGGCATTTGAGGAATGAGCCAGCACATGGAAGTGTTTCTCTCTCTCTAGCTCTCTCTCTCTCTCTCTCTCTGCTTCTCCCTCTCCCTCTTTGTCTTTGCCTCTATGACTTCCAAATAAGTAAATACATTTTAAAAATGAAAAGCCACTAAAGATGAGAGTGGTAAGCAGAGTGGCCTAGGAACATGGCATGCTGCAGATCACATCGAGATGAAAGAAGTCGGTTTTACGATTGGCTGCTGAAGAAAGAGGATTTCCTGCTGTACTATGCAATGGGATGAATAGACATACAATGTCTGGGGCCAGGGCCCTTCCATCACAGCTCACATATCTTATGAACACCACAATATGGTTTTCAGTGTGATGGAAAACACACTGGAGTAGAGCCAACACAGGAACATGAAGAAAAGAGAGGGGACTTGCGCAAAGCTTTGTGGGATGCCCGAGAACCTTGAATGAAGGCCCATGGATGGACTTATAAGAAATCTCTTAAAGAAATTGCTGCTTAAATGTGAGATCTAAAGGGAAAATACTAACTCCAAAATGGCTGAAGGAAATCAACAGTTTCAGTTGAAAAATCCAAGGAAAAAGGTTTTCTGAGGTCAAAAAATAAAGCTTATTATCAAATAATTTATGTTATTATCAAATAACTGCTGTATATTTATCTTCACAACTACACTATGAAATCCATTACTTTTGGAATAAGGGTTTTTTTAAAAAAATGTTTTTCTTCAGAATTCAGTGTGTACTAACATGTATAGGATTATTGAATCTGGGCCTGTTTTCATCAATTAAAGCTAATTGAGTTGCATATTTCAAAAAGGTGATAAGCTTAACGCCAAAGGTTACATATCAGCAGGTTGACAGAAATTGGCTGAAATGGTCTAGTCATTTAAAAGCCTCTAATTACAAGATAACTGACCTTAATATTCCAAATGTTGTGACTGTATTTTATTTCACTCAAAGATATTAGAAGACCTGCAGCTTGCCCGACAATATACCGGGTGCTGACGGGAAGGAGTAAAGCAAGCTCCCAGCTTATTCTTTAACAGTGGCATGTTCCCACTCATTTGTCCTGATAAGCCTTGTGGGAGCTCCACTGGATGATGGCTCAGTATTCTTAGTCATGCTAGGAGCAGTCATCTTAAAACCATCTTTAGTTTTATTTTTTCATGGCACTGTATACACCTTTTATAATTTTTAAAGCCATCCCTCAATGGAAAGTTTCAAAAAAAATGTTTGCTTTTCTTCATTTTTGAAGCACCTATTCTAAGGTTTGCAAATGTATAATCATCTCTTCCCCTTCAGTAAAAGAAATTACTGATGTAGCATACACCCTTTTCCAAGTATCTCCTGGGTTAATTTCCAAATACTTTCTTTTTTTAAAAGACTTATATTTTTTTATTGGAAAGCCAGATATACAGAGAGGAGGAGAGACAGAGAAAATCTTCCGTCTGATGGTTCACTCCCCGAACGACCGCAACAGCTGGAGCTAAGCCAATCCAAAGCCAGAAGCCAGGAACTTCCTCCAGATCTCCCACACGGGTTCAGGGTCCCAAGACTTTGGGCTGTCCTCAACTGCTTTCCCAGGGAACAATCAGGGAGTTGGATGGGAAGCGGGGCTGCCAGGATTAAAACCAGTGCCCATATGGGATCCTGGCGCATTCAAGGCGAGGCCTTTAACCGCTACACTACCGCACCGGGCCCCAAATATTTTCAATAATAAGATACAAGAAAGCTTATGACTATTTATGAAGGATATGCTATTGTAATGATATAGGGGAAATCAGTATGGGAAGTGAGGATTTGGGGAGGGGGGAAGGGAAATGCCTGTGGAACTATATCATAAAATAAATTTTAAAATAATTTTAAAAGACACAAGAAAGCAGAAAGCAATAATGTGTGCGAATGAGACAAAAGTCATTGCCACCGAAGAGCTGAACAAGCACTTAAGGGGATAAGAAATAGTGCTCATGCCTCTGGAAAAAAATGCTCAACCTCACTGGTGTTCAGGGAAATGCAAATTAAAACCACACTGAAAGATTCATGGGCAAAAGGAATAACTCTGACAATACCAAGTGTTGGCAAGGCAGTAGCGAATTGTCAACAGTATGAATTGGAAATTGATCCAGGCACTTGGGAAAATAGTTGATAGCTGAATATACTGCACAATTCTTCCACCCAGCCATCCCATACACAGCATGACATCAAATTTAAGCATTCCCTGGGGTCACTGAAAGATATGTAGCAAAATATTAGTAGTGGTACTATTGAAAAGAA
Organism: Ochotona princeps; assembly: GCF_030435755.1. Lineage (NCBI taxonomy): Eukaryota > Metazoa > Chordata > Mammalia > Lagomorpha > Ochotonidae > Ochotona > Ochotona princeps. The sequence continues at coordinate 6,560,085 of NC_080852.1, read as the reverse complement.
CTCCAAATCAGAAATAAACCAAAATGCTCCCACTATTAAATACATACATAACTATTTTTTGCATTATTATGGGTTATATTTTCACCTCTTTTTGTATTGCTGCATTAATCCATTATATTACATGATAGTGAACTTATAGTATAAGTGAATATCACACACAAAATACTAAACAAAAAATTAGGAAATACAAGAGTAAATGATGCGTTTTTTATTTATATAGACTACATGCATGTAAAGGCTAATGTATTTTGTTATAAGTCACAATGATTGTCACAATAAGGGTGGTTGAAGATGAGAATGTTCTAGGTGCTCGTTACATATTGGGTTGATTGAGCAGAAAACAGAATTGAGCTATAGTCATATAGTTTGTATACTGTCCATATGTATGTAATACTAAATAAAGCTCCTTATATATTTTTAAGAACTCTTGGTCGTCCTAGAAACTCCACTGTTAATTTTGGAAAATTTTTCCCCTCCCACAACTGTCTACACTCCCATTATGAGACTTTGCTATAATTAATTGCCAGAGAGTTTAAAAATAAAACTTTCAACCCTATTAAAATCAAATTTCAGGTGAAACCAATTTCTATCTTCCTTTAAGTGGAATCTCTTCTGATTTTCCTTTCACTTGATATTATCTTTAAGCCACAATTTTATTGCAAAAGCATTTTAATAAGCTAAGGAAAATATTGAAAAAAGAACTTTTGAAAGAAATCTATTCAATTCTTCCCACTTAATGAATAGAACATTTATTAGGACAATTTCAGGGCAAGGCAGGAAGTGTGGAACAACAGGTTAATTCACCACTTGGGACACTCACATCCCATGTTGGAGTTGTGGTTCAAGTCCCAGCTGCTCCAACTCCAATCCAGCTCCCTGCTGGTGCTCCTGGGAAGCAGCTCACAGTGTCTCCAGTGTTTGGGTCGCTGCTGCCCATGAGGGAGATCATGTGGGGCTTTTTGCTCCTGGATCAGCCTGGATCAATTTTCCTGTGTATGTATCATTCTGCCTTTCAAGTAAGTAAACATGTGCATGTTTTTTAATGCAGTATGTGCAGGGGTTAGATAAAGAGCAAATCAAAAGAGTAACAACAGAGGACAGAGGTACATGTTCATGGTGACTTTTGTTCTCACTGTATAATTTGTTTCTTTTTAAGCACATTCCCTACTGAGTCATCTAAAACATTTGCTCTGTTCCGTTGAGTATAACTTCTTTGGATGATAAAAATAAACTATGTATTGAATCATTCGTTTGGTCAGTTTCAAACCTTTTTTTTTCCTTATTTAATGTTTCAATTTGGTTTAAAAGCTCTGAGAAAAAAAGATTTAAGCCTTTCAAAGAGAAAATACTCCTGAGAAGTTTGGATGTATTGAGTTTCGGAAACTTCCCTCTGCTGCTGATGAAGACAGGTGTGACGCCTTTCCGGCCTGGGTGGTATGAACAGTAGGTTACAGTGGTGAAGACACTGAGAGAGGAGGAGGAGGACTGTAGCAACAGCAAGGCTTTCTTCCTAGAGTAATCACACAGGGGATGGTGTCTTTCCAATGTACTTAGTCTTTATTGTAGAATTATAACTGTGAACCAAGAAGGAAGAGAAAATAGCATAAGTCAAATCATTGGCAATGCAATTCTTCTACGGGAATTGCATCACCTGGAACTTCCAGAGCTCTGGGATCCTAAAAGAAGGAATTATACAAAGATGATTGAATTTTTTACTTTAATTTTTATTTTTTGCTGATATTGATGTAGTTGATCAGGTAGGAAACTTCAAGGGTTAGAGAAAACTGGGTGTGATCGTTGCTTCCAAATTTTCTATTTCTTCTTCCTGTTTCTGGGGGAAGTGAGGAGATAAGAAACGAAGCCATACCCAACCTCCCAACGTCCAGTACCCAGGGACAGGGAATGGCCACTTGCTATCAACCCAGAGTCCCCAGTGTGGCACATGCTTCAAGGATTTGGCCAAGTCGTTTTGACAGTTCTGAAATACTGTTGATCTAGCCGATCTAGGATGAGGAATACCTTCCAAGTTCCATTGGCTGGCAGAGTTGACCTTAAGAGTCTCCATTAATCCAGCTTCTTGCTACCATCATTTGTCTCAGGTGTTGTCCAATTTGTTCTGTTCTCCTTTCTCTGCTGTGGTAGCGGATGTCCTTGGCAGGCCAGTGGGCTGTCATATCCCCCATGTGCATCAGGCTCTGCCGTCTACTTCTCCATCACTTCCACTGAGAAGGACCAGCTCTCACACACGAGACCAAGGACCCGGGCCAGGCAACCTGGGTCCCTCTAGACGTCCCACTTCTGGGGCTCAGGGACCCAGAACCCACTGGCTCCAGACTGATATGGCTTGCCTCGTCTTGGCATCACCAACAGGTGCTGTAGCCTGGCTCAGTCCAGCCTGTGTTCAGTTCCAGCTCCAGTCTCTTCCCTAATGTGAATTGGCTGATGTTGCAGTCCATCTCGTCCCCTCCTACACCTCATCCTGGTTTTCAGATCTGCCAATGGGTGCTATGGACTGGCCTGCCCCCAGACCTGACCCACATATTTGCTGGCAGATACTGTAACCTTGCCTGGTCTGGGCTGCTCCTTGCTTTTGTTCTTGCGCTCACCTGCAGGTACTGTGTCCTGATGAAGGAGTTTTCCAGGTTCCTCTAACAGATCTTCTCTCAATGACAGATCTCATGCACACAGATGGGTCCTCGACCCAGGATGACTCTGTCCACCTATTGTCCTGGCAGGAACAGTGACCTTGCCCAATTGGTCCAGACCCATTTCAGCTCTTATTGTTGAGTGTTACATGCCCAGACACAGCTCTCACATGATACATACAGCAGGAGCTGAAATCTAGCCCAGTACATCCTACACCCACCATGACTCTCATGAGTACCAGTAGGTGCTGAAGTCTAGCCCAGTCTGGTGTACCCCAGTCCCAGTCCACACCCATGCTGAGTGAGACAGCAGCCATGTCCAGCCCAGCCCAGCTCAACCCACTGCCCCCATTCTGGCTCTCATGCTCATCAGTGAGAACCCAGATCCAGGCAGAGCATCCCCTTAGCTCCCCAGACAGATCTGTTCCTAGCCACATGTCTTGCACATGCCAATGGAAATTACAGTTCCAGAGGGGTGAGCCCACATACCCCCCTCCCCCCCACATACACACTCATACCCACACCCACACAGACTTGAGTCTCTGGCATGCTGGTTAGTGTCATGGCCCAGCCTAACATCACCTGTACCTTGTTCCCACTCTCATTGGTGGGTACTGAGATCTAGCCCTGCCAGGTAGGCTCCAGCCCTAGCTTTAGTGTATGCCAGTGAGTGGTATTTGGAGATGATTGATGTTAACCATCCCAGGTCAGGTCTCCCATGTGTGTTAGTGCTTTTCTCTGACCCTTAAAAGTCTTCCCATTCCCCACTCCAAACTACTTGATCCCAGGCCCCTTGCTTACCTACAAGCACAGTGGCCTTGCCTATGGAAGTGCCTCAGCAGTCATTTTTCACCTTGACATGAACCTTCAAGTCCCTGATTGACGCCCACCTCTGCCATCCCCCAGACTCTATTTAAATCCACAGTCCCCAAGTCCCCAGAGTGTGCCACCAGGTGGCCTATGTCACTGGATGAAGCCCTTGGGCCACCTGACCCACAGCAGGTGGGATGAAAGTCCCTGGTCCAAGCCTTGGCAGAGCTGGGCCTGCCCACCCAGGTGCTTGGATTTTTACTCTCTTTAATTTGGAGTTACATAAGGAAACTCCCAAGCACCCAAGTTAATTTGAAAGGGGGAGTGTCTATTCCCTTTGATACTTTGCTGAATACTTAATTCAATGTCCCAGACATAACAAGTACCCAACAGGTATTTGCTACTTTTGCCCTGTGTCCTTTCAGCTTTTACAGCTGTGTCTCGTGGAGCAGTCTCTCATCCTTTCTACATTACCCACCCTGTAACAGAAGACTTACATTAAGTTTAAATCATTTTTAATTAGCTAATTGGCATAATTAATTTTAACTTAAGTTTCATTCCTCCCTAAGGAGAGATTGCCTATTCATCTACAGTATCTCTCCCCTCTGCTTTTAGAATTCATAAGTTCGATGAGATCCAATTATGGTTGACACTTTTTAAGAAACATTACACAACACTTTCACTTTCTTCATATATTTTAGCATTCAATCACTGTTAAACACCTTTTGGAAGCAAAGAAAAATACAACAATTATTTAATACAAAAATACAGCACTACATTAGAATGTGCTTCTTTTGGATTTTTTGGTGGGGGGTGGGCGTTGGTGGTGTTTTTATACCTCAGCCAAAAGTGCTGAAAGATAGCCTGGGATCTGAGATGTGAAGACTTTAAAGAAAGGCTGTGAGGCAATGGCAGAATCTAAGCATCAATCCCTGGAATGGACAATTGGCCTAGCAGTTAAGAAGGGGTTAGGAAGTCCATTCTCTTTGATCAGAATGCCTGCGCTTGAGCTCTGGCTCTGGCTTCCAGGTCCAGCTTCCTGCCAAGGCGGACCTGGGAGCCAATCAGTGATGGACCATGTGCTTGGACGCCTAGACTGAGGTCCAGGCCTTTGCATGTATTTGGGAAGTGAACCAGCAGATGTCAGATCTCACTGTTTCTCTCTCTCTCTCTCTCTCTCATAAAGAGAATGAAAATACCTCCCTTCCCCCCAGATACAGGAGGGAAAAAAGTGAATGTGAAAATAATGGTCTCACCCACTCTTCTCTCGCTCTTAATCCTTTATACCCTAATCAAATATGCAAAAAATATATCAAAAATTAAATTTAAATGTGTCCAACAATTTCATGTCTAGATAATGGGATGTTGGACCATCTAACATTGTCTATGCCAGCAATGTTGGGGCACATCTAAATAACAGACTGATGGAACTATAACTTGTTATGAGGGACTATACTATTGTAATAATATGGGGAAAATCAGTCGGGGGAAATGAATTTGTGTTTGGGGGGGAAATCCAGACCCTACATAATTGTACCATAAAATTCAAACTAAAAAATAAAATTTATACAATTAAAAAAAGAAAAAGAAAAAAAAACAAATAAACAACAACAACAAAAAGAAAAGAATGTTTCTTATCATGGGATAAATAATGGAATGACTGGAGCCTGGAAATCCAGAGTTAGCATGCTCAGTACATGTGCTTCAACTACAGAAGTTTGTTTTTTTAAAGGACAAGTCTTCAAGAGGGTGGATTTTGTTTTATTTAGAGAGGTGCTATGTGCAGGTTGACCTAGCTAACCCCACTGCTATAGCAACCAACTACAGGTCACAGGAGCTAAAAGGAAAGTGTAGCTGGACAGACTGTCCTATAAATATCTGATGTTGAGAATCACACAGCCATGGGCTGGGGCTGGTGTTGTCACACAGCAAGCTAGCCATTGCTGATCCAACACCTTGATCGTGTACCTGAGGAAGCAGTGAAAGATAGCCCAAGCACTTGGGTCCCGTGTCACCCAGGTAGGAGACCTAGTAGAACAACCAGGCCCTTGCCTTTCAGCTGGCCCAGCTCTGGTTAACGTGGCCATTTGGAGAATGAACTAGTGGATGAAAGACCCATCTGTCTCTCATGCTCTGTTCCTCCTTGTTTGGGCAGAAATATTTTTTCAAATAGAAATAAATAAACCTTTTTAGAATTGTATGATTCCTAAGCCACCGCCCCCAGAGCCAAGGCAAATGATGAAATAGCCCTGCCTCCTTCGTTCTTCTAATTCATGGCAGTCTCGTAGCAAGTTCAAGGCTGATCCTCCTATAACTGAATCTCCATATTTATGAAAATGTGCCAATGCTTGTCTGGGGAGCCGGGGAACTCCTCATTCTTACAGTTTAGTAGGTTGATCCTTCCGACTGTGTAAAATATCAATCTACGGTACAGAGGGGAAAGTTGGACAAACAAATATTTACAAGTTAGTTATCAAATAAATATTAGGCCTAGATGATAAACTGCTTTATATCTGTACATACAATGTGTGTGTTTCAAAGAACACCCATTTGTAGAACTTTTCCTTGTATGCAGCCGTATTTCCAGAAGCTCAGGAAGATTTTTATAAGATGCATTATACAATATATCAGCAACTAATGAAGAAGAAATAATGATGACTGTGCACTGTAAAATGTATTAGAACACTAATTAAACTATAGCAGAAATGCTTACTGGTGTCTTTTAAACACCTGCTTGATAATTTCTAAGCCTGGATGTTACTTCATTTAACAACACACATTTAATTAGGAGATGGAGTTAAGATTAAACAATTAAGTTAGGACACCCTGTCATGTCTTGTATTTTCAAATGTCTACTTCATAGCAAAATATAAGGAATGATTATTCCGTTTTAAGGGAAGCAATCAACTTGATTGATCTGTTTCCTCAAAGCAGATTCTCATCATTGTTATGAGCTGCGTTTCGTAGGATGGCAAAGTAGACGTAGGGTGTGGACTGGGCCATTAGATAGATGCGCAGTGGAGGGGTGGGCAGCTGATTATTCTCAGGAGTTATTACAATGAACTAAGACGGTTTTGCATATAGGAGAAAGAAGGGGCTATGCATGACAGGGAATACCTAGAAACGAATTTACAGTAGTTGAGGAAGTTCTACTTAGCTGGGTGGTAGTAACAAAAAGGGCACTGTGAGATCATTTTGCAAATGTTACATATGTGCTGTGGGTTGTTTGGTCAGTGATATCTACTCAATTATTGAAAACATCTTTAAAAATTACAGCCAAATGTCCTGTGGGAGAGTTTAGTCCAACATGAGAGCTGAAATCTCATCTTTGCTACAGATCTCTGTGCTTTAGTAGGATAAAATGAAAGTCAAATTAAAAAGAAAAATACCTTTAAAAAAAAGCAATGCAAAACAAATAAAGGACATGTTCCCAGGAACGATCGTTGCCCCAACGATCTTTCTGAGTTCATCCTTTTTCTTTACTTTTGCTTCTGTTTTTTTTTTTTTCAAAGGAAAAGTAACTCCAGTGTTCTATAGTGTACTGGGATGCTGTGATTGACAACAATTATCTGTATATTTCAAAACAGCTGGCGAACATGATTTTGAATAGGCTTAACATAAAGAAATGAGAGCTACTTGAAGTAAAGGATAATTTCATTATCCCAAACTGATCATTGTGCATTTCATACTGCTCCTGAAATCTCACACTGGATTCCTTAAAATGTACAATTTCTTATTTTGGGATAGCAATGTATAGTGAAGTGCTCAAGCATGAGAGCTGTGGGGTCTGATGCCGCAATACTGACACTGTCTCCATTTGCTAACCCTGGACCATTTTCCGTTTCATCTGAGAAGTAGACATCACCATACTTTCCCCCAGTCAGAGCTGTTGCAAAGACAGGGATGCATGTATTCAATCAACAAGGACCATGGCTTCCCCATCTATGAGTTTAACGCCTATTAGTTCCTAGAAATAGTGAAAAGAGCGAAGCTTTTGGAACCTAATTGTTTGGAGTCCAGATTTTTAAAAAATAAGAGGACAATTTTAGGAAAAGTCAACTTATGAGCTAGCTTTTCACATCTGCAGCATAACACATTGTTCAAATATTAAATTGCTGTTTTGGAATAATATCATAGACGATGAAATATGTGTGTCTTTCCATACATATGTTGTGTTTGCTTCGCATCTTGCAGTCAATCAGTCCTGAAGTCAGAAAATGCGGCTTTTTTTTTTTTAAGTGAATGTTGCCTTAGACTCTTGGTAAATGTTGAATCTGCCTAACAGGTGTTTGGGATTTACTGTGTTACTTTAGATAGATAGATAGATAGATAGATAGATAGATAGATAGATAGATGAAACTTGCGTTAAAAATACATAAAGCTCCCCTTACAAATTCCTTCTAGAAGGAACCACGTTGAAGAAGTCTATCATAGCCTAACATGGCTAGTATTTCTTACTCAATTGAAAAAAAAATCATTTTGTTCTTTTGTAAAGCACCAGATGAAACAGAAGACTTGCCAAGTAGATGGGTCTTTTTGAAAAATGCAATGTTACTCTTATAAAATGTATTTCTCTGAATACTGGTGAAATTGGCCTTATTACATTTTACATCAATTAGTTCTATGAATGCCTTCTATTCATATCTTTGGCACATTTTTCGATGGGATCATTCATATTTTTATTGTAACACTCTGAGTGTGCCTCCTATATTACAGCTATTAGCTCTAATGTATGCTACATGTGGCCAAATTTTTCTGTGCTTGTCAGGTTTTGGTCACCATAACTATTAACTGAAATAAGCTACTTACAAAGGAGTGAGGTTGATCTTTGGCTCATCGAGTCGGTGGTTTACAATCCAAGACAGCGTCTGACCATCTGGTGAATTGAGAGTGTGGCAATGGCAAAGCATGGACAGCAGAGGAATGACACGGCTGGCCAAGAAGCAAGGAGAGCAACTGGCCCTCATTCCGGCTTCCCATAATGCATCCTTTCTGGAGAGCTACCTCTGAGGCCACCCCCACAGTGATCCAAGGACCTCCCGCCAACCCACCTCCCAAATACCCTAGCTGGAATAATCTTCCACTCCTACAACACTGCCAGCCTGTGATTTGGGGATTTAAATGTCTGCATGAGTTCAGAAGCCAAATCCTCTTCCAACCATAGCTCTTTTATTCATATACATATATTTTTTCTTTGATGTATTTTATTTTGCACTTCTCAAAGAACTCTCTCCTCTTGTGTATATATTATTTTCTCCTTATTCTCTGATGCTATATATTACATTTGCTTGCCAGAGTATGCATTTCTTGTTACAACACTTTATTATAATTTATTTGGCGTTTTGGTGAATTTTACGAAGCAGTGATTTAACCTTCAAGTAGTTAAGTCACTTATTCTAAAAATAAATCCCTCAGTCCCGATAGGCTTGGATTGTCTCTTTCTTCGTATCCTAATATTTACAAAGCAGGGTGCTCTGAATATGTGAGTCATTTTTGTTACAGTTAGCTACTCAAAAGTTTCCAACAGGCAGATTGAAGTTGCTGTAGCTGAAGTATTATTCATTTTCAGAAACAGATGTTATTAAGAAAATCAAAGAAAGAACCTTCATTTTTTTTCCCCCCACAGAGCTGGGCTGGGAAGGGGGAGGAAGAAGAAAAGACAGCCTAAATAGCTCTGTGACAATTCTGCCACCCCTCTCTTGGACCCATGGACTTCGGTATACCAGTATGGGCTCCACGACCTTGAAACAGTCTACAAATTCCTATATGAGCAGTAAAACTTTTTACCCTCACTCACAATAAGAATTAAATTGGTAAACAGCCTTAGAAGAGTCCCCCTGCTGACTTCAGCTAAGAACAGGTTTGACGCTGATGAGAGCCAACAGGAAGAAGATGCTGATGAGTGACTGGATCTTTGCAGTGCCTGAAAGTGGGTGCCGGAGAGAAACAGAGGTGGAGGGAACAACATTTTAAAGATATAGACTTTCAACACTCCTAATGATACACCAATTTTGAGAAAAGTGATCACGTGTTAGATATCCTATAGCAACCATTCTTTGGGAGATGGTTACTGCTTAGTCGATCTGGAGAACAAAAGGGAATAATTTTCCAGGTTGACCCTTGTAGCAGAAGTCTTAAACCACGCGCTGATGAGAGGAACTATGAACTCAAGACTAGCAATGCAACACAAATACACAGAAATGACACCAGTGTTAAATGTGAACAATCGTATTTCCAAAGAGAAAAATGTAATCGTGCATTATTTTAAATCATTTTGTTTCTTTTTAATTTTTTTTTCCTTAAAAGTCACAGTAACAAGGACAGAGGGAGAAATAGCGAGAGACAGCGAGAGAGAGAGAGAGAGATCTTCTACCAACTGGTTTACTCACCAAATGGCAGCAATGGCCAGGGCTGAGTCGATCTGAAGCTGACAGTCAGCAGTCACAGCTTAGTCTCCCACACAGGTGCACAGTCCCACGCTTGGGCCATCCTCCAGTGCTTTCCCAGTCCACAAGCAGGGAGCAGGATGGGAAGTGCAGCAGCCAGGACTAGAACCTGTGCCCCTATGGGATCCTGGTGCTGCAGAGGACCAACCTGTCATATCATCCTGCCAGCCCCTTCATTTGGATTTTTAAGATAAATCCTACGAACCAATTTAAGCAGACATATTTCTTTTTCTCTTATTTTTTTTAAAAGGAAACATTTGTTTATTTTACAGGGTTTGCAGAAGGCTTCCATCTTCTGGTTCAGTCATCAAATGGCCACTATGGCCACGGCTAGGCTAGGGTCCCTAGCAGTTGGGTGATCTTCTGCTGGCGTCCCGGGCACATTAGCATGGAACTGATGAGAAGTAGAGCAGCCAGGACTCAAACCAGAGCTCATCGCAGACGCTGGCCTCAACTATCCTGCCATAATATTGGCCCCACGTGCATTATTTTCAGATCCAGGCTGATCAGGGAGGGCAGAAATAACACTATACAAAATGAGTTGGATGAGAAATTCTCTGATCTCCAAGGGATCAAATAATACTTCCATATAAGATAGTACACACTTGGTGTAGATCTAGGGGCAGTAGACAACACTCCACACGATCAAAATTACCTGTACTGATCTCTGGGTTAACATACAACTAAAGGGCCGACACATCTTCAATGCAACATGTTTAATTTTTATTGAAATAAATTAACAAAAATATACTTATTCTTAAGAAATAAAATGGCTAAGGGATGATAATTTCTTTTTCAAAGTATGTTTTAATTCCTTTGTTGTTGGTGTTCTCCTAGTCTTCAAAGCAAAATGTACTCTTCTATAAGACGATGAAACTGTACAACCTTTCTTCTTAGTTGTGATATTTTTTTCCCAAGTAAGTTATTATGGCTTATTTTTAGCTTACATTACTCTTCCTCTGCAAATTAAGTCTTTTTAAACTATAACAACAGGACCTGACACGATGGGTAGGTGACTGAATCCTCACCTTGCCTACCTGGCATCTCCTAGGGGCACCAGTTTGTGTCCTGGTTGGTTCACTTCCATCCTGCTCCCTGCTTGTGGCCTGGGAAAGCAGAAGAGGATGGCCCAAAGCCTTGGGACCCTGCACCCACATGGGAGACCCAGAAGAGAGTCTGGGCTCCTGGTTTTGGATCGGCTCAGCTCTGTCCTTGAGGCCATTTGGAGAGTGAACCAGCAGATGGGATCTTTCTGTCTGTATCTCCTTCACTCTGTAAATCTGACTTTTCAATATAAATAAATAAATAAATAAACAAACAAACAAACAAATGAAGTGTAACATCCAGTTAATTTTCACATAGGTAAAAGTCAAAATCATATGTATGCTGTTAGTTGAGGTGAGCTACTTTCAGACCAAGTCTTATAGTGGAGTTCCTACGAAAGAAGGAGTACTACGAAAAATCAGTTTGGTGAAAAAATTCGAAAGAGTGCACAATTTTCCATCATGTTCATTTAATTTATCTTTTAAATACTGCTTATTTATGTGAGAGGCAGAATGAGAAGTGGGACAGCAGACAGAGAAAGAAGGAAAGAAAGATAGAGACTTTTCACCCTATGGTCCACTCCCCACATGACCACAATGGCCATGATTGGACCAGGCCAAAGCCAGGAGCTTCCTCCCGGTTCCCATGTAGGTGGCTAGGGCCCCAGGACTTGGGCCATCTCCTGTAAATTGCTCAATTGTGTTATCCGGAAGCTGGATGGAAAATGGAACAGCCTGGACTTGAACCAATGTCCATATGGGTTACTGGCATCACAGGCGGGCCCTTAACCCGCTGTGCACAACATTGTCCCTCTACATTTTGGCTTATTTTTTTTGCACATAAAAACGCATATACATGTTAATTTTACCTTCCATGCACTTTTTGAAGTGACTCTGTCACGTCACTTCAATAATCTCCCCAATGAGTAGATGATATGTTCTAGCTTATCAGGTGGAGGTTAGATTGAACCACATTTTAAAAAATTTCCCTTTCAATGACTTCATCTGTTCTCTGTTTGTGAGGAATCTGTGCTATTTTGTATGTGCTTACCAATTTGGTGATCATCATGATTTGGTGATCATCATAATTGAATGGTAATCCAAACACTCGTCTCTAGACCCTTGTTCTTAGATATAACACTCGGATGAAACAGCTCTTTGAATATTTCAACCATGTCACAGTTTCACCCACAGTTTCTGATGCTGTTTGTTAGAATGGTAATCTGTCTTTCCACTCCTTAAAGAAAACCTCTCGTCTGCTGTTTTTCCTCCTGGATGAATGATACAACCAGCGATGACTTGCAGCCAACTCAGAGCTCAACATCGGCGGCCTCAACATCTGCTAGTTACAGATGGAGCTGGAAGCTGTTTGTGTTGGTTCCTTCTGGCTGCTGTACTGCAGCACCATAACCCGAGTAACTCAGAAATACCAGGAACGTTTTCCTCCTGATTCAGGCAGCCTGCAGCTCTTCTGCCAATGCAGGTTGGGTGTGTGGTAAGGGACACTTGTGGGTCATAGGTGACTGCTGTTCTACTGTGCTTCTTGGCTGTGAAGGGGGCAAGGTGCTTCTCTATACATTTGTTTTAGAAAGGCACTAATCCCATGCAGAAGGACTCCATCCCCACCTCTAACCACCATGGCCCACCTTGAACACCACCACTTTGGTGACGGGGAGTGCAGTGTATGCATTGAGAGTATACAAGCACCAAGCTCATGACATTGCCAGAACCTCTTCTTTCTTTCCCTCAAATCCAACCATCCACTTGCAGCAATTTCTAACTGTAACTTCACCCTCTGTGGGCAGAAGCAAGAAAGGACAGCAGACACCAGAACTCTGCCATTGAGGTCGTGGGGCCACCAGCAACGCTTCATCTGCCGTTAGTGTTGGGGGCATTAGGTTCACTTCTGTGTTCATAACTCCCAGCTCCGTGAATGACATATATCTGCATAGTGCCTTAGGTGGCTTTCTTGTACCTCCTTTGGGATTTTCAGGATCTTTTCTGGCTGATCATTTTCATTTCAATTGACAATTCTTTTTGGAGAATATCATGCACCCCTCACAGCGTAGTAGAGAGAGGTGCTTATGCCTAACAGGGGTGCTGGGAAAGGTAAGAGGGAAGCATTTCAGAGCTGAGCATTGTAGAACGCCAGGTCCAAGATTTGTATATGCTTTCAACATACCATTGGTTGAGTCTCGAATCCCTGCCAGGAGCAGAAACCAGCAAGATCAACAAAAGAGGTGATATGTTTGTGACACTGACAGTGTCTGTGTCTGAAATGGCAAGGGTTCCTATTCCTTATGGGCAAATAAAATGAGGCAAAAATTAAATATGAAGAAAGCTCATTAAGAGGGTGTACATTAGATTGCAGCTTGGTATGCACATGCTAAAATATCAAAGGGATAAGAGAGTCTGCCAGAAGACAGGGTTAGTGAGGAGTCAGGCTCCTGCTTACAAACCTATGTGTGATTTTTCAGGCCTGACTATAGGCAATTATACTTTCCTTGACGGAACCCAGGGGGAAAGCTGCCTTCCCACACCAGATTACAGTACCAGGCATTGCATCTCTGAGCAGGGAACGGAAAAGCATTCACGTTCCCTGCTCACTGGCGCTCTTCATAGATTTGACTTCACTCCTGGTTCTTCTCATTACATTGCATTTGGGGCAGAGGGTTTCTGATCCATTGACCGCTCATGACAGGATGGAAGGGAATCTTTGAAGACACTTTCCCCTCATTTAAGCTCAGTGTTGAGATCCTTGTACTCATCTTCCCACCAACCCAAGGTCTGAGTTCACTTAAGGGAGAGATGAGCCAATGTCCGTGTTGCTGCATGTGACCTTTGGTTTGGGGGCAGGTCTTCAGTGCCTTCTTCCACTTTAGACACCTGTTTGGAACATAGCAGGTTAGGATGGCACGCTTAGTTCTCTTTTTTGGTGCAGGGTCTGATTAGCCACTCCTTCTGCCTGGTGCCTTAGTTCATTCACAGATCAGGTAAATTACTGACAGAGTGAAACAGGTGCGTCCCATTAACTAGTCCTTTATTTAGGAAAATCCATCTTTAACCGGATGCATTTACTTGATATGGTGGCATGACTCTTCTAAAGGAAGTAGAAGTGTTAATTATATGTGGCTTACATCTATGTATCTTCAACAGAACATGTCTCTCTCTCTCTCTCCTGTGACCTGGAATGCAGATAGAAGCTAGGGGGCTCCATCTCACCCTCTGAACCTCATAGACTGACCTGCTGGACTGAAAATTCATATTGATCAACAAAATAATGGGAGGTTTTGAATCTCTCTGAACCTTGTCAAACTAATGGATCCTGCTGGAACCTCCTAATGATGAACTTCCTATGTTAGGGAAAAAAAATTATAGAAACAAAGAAATCTCAATCCTAACACAAGAAGGCACCCTGATATTATTGAATATTAGCCATGATAAATCTACATATAAGCCACATTTTCTTTTCAGTGGTGAATTGAGAGCAACCCACATAAAGGTAATTATTCCAAATATAACTAAGCTCTGAGCTTTATAATGTTTACTGCCATAAATTACTCCATCAACTGGCATTAAAAACATGTTTGGACACTGTAAAAGAAGAGTCTCTTCAATCCTCATGCTTTGAAAAAAGATTTATGTATGTATTTACTTATTTATTTTTATTGCAAAGCCCAATTTCCAGAGAGAAGGAGAGACAGATAGATCTTCCATCAGCTAGTTCACTTCCCAAGTCGGCCAATGGCCAGAGCTGAACCAAACCAAGACCAGGAGCCGGGAACTCCTGCCAAGTCTCCCATGTGGCTACAGGGTCCCAAGGCCCTGGGTTGACCTTCTCTGCATTTCCAGGCCACAAGCAGGGAGTTGGAAGAGAAGTGGAGCAGTTGGGACATGAACTGGTACCCATATGGGATGCCAGCACATGCAAGGTGAGGACTTTAGCCACCAGCCTACTGTGCCAGTCCCAATCCTCACATTTTAAAAAATACTGTGAAGTTTAGAGATCACTAACGCAGCCAAACAAGTTGTTTTGAGGGATAACAACCAGACCATTATCATCACCAGATCACCACCTCACTGTGAGAGGTACACAAAGCACTCATTGGGAACCAGAAAGCCCAGCTTTTGCATGCTCTGACTCCAGGATCTTGGAGCGAATATTGACCAGTTCTGGAAAATGGGAAGATCACAAGGATTTGAGACATCCAGCATGATGACTACTACATTGCATGCATTTGATGAATATTTTGGGGGCCATATGTTGAGTCAAACAGGGGATTCTGATGTATCGTACTTCAAATGGGAGCTCTGCTTTAGGACATACACAGAAATAGAAGTTACCCCGAAGCAAGGCTCTGCCAGCACATTTGTGCAGATTATCAACAGACACTTTCCATGGGACAGATCATTTAAAACGACACCTTCTTGGCATTCAAGTGGTTCTGCATGCTCTAAAAGCTACAGCCCAGCTCTAGTGCGAGGCTCATGGAGGAGATTCCAGCCAGTTATACTGTCCAGTTCGTGCAACCACCAGGGTCCCAGAGTAGACCAGATCCTTAGATGACAGCATTAGCCACATGTATGGAACCAGGAAGGTGTAATTTCCTGTAGAGCAAGGCTCAGGACTGACAACACCTTTCAGAGTCCTTCACAAACAGAATGGACTTCAGGAAGTCATGGCAGCCACTGAACTGCAATTAGGCCTTTAGAGTTACCAGCAAGAAGTGGAAATTCTGCAAGAATGTACAAGGAAGCAACAACCATCCCTGGAAGAAAGCAAAGCATGAACCAAGTCACGGGGAAGGAAATTCACCTACACACAGCGTGATGGAGACAAACATATCCAGTTAGAAAGGAAAATGGCATGAGTGAATAAAGGCTCTTAAATAAAAGCTCAGGATATCTCACAGCCATCAGATAATTAGAACTCTGATTCATGCTCTGAATGAGAATATTTTTCTAGTATTTTGTCAATATTTGCATTTTTGCACACCATTAAAGGCTTGGAACTCTAGCCTTGAACTTCTGATGTCTATTGCTAAGCTGTAATTTATATCTACAAACTAGAGAGCAAAGGCGAAGTGATTAGAAGAGAAGCGATGGTGGGCAATGAGCATTTCCAAACAGCGTAGATCTCGGGTGAGCACCAGTACCGAACACCAAGAATATGTCTTCACTGCCCGTGGTGATGCTTGAATTGAGACCCTTGAAGGATTGAAGTCTCAGTGAATTCAGAAGTGACCTCAGAACTAATAATGCAGCTTTTTTCTCACTTTAAAAAGAATTTGGAATCTAACCTTCACTTTCGAAGTGTCATTTATGAAGCTCTCAAAATAAAGACCTGATTTTTATACTAAATGTGTCCTCCTAAGAATAATAATCTGATTTCTAAAGTATCTTTAAATATAGGAGTACCAATTTCCTTTTTTTTTTTTTTAAGGCATTTGATGTGAATGTAATCACAGATCCTATTATCTACTGAGCCTTTGACAACTGTTTTCACTAACTTATATTTAGCAATTTATAATGAATGCAGTATACCACCGCAGAGTCGCAGCTTTCTATTTTATGATTTTGATAATGAGTAACGATAATAAACGTCTGTGACACAGGGTCATCTTTAATTTCTCTGCAACCTGAATTTGAATTGCCTGCTGGGAAGTGGATGCTCAAGAATAAGTTAGTTTGGGCCTGGCACAGTTGCCTAGAGGCTAAAGTCTTCGCCTTGCACATGCCAGGATCCCGTACGGGTACTGGTTCTAATCCCAGCAGCCCTGGTTCCCATCCAGCTCCCTGCTTGTGGTCCATGAAATCGGTCAAGGACAGCCCAAGACCTTGGGACCCTGCACCCACATGGGAGACCTGGAGGAAGTTCCTGGCTCCTGGCTTCAGATCAGCACAGCCCCAGCTGTTACGGTCACTTGGGGAGTGAATCATCAGACCACAGATCTTCCTCTCTGTCTCTCCTCCTCTCTGTACATCTGACTTTGCAATAAAAATAAATAAATCATTTTTAAAAATCAATTAATTGATTTTTTTTTTTTTTAAAAGAGTAAGTTAGTTTGCCAGGGACTGAGCCACCGGATGGTTCATCAGCGACAAAACTCATGAACACCTACTCCATTAATGTCGCTCCTTGCCAGGCTGTCTAAAATGGTCAAAAGTGACACATTCTCTTTTTTTTAAAGAAGTATTTTTTAACATCTATTTATCTATTTGACAGGCAGGGTGATGGGAGGAAAGGAGAGACAGAGAGAGAGCGGGAGAAAGAAATATTTTCCACTTCGAATGGCATAATGCTTATTGGCTAAATCAACACCTTGCATCTGGTGGCATCCCATATGGGTACTGGTTCCTTTCCCGGCTGCTCCACTTCCCATCCAGTTCCCTGCTTGTGGCTAGGGAAAGCAGAAGGGTGTGGTCCAAGACCTTAGGACCCTGTCCCCACGTGGGAGACCTGGAAGAGACTCCAGGCTCCCGGCTTCGGATCGGCTGAGCTCATTGCAGCCACTTGGGGAGTGAAATAGAGGACAGAAGATCTTCATCTCTCCTTCTCTCTATAAATCTGACTTTCCAAGAAAAATAAATAATAAATCTTTTAAAAAAGAAAAATATTTTCCATCCACTGGCTTACACCCCAGATGTTTACAAAAGCTAGTGTTGGGCCAGGTCAAAGCTGGGAGTCAGGTTATCTGGGTCATGTGGCCTGGCTCCGCATTTTCAGTCTATCTCCTGCTGTCTTCACAGGCATGTTAGCAGAGAGCTGGATCAGAAAGAAGAGCCAGGATTTGAACCTGTGCTTACCTGAGATGCCCATATAGCGGGTAATGGCTTTTAGTCACTGTATCATAATGTTGACCCCCTGCCCCTGCAAGGTGACCCTTTTTTCCCGTGTGTGTTGTGAGCTGATGATTGAAGGCAGTGACCCCCAGTCTTAGAGGACACATCAGATTCACAAAAAGGGTTTCTCAAAACACAGACTGATGGACTGCTTCTGAAGAAGAAACTGAACTCCAGGCATGTCCTGCAAGTTCAAGGTGATGTTGATGCCACTGGTCTGTGAGTCAGACTGAGAGCCATTGACCTAAAGGCTAAGATCAATTTTATCATTTGCAAAACCAATCCCATTGAAATTTTTAAATAAAATTCAAAGTCAAGTTCCTCAGCAACAACAACAAAAAATTACCAGGAATAATCTAAGTCAGAACAGATACTTTGCAGATTATATCTTCCTGAGTGGCTGCCAATGTAGTCAAGCCACCTTAACACAAGTTGTTCAACAGCCACACCAACAAGGGAGTTTCACTATCCATGATCCAAGCCCATACTTTGAGGCTACCGGTACAATAGGGGCCTTCCAGAACCTTTGGATTGGTTGCTACCATTGGTTTTAGGCAGCAAGGTGTAACATGAATGAGAATCCTTCCTTTGCCCAAGATCAGTCAGCCTCCACCGTATCAAGAAGGAATTGAGAAGACAACATGACGACCCCTGTCTCGCAATGGCAGTTTCTCCTCTGGAGTCACTTCGAGGTGCTCATGGATTCTTCAGGCTCCATGTTATGCAGACTAGTTCTTTGTCAAATATCAGAAAGGAATCTGTGACAAAAACTCCACCATTCGTTCAGGGCAGACAGGAGGAACTTCTGTCCCAGAGAACTCTCTTGACCTTACTTAAGCAGGCATGGTGACAGGCAGGTTAAGTTCCAAGAATTTCAGCAACAGCTGTTGTGAGGGCACATCTCTCACTGGGCTTGCTCCGGGCTCTTGCATCCGTGCGAGAAAAATATTCAAGGAGGCAACATGGATAGAAAGCAGTGTATAAGACAGTAAGAGTTTTGGAAAGAAATAGCACACACTCATACATGACTTCAGGCAACCTCTCATCATGATGAAGGTACAGAGGCTGCCCCTCACCAAAACTGGGGTGGTCCTTTTACGGGGTAGCAAGTGGTGTCCTGGGCAGGGCCCAATTAAATAGTCGTAGGAGGTGGCACTTGGGAAGGGCTTAAGTACTGTTCACTTCTGTGTCTCTTTTTGGGAACTCTTAGAAATGTCGTGACATATCCATGCTGGGCTGGAACACACAGGTGGTCATGTTTAGGCTGCCCAGGTGGATAGTAGAAAGGGGGGTCTCCAAGCTTGCAGCCGTGTTGGATATATTTTCAGCCCCTGTACCTAGAAGCAGATGTGGATTGGAGCGATTGAGGTGAATGTGTGTGCAGGTGCCTTTTGGCATTGTTCAGTTTCTCACTCACTAGCTGTGTTACCTGTCAACATCACAGCCACCTCCAAGAGTCGGTTAGACAAACACATCAGTGGTGTTTTCAACATGATTTTGCATATGCAGTTCTAACATAATAATGAATGCGCAAGAATCACTCATCACTTTATATTTTAATGTAATCATCGACTTTCAAGATAGTCAAGGCAGCACGCATGCAGATATTCAGGGGAATGTCTCCGTAAAACCTTAGACAGATTTTTTTCTCTCAAGTCCCTGTTGGCTATGTTCTTCATGTGCAAATTACCCTAGTTCGAATTTAATTACTTCTCCTCATTTGATCCTTAGAGAAACAATTGGGGACCTCATAAAATCTCCCTACATTTGTAGCTAATGATCTGAAAGTCCCCGTCACCTTCTCCTTCCTTCCTTTCTTCCTCATTTATTCAACTCATTAGGCACCCACGCTGGCACTGGGCTAAGAACCAGATGTAATTCTTCTCCTCTTAACACAAATATTAAGAGAGAAGATGCAGGTTTGCAGGAAAGGACAGAAGGGTATATCATTGTTGCACTACAGAGTAATTCAGAAGGAAAGAAAGCCTGAGAGAAGGCCTTGGTTTGGGCCTCACTTGGAAAAGCTCAATGGTTACAGCGTTGGGTTTTTGCTTGGAGATTTGGACTTTACCTTAAGAACAAATGAAAAACCGTGGGGCACTACAAGTTAGGGATCATGTGCACATATTTGATTTTTAAAACGATCTTCTTAGCTTCAGGGTGAAGAAAGGGTTGGAAAGCATTTGCATAGGAGGCAGCAAACAGCTTCAGAATTCTGGCAGAATTTCAAGGCAGAAGTAAGGATGGTTTGCATTGAAAATGAAGGGAACCATGGCAAAGGGACATAAACGCAGAAGAGAAAGTAACCAAGTCATTTGGTGGTGAAGTGACCATAAGGGATGGAGATCGAGGATGCTTCCAGAGAGCCATGGTGGTGTCGTGTCTCCCAAGCTCAGGGATAGGAAAGACGCAGTTCACTTCCCGTTTGAGATGCGTGTGAGTCCTCCTCAAGGAGATACCACAGGTGGTCAGATTTCACTTGCTCATTCTCTGAATTTCAGGAAAAAAAGATTTATTATCTTGACCATGGATATCTGTAATAGTAAAACATATAGCCCAGATAGGACTTTTTTTTTTTTTAAAAAAAGATTGATTTATGAAAAGCAGATTTGCATCTGTAAATCTTTGCCTTCTCTCCAGAAGGCAAGACAGAAACACATTCCATCTGCTTGTTCACTCACAAATGGCCACAACAGTCAGAGATGAGCCAATCTGAAGCCAGGAGCTTCTGCCCGGTCGGCCATGTGGGCGCGGGCACCCAAACACTTGGGCCATCCCTCCGCTACTTTCCCAGGCAACAAATGGGGGGTGGGGGCTGAATTCAAAGTGGAGAACTTGGGACACAGATCGATCCTGGTATGGGACGCTGGCACTGCAAGACAGAGGATCAGCCAGTTGAGGTACTGTGCTGGCCACCAGATCAGACTTGGACGTCAAAGACCTGGAAAGACAAAGGAACAATCGACCCTCAGAGAAAGAATGAAAGACTTCGAACTTTCAGGGTATCCTAGTACTGTACACACATCCCTCCACTTTTAAAGGTACTGGTTCTAATTTGTGGGATTTCACATACTAAACTTAATCTTTTGTTTGTCTTAGTATATGTCTTGAGACCAATCATGGATTTCCACTTAGTTTTGCCAAGATGACTGACTAAACAAAAGCTAGATGAGGAGTCTAAACTCCTTATCTTTTATTGTTTTACTCCAATTTCTTGCCCCCCTTAGTTAATAGCTATAGTTTAACCTTGAGAAATGAAGTTATTATTAGAGCAAGCATCAGCTCTGTAACAATGCCTTATCCTAAATGGCTTGCTCAGACAATGTTCTGAGCACAGCCTGTGGGTGCCAGCTGCAGAAGTTATGCTGCCATGGTACTTGGTGCTCCAAACAGAATTCTCAGGCTCTCGACTGACTACCAAACATTACCCATTTGGTGCTAAGGAAATCATGTCGTTTTCTGCGTGTGAACGAATCTTGCTTTTCCCTGTATTAGTTTGCGACATAATCTCAACCCTTACAAAAAAGAGTACAGTTCCATTTGCAAAAGAATATCCTATGTGAATTGCTTCACTGGCTATTTCTTTTTTAATTATTTACATTTACTGGAAAGTTAGATTACAGAGAGGAGGAGAGACAGAGAGGAAAGATTTTCCATCTGCTGATTCACTCTCCATTGTAGTCGCAACAGCCATAGCCGAACTGATCCGATCTGAAGTCAGGAGCCAGGAACCTATTCCGGGTCTCACATGTGGGTGCAGGATCGCAAGGTTTTGGGCCGTCCTTGACTGCTTTCCCAGGCCACAAACAGGGAGCTGGATGGGAAGCAGGAGCACCGGGATTAGAACCAGTATCCATATGGAATCCTGACATGTGCAAAGTGAGGACTTGAGCCGCTAGGCTACAGCACTGGACTCAGAAGCTATTTTTGAATAAGCACATTTTTCTAATATGGAAGATCATTTCTTTGTGGTTTAAAAATTGATGGGAAGGACTGATTTTGTCTACTCATAGCATTTATGCTTTAGTTAGGACTTACTGTAAACTTAATACTTGCTATGGTAAACTCTTGGCAGCATATTATAATGTAAGTCTGAACCACTTTGACAGGAATTATACACATGCCTATGCTGATACATACAAAAGCATATTTCACATTGTAAATATATTTATATTATACATTTGCAAAGGTTCACAAAAGAGGGCTGATTCATGCTAAAGGGAAATGGTCAAGATCATTTCTGGCAAGTAGCAGTACAGACACTTGAACCTCAGAAAGTACTTACCCCAAAATGATTCCTTCCTAATCACTGTGAAGCATTGATCCCCAAGTCATTCTTCCATGTGTGAGATTCCCCAGTGTCATCCCACAGTTAAGCCTTCAGGAAACGGTAGATTTCAATGAGTAGCTGACATCCAAAGGGCTGCCTAGGGTAGGAATTAGGTATCTGGGACACATAGAGGTTGGTCTGCAAACATGGAATTATTTCCCCAGGTTCGGTACAACTGCTGAGAATTACTGCTTGCTCAGCCACAGCATCTCCTTGCCGTGAAATACCCGTCTTTAAGAATCATCAGTTCTTCCAGCCATTCGGCTGATGGTCCAGCTGTAAATTATTTGGAAAAAAAAAATCACCTACACGGTTCTAATAAATCTCTGGACCATTTCTCAGGATACCATATTTATTTGAGAATGTGAAAAATCGCCGTCTTTTCCTTCTTTTGAGCCAAAAGAACATGTACGAACTCTGCCGAAAACCTACATTACAGCACTGGAATTAGGTTTCCAAAAATAATCAAGAAGTAGTCAAATAGAGTCTGTGCATGTGAGTGACACTGATCAACAGCATGACTTGCAAGTCAGTGGTAATGCCAAACCCAAAACATAAAAGGTTACAAAGCAGGTGTCTACTTGTTTAAGGCAAAAATCATACCATTCACTGGGTATATATTGTTTTAATGCACTTCTCTTCCTTAATGAGTTTTTAGTAATAAAAAGAGAATTATACCAGAAATTTCATATGGAATTATGTAATATAATGAACACGGCTTGGATAAGGTTTCCCTGCGATCCAGAAGATGAAGTGTGTAATTCACTGGAAACCTGAATATTAACAGCACCTGTATCTGTACTGAACAGCCTGAGCTGGAAATGAAAATTTCATAGAAATACAGTCTAGTTTAAAATGTCATTCTCGGAAAAAGTTGAGAGAAGATAATATTTTGACTCAAGATTTGTGCCTTACCATATGTGGGCATGCTAAGGATGGCTGGAAGTTTGCCTTTATAAATAAAACACCATAAATACTCCCAAGGGACATCATTCATTTCACTTGACATGCAAGAGTTTTAGCCTCTTCTCCGCAGCCAACTCCCCAATCCCTTTGTCTTAATCAGCATTGTTACATCCCAAAGCCAACACTTTGAGACACCTTGAAGTTCTGAGCAATATCGTCCAGCTTGGTTTTCAGGAGCCTGAAAAGCCCATTCTAGGAACTCAGTTTAGCAAAGTTGTGTTAATATTGATAATATAGTAGTAGTACTATAGTTTATTAAATGTTCATTTAGTGATTGATATTGATAAATACATTTCGTATGTATTAGTAATAAGTATTTTATTGGTATATAATTAATAGTGTGCAATATTAATATTATTTACAGGGTCTTTAGATTTTATGGAGAACATTGAGAAACAAACCATTTCTCAAGTAAATCCACCTGAGACTCTCAAATGGTGGGGCCTGGAAAGGAACCCTGCTATTGTACCTGCAGTTCTAATTGAGAAAGCCATTGATTATACTTCTTTTTAAAGCCCTGGATCTCTTGAGACTGCTGTATCCACTTCTGTGTGAAAATGAACTCTGTTATATACATTTTCCTAAGTGCTCTCTGACAAAGGGAATTCCAAAACATGGATGGCATCTGGGACACCAAAGTAGGGAATAGTCCATTCTAGAATTCAAATGATAAAGTCCTTTCACAGATGAACGGTCAGACCTCACATTCCTAACTGGATACATTTAACCCAATTTGGCTTTTCTGCTTCCCTTCCAAAAGTGTTTAGCTCTAAAGTCATTAGAAAGCAGTGAGCATGGCCAGGTGTACTGGTGAGGGCACAGGGTGTAGGTGGCCCTGTCGTGACCAAAAAGGGCTTAGGAGGGTGTCCTTGTGAATAAAGATAGGGTGCGGTGGCAGTGACCTGGCATTAACAGTACAGGAGGACCACCTAATGGCGGATATTAGAGCCTTAAAGGATATGGATTCCATCCACTGAAGAGACTGTCTTCAATCACCATGATGTCCTTCTCTCCTTAACTACAAGATGAGTCTCAGAGGAATTCTTGGATGTTTCTGAGACCTGAGGCATCACACACGTAGACTTAAGTGCAGAACTTGAAGGCCCAATTCACCCATCGATAACGCTAAGGAACCAAGAACCTGGAATAGTAACAAGTGGAGTGATCAGATTGATTAAGCTGGGGCAAGATGTGAATGACCAGGTCTGCTGGTGCTAGCATAGGAGACAGAGAAATGCATCACAACGAATATGAAAGAAGGAATGACTACACAGCAGGTCATGAGAAATGTTTCTATGTTTGTCTCAATTATCCCAACAGCCCATGATGGGCTTCAGTAATACCGATAATAATCAGATCTTCTTTTTGCAAATGAGCTTGTGGAGTCTGGGGCAACTACAGTAGTTCTTCCAAAGTCTGTGGAGACGCGAAACAACAAGCTGTTTGTCTGATGTAAGAATGCACATTTTTTTTCATAATTTGCATTTTTGAAAACACTACCTATGTTATAAAATTGAAGACTTTTTTTTTTTTTCGTCTGATTTGAAGCCCCTATTTTTGGTCTTTACTTCCCTCTTGAATCAAGCAAAAATAGTCTGTGTTGGTCTTTAAGATGCTGCACCATTCGCAGACCCCAAATACTCTTATCAGTACAGATTAACATCAAGATCTTAAAAACAACAAAGTGATAAAATGTTTATGAATGAAATAAATGTGTTCTTCAAGTAATCAATCCATCTTTCTAGCCTAATAATGACAACTTATTCCTTTTCTAAGATAAATGAGTTAAATACTTCTGTTATTTTTTTAAAGATTTGATTTATTTTTATTGGAAAGGCAGATATACAGAGAGGAGGAGAGACAGAGAGGAAGATCTTCCATCCAATGATTCACTCCCCAAATGGCCGCAACGGCTGGAGCTGAGCCAATCCGAAGCCAGGAGCCAGGAGCTTCTTCCGGGTCTCACATGCGGGTGCAAGGTCCCAAGGCTTTGGGCTGTCCTCGACTGCTTTCCCAGGCCACAAGCGGGGAGCTGGATGGGAAGCAGAGCTGCCGGGATTAGAACCGGCGCCCGTATGGGATCCCGGTGTGTTCAAGGCGAGGACTTTAACCACTACGCTATAGCGCTGGGCCCTACTTCTATTATTCCTGCTGGCTTTCATTAACAGTGTCTTCTGTGACAATGGATTTTTTTTTTCCAGCCACTTGCTGCCCTCTTAATTTGCAAAGTGACCTGTGGGGTTTCTCTGTGGCACTAGATAAAAGAGTTCTCTTGGGAAGATTTTCCTTCCAGTTCTGTTAGGGATCTTAAATGTGATACTATGTTGGAAACATGTCCATCTACATTGTTGGCTTTAGGTGTTTGGAGACTGGCCAGTTAGCGTGAATTTACGTGTTTGTTGAAAACCTGTGCAAACATCCACATGTGGTTCTCTATTTCCAGGGCAGATATTTTACGTCTCCAGGTTTGCAGATGGGTAATTTTCTGACTTTCTTCTGTTCAACTATTTCTAATTCACTTTTGCATGAAGAATGTTGCAATGTAGAGCCACAGCTGCAAGACAAATATATCTCTTCTTTAACTTTGCAATTTCTTCTCGCCCTGGGATTTCTCTTCCGTTCCAGTACCCACCTCATTCCTGTGAAGTGCTCAGAAATGATGCTCAGAAACACTCGATTCACTTGTGCCTCCAGGTAAAAGCTGGCTTCAGCATTCCAATTTTTCTTGGATTTTGCCTTCACCCAATTATTGGCCTGAGCTCAGGACTTTCTTGCTGGATGGTATCTGGATTTCTTTATGTTATTTTAAAAATTATTTTCACCAGAAGGATCGGTCTTTGCTGTTCACCTGCCCCGTTGTGAGCAACTAAATCCAGAAGCATTGCTTTAGATCATTGATTCAACCATTTAGAGCTTGGTGATTTGGTGATATGAATTGCCAAAATTGAGAGACAGAACTGTAGCGGATGACTCAGAGCACCCAACAGATTTAAATCTACAGAAATAAATTTTGGCATATGTACCCGCCTCCCTAATGCATCGTTTTTCATTGAATGGAAATCATTTTCTTTCAGTACTTTTGAGACAATGTTTTACTGACAGGTCTACATGGAGACATTGTCTTTTTTTTTTCTATAATTTGTAGTATTTAATTGTTGTGAGCTTGTTAAATAATCTCTCTGGACTTTAGTTCCCAGAAGTTAGTCATCTCAACAGGGGAAGTTTTGTGTTTCTTAAAACTACTTAATCATGGACAGCAGCAATACATAAAGATTAAGTCACAACAAGACAGTTTTAGACTAAAACCTCATTTGTAACCATAAGATCCCTAAGTGTGCTGATTTTAAATCAATGGCTCTCTCCATGGCAGATCCTCGCCTATTTGTTATTCTGGAGTCATTTGGTCCCAGGAGACCTGATCCAAGGTTGCTGACGCTTATCACATTCCAACTCACCAATACCACTTGGAAAAATTAAACTATGCTAGCTAATTAAAATATGCACTTTTTAATGCGGTGCTTCAAAAGCTAACAGACACTTCACAAGGATACAAGGATTTCAATGACTTAGCTCTTGAAATTGCCTCTCTCCTTTAATCTCATGTTTAACCTTGTACTTCACAAAAGGAATGCAGTGGGATGGAACCTGAGTAACTCTGAGGTTCCTTTCTGCTTGTACTTGTTTGCGATGAAACAGGTTTGTCAATGAGTACATAACCAATTCTTGTTTCAGCTCATTTAAAAAAGGAAACAAATTTCGTCTTATTGGGTTAGTGTCTGTTAAAAAAAAATAACTGTAAGGGGGTGATGGTTGGCAAATGCATGAACATTTGATTCTGAGTTTGACATAAATGTCAGACTTGATTGAATCAAAAAGACTGTTGATTGGTTTTATCATGAAAGTCACATATTAAATAATCATATAAACATTTAAGAATAATGATGTTGTCTGGCACAATGTCTGGCTTATCAGAGCATTAGAATTCAATTAAATGCACATCAAATAAATCAATCATTGAATCACTAAGCTACAAAATAGATTTATAATTTTAAAACAGTTCACTAAATATTTACTGGGACATTATCCCTAATCCTATTAACTCATCAAACAGTTGGTCTAGGTCAAAACTTACTTACTTAATCTGCAAATGGCTTCTAGAAGGTTCCCATGATCTTGGAAAGACTGTGTAAAATTAAATGTCTTAAATAGATGTGATTTTTTTTTGCCTCCTGAGGAAAGAGTATTGCTTTCACAAGACTCTTGAAGTGTCTGAGATCTACAAAGATTAAATATCACCTTAGTAAGCAGAAGCGGATTTCTTGTGTTGGAGTAAGGAATTTCTCAAAGCATAATGGTGAGCTTTTACCAGAACCGGAAAAGAAGCAAAAAATCCGACAGAGCCATGTTTCAGGATTTCAAGGGGAGAGAGGCATCCTGATGCACCGTCATTGCACTTCTTACGTAACAGAGTCCCACATGAGGGAAAAGCCCACGGAGGCTGAACTTGGGTCTTCCTTGCTCACTGGTTATATTTCCCAACCTCCAGAGTAACAGTAGTCATATAGATGGTGGTACAGTGGATAGGAGAGAATCAACTGAAAATAGCTTTAAAATAATGGTACCATAAAATTCCAAATCAAATAAATAAATAAATAAATAAACCCAGACTATGGACTTCTTGGTTCTATCTCAAACGCTCAGGATTCTATCATTTCAGTACTTAACAAACCCCAGGTAAAAGATACAAATTCGATATCCTGATGAAGACCAAATGTGACATTTTATATTACAGTTGTTTTACATATTCAGATTTTGAAAATGCACTTAATGACTAAATTCAGAGACCTAGGAAGGTATTTTAAGTGGCTTATTATAATCTCAAAATTCTTTCTGATGCATGATGAAAAATATGAGAAATTTTGTCCAAGCAACTCTGTAGTTATCATATATCCAGGATGTTATATTTAGTTTTGAGAGCAAAAGTTGGCTCCAACACCCAGGTTCACTTTATTGAACAGCTTATCACATGCAAAGTAAGATTTAAAGAGAGCCATACACTGCATTTTATTCACTCATCAAAACCCTAGTGTGCACCTGAAACATACTGAGTTGGTGTACGAGGTAGCCGCTAATGAGGCTTAGCCTGGAGCAGAGTGCAACTGAATAACAGCGATGCTTGCTTGTGGTTCCTTAGAAAAGGATTACTAGATAATCAAACAAAATAGACAAAAACCAGAATATTATTTGTTGTAGCCATGTTAACATGTTACTGCGACATTTAATTTAGGACACACACTTCATATGATTTTATCCACCGGTCGTTCGACAGATGGGAAGCCTAAAACAGATGAGGTGAACTGGCTTCTTCAAGACAAGCCGGGAATACAAGAAGTCAGGCATCAGAGCAGCTGTGTTTTCTGTCAGCCATCTTGGAAAGCATTTCTTAAAGAAGGCTACTCCATTTGTCTCTCATGTAGTTACTGAGTGCATATTCGTTGCATTTATTTATTAACAGGGCAACATGCTAAATACCTCCTCAGAACAGCAAGAGCTAAGGTGTGGACTTCGCCATACTAATACTGAAAGACAGTAAACAGGAATACAATTTGTAAATAACTGAGATGCTAGTAGCTTTCACTAAGAAAGCCCAATAAAAATAAAACTGGGAAAACGACCATTCTTAAAGGGAATATTTCAATACAACCATTTCAGAGAACATTTGACAATATCTACCAAGTATTAAAATTGTCTATCTTTTGACTTTGAAATTTCAAGAACATAAACCAAGAAGTACGCAAACAAATTTACCCAGTGCGTTTATACAAGTGATGTGTAGGATGGTAGTAAGTGTAGTGCTTAAGGTAGGAACTCATGTGCCCTGTTGGAGTGTCTGGGTTCAATACTCAGCTCCCCCTCATGATTCCAGCTTCCTGCCAAGTCAGGGTTCCAGTAGTCAGCTTTCTGCCACCCCCTTGGGAGACCTCCATGGAATTCCTGACTCCTGCCAGTGGCCCCATCCAGCCCTGAGCATTTTGTAAGCAGCAGATGGGAGAGCTCTCCATTTCTTTTCCAAATATATCATTTAAAATATTAATAATGCTTCCAGGTGGAAATTTTGCCAGTTTTGTGGTGAGGAAGGGCGTCAGATCTTCACATCTTGTGTTAGAGTACCTAGGTTTGATTTCAGACTCTGTTCCCAGTTCCATCTTTCTGTCGAGACAAATACCAAGGGGCAGTAAGTGCTGGCTCAGGTGCTTGGATTCCTGCCATCCACGTGGGAAAACTCTTGCCTTCTCAGCTCCAGCCTCGTCTACCTCTGGCCATTGTGGACATTCTGAGAGTGAACCAATGGATGGGAACTTTGTCTCTCTCTACTTGAATACATATTTTTAAAATGATGCTTGTAATAAGGAAGAACAAGGGCAAACAACTTGCCTTAATGGACATTTAGCATAACAGAAAAATGATGATTTTAAACCTGCGTTGGATTCTCAATGTCTAAGATGGATCAGTTACACAGGAGGTATATAATAAAATTCAATTCAACCGATGTTTTGAAAGCGCAGGGACTATTTTAGCATTTTGTTAATGGACCTTCAATAAACATCCTTGATAACTTTATTCTGACCCACATGTAGGCATTCAACCTATTGGGCAACCATCCTCCAAAGGTTCAGATTGATATAAAGAAATAACTAATTACTCTTCCATTGTTTTATTGATAAAATGGGATCATAGCACTGACCTTCCTAGGTTGTTTTTAGCAATAAGCCAACATCAGAGATGTGGAGAACAGCCACCAGTACCAGCATACTGGTCAAATCTTCAGCCCCAGCGTGACTGTTGGCATCTGGGAAGCAGATAAACTACTACCTTCAAGGTAATGGATTGCAATGGAACTCAGGGAAGATAGCGACTACACCGATCCTGAGTTTCACGTTATTTTGTGGTAATATTATCTTATAATTACATTTTATCAGAAAGCCTGGCTATTCTGTATATGTGACTAATATATGACTAATGCACTAATCATTCAACAGCAAATTGTGACCTGGCTATTGAAGGACATGATCAATAGTCACAAATGAGCTGTTTTTAAAAGCACTCTAATAGATCACAGGTATACTATAGAGCAATCCCCAAATGATAACACTGTGTAGAATAAAATGTCAAACCGTCTTTCTTCTTTTTCCAAGTAAAACGATTTGTTATACTTGGTTTCTAGGTGAGGCACATGCAATTGACTAATATTATGGTATATATGTTTAGAGACCCAATACTTTGTGTCTTGTTTTCCAAGTTAAAACATATGTACCCTTTCAAATTATATGACAAACAGCTTGGGTAACTAGCGTGTATGTGATTGAATAGTTTTAAAGACAAATAGGGATGATTTATTTATATTTAGAATTGCTTAGTTTTTTTTTCCGATATAAAACAAGAAAGTATTTTCAGCTTTGGTAGCCATCTGATCTCTGTGATGACCACTCAAATCTGTTACAGTATCATAAACAGGCATAATGAATATGTAATTGGGGATGTTGTAGTGTCATGGGGAAAGCCACCATTCCCTGCTGGCATCTCATACGGGCACCCGTTTGTGCCCCATCTGCTCCATTTCCAATCTAGAGCCTTGTTCATGTCCTGGGGAAACACAACAGAGGATAGTCCAAGTGTTTGATCCCCTGCCACCCATGTGGGAGACTTGGGAGTAGCTCCTGGCTGCATCTCAGCCTAGTCCTGGGCCCTTGTAGCCATTTAGGAAATGAAACCACAAGGGCAAGTGTCTTTGTTTTCTGTTGTTCTCTCTCTTCTGCCACCCGCCCCCGTAACTTGACTCCCTTCTTCAAATAAACAGTTTTTTTTTTTAATGTAACACATGGACTCTGGTATGTTCCAATAAGACTTTATTTACAACAAAACCCCTGTGAGCTAGCTTTCTTGAAGGACTACACTTCCCTGTGCCTTTCCTTAGATCATTTTGAACATCAACTCCTGGACTCACAGTTCCCTAAATCAGACAGCACTTTTATGAATTTTATGACCTTGTGTAAACGCATGCAAATGGGAGACTGGATGTCCAGACTTTAATTTTTAAAAAGGTACACAGTTGTCAGATGGTGAGTTAACCCTTTTTATAGGGCAAATGAAAGGCACCCCAAATGTAAGTGGTCCCCATGGATGGAATTCTATTAGAGCGCCACTTCACGAAGAGAAAACAGCACATTAGTGTCTCTTCATTAAATGAAAAAAAAGAGCTATTAGGAATTATTAAAAAGTGCGTGGAGATTGAGGGAACAGAGAAATAGATGAGCTATGGCAGCAAGAGGAACCATTTCAATGCATTTTATTGATCATTAACCTTTCGCTTTAGGAGGCATTTGAAAACAACAGAGAAGTATGCTATGGGTTTGGCATGAAACCTTTAATGATACATGAGCATATATGCTCAAATATGTCAAAGGGCACAAGGGAAATCATGTATTGGCAGCTGAGATATTTTTGATATTGTGTTACACAGAAGAAAAAGGGCAGAGAGCTAGGGTTTCCTGTAGTGCTGGCTTGGGGGAACTTCTTGGTATTTAGTGAAGTTTAAATTGCGTGTGGTTCAATATGCTGTTGTCTTTCTCTTTTCTTAGAAGCCAACAGATAAAAGTGATTTATAAAATAGCAAAGAAATGGACATATTTCTTACAAAGAGTCAACATTACATTCAAAGTATTGAAATTATATCCAACAGTATTAATAGTAATTCAGCAAACACCAGATTAAACAAATATTCGTCAAAGGCAGGGAGAATACACTCGTTTACACAGAGAATCCAAGAAAAAAAGCAAACAAACAAAAAAATTAGAATAGACAGACAGAGAACAACAAGTAAAGCTTAGAACCAGACAGGAAACGGTCAGCATGGATTCACATATACCTTACCAGGTAGGAAACAAAGATTGTTACTCCTCACTAGGGTACTGAAGAGTTCTCTGCACACCCCTCCGAAAACTGTTCTGCACCTCAACTGTTGCCAAACTCCTTGTTAGAGTTATAAGCCAGTTTAGACTATCCTAAAATCTGCTAAGCTCAGCAAAATTATGCTTCAACACTCTAAAATGCTAAATATAAAATGAAAATAGATACGAGACAGCTGAATAGTACCCTATAGTCATTTTAAGGTATATAGTAGCCGGTTCTGTATATAAATTAAAATTGAAATGTCAATGAAGTAGTCACAGGATGTGGTTAAGAACTTGCATTTTTTTAACATTGGTTACTCAATACCATGTCAATTAATTCCATAATGTTGTAAATTGTTGTTAATGTTGTGTTGGGGATGATATTCTGTCAGCTCTACCTTCAAACCAGAGATGGTCTCCCCAAGAAACTGTTGAATTTATCTGGACAATAAGATGCTGGACTCTATGCTTGGTATGTTTCCAAAAAAAAAAAAAAATTCTTGGGCCCGGCAGTGTGGCCTAGTGGCTAAGGTCCTCGCCTTGATCCCATGTGGCCGCTGGTTCTGATCCCGGCGGCTCCACTTCCTCTCTGTCTCTCCTCCTCTCAGTACATCTGACTTTGTAATAAAAATAAAATAAATCTAAAAAAAAAAATCCTGACTGAATTTGAACTGTAATATTGCAACAAGGTGGAGGAATCCACCACGGAGGAGGGCCCAGGGAGGGGTTGGGGAATCCCAGAGCCTATGAAACCTCGTCACATAATGCAACGTAATTAATAATGAAAAAATGTTCCTCTGATTTTACTAATTCTGGGACAGCAAATGACTAAAATATGCCAAAGACGGTTGTAAAATATCAGGATAATCCATTTAGTTCTATACCAAAACTACTTGAAAACAAACTCCAGAGGTTTTGCAAATCTGTGAAACTTTATAATGTTACACACCTTTTAAATACCCACCGAAGAGCATCAGTAAACACATAGATCCTGTTACACGCAGACGCACAGAGCCTGTGAGATCTCATCTGGAGGCATTGAACAGTTTTATTTAGAAAAGAATTCAAACTAAGCTTTGAGGCTTCATTCATTTAACAAAAATTCAAATGCACTTTAGAACAAAAAAAGTTTAGCTTGATTCAAGAGTAGAATGGATTTCCAGATTTGGCTTGCCGATGCTTAATCATTTATTTACTATATGGCATGTAATTTATCTAAAAAGAAGACCATACTGATAACTTGGTGGCATAAAAAAAAGAAAAGAAAGATGGCTAAATTCAAAGGAAAATATTTGTGGGTTATCTTGCAAGGATTTTTTTTGTACTGACATGAAATGAATTGGCCTACGAAGTTTACTGGGAGTGATTAAGCCAAAACAAAGCAAAAGCAAAGTCAGCAGTCACTATTCTTGGCTCCCCAATTTTTCCCACATCAAATTAAACCCTACAGTATCAATCCTAACGCTGAGAATTTTCAAACACTCATTGTTCTTTTTCACATTTCTTCTCACTTCCCACTGGGACTGTCCCACTTAGCTGTTAACTGGTTTCCCACCTCAATCCATTTGCCACACAATGGGCAGCATGTTTATATATATATATATATATATATAAAATACATATGTATGTATATATGATTAAGTCAAATAATTAAAACATTTAATTTCTTCCCATTTCATTGGACAAAATAGTCCCACGTCCTTATCATGGTCTCTAAGTCCTCAGTGATCTTGGCATCGGATCTATTTCAGTTAACACCAGTTTCCTGCCTCCAGCAGCTCCTCTTGCCTGAAAGCCTCGCCCTAATGATGTCTCTTGAAAGCTCTCTTCTCAACCCTAAGTTTTAACCTGACTTGCCCTGATTTCTCCGCCAAAATACTCCTTTCTTTCCATTGTATCTTTAATACACACACTTGTTTGTATCTTTCTTGGTTGATAGTTAACATTTTATGATTGGTTTGATTCTTGCTATTTCTTTTTAAATGAAAGTGGCATAAAGAAAAAAGTGTGAATTATTTTTATCTTAGTACCTGGGATGAAAGCCCACTTACCATGGATAATCAAATATTAATAAATGAGGCTCACAGAATGGGTGAAATTTTTGCAGATCCAAGAAAAATATAACAATGAGATAATGTATACACTCAATCTGTGCTTTATAAGTAAAACTATTAGTGATTCGGTTTGTCTTCTATACAAGGAGAAATTTAATATAGTTAAAGTAGGGGAGATACTGCGCTAATAAAAGCAGAAACAAGAAAAGCCTTTTGCTCACACTAGAGAAGCCTGGGAGAAGTAGAGAATGATTTTTTTGTGTGTGTATGTAACTGATTTCCTGTCCCAGCCTCGATAGGATTCTGATCTATAGCAACATCTATCAAGATGCCAAGTCCCAGTCAATCACAGCTTTTTATTGACTCTTGTAAATGCCAGACACTGTGCTGTTTTGCTTCATATGAATTCTGAGTTAATCCCCACAACAGCCCCGTTGAGTAGCTGTGACAATTATCTATGAACTTCATCTTGAAGATTACGGAATGTAGATGATTTCCACCCAATAGGCCATAGACACAGGAATATTTCAACACATCATCTCCTGGGCGTGTGATAAAAGGGTCGTTGAAAATTTTACCACTGTGCTTAATCATTTATGAATCTAACTTATGTCTCTTGTTAGAGGAAAGAGAAACTATGTAGCTCTCAGTTAATTAAAGAGAAAAGACGCTTCTTGTCTTTCTCCATGATTCATGCAAAAATGTCAGAAAGGAACAGAGATGAGAATATTACCTCTGACAGAGGGAGAGGGGAAAGATGATCCAGAACTCTCAGTAATGATTTTATTTCATTAATTCTTCTATTGGTTGATTAATTGATTGCCTACCAATTACTCAGCTGCGTGCTATCTGCCAGAGATTCAGAGATGAGCAAAATGCATTCCCTGCCTGGAGACAGATACTGCCATTTGAGTAAATAGAAAAGTAAACCAATTACATAAAGCTGCTTGCATAACTTCTGTAATAGATGGTATTTATGGAACACTTTTCAAGAGTTAAATGCATGCCTAATTTCTAAGTAAATAAGGTAGCACAAAATAAATCCCTACATCAGGTGCTGTTTTGAGCTAATTGAGCAAAATGTTAAAGGTACAGTCCATGAAATAAATAAGTGCTGTACATCTCAGTCTATACATGCATAATAGAGAAAACTTCTCAGTTGGAAATAGAAAAATACTATGACCATGAAAAAAGTAACTGTATTTTCCTAAAGATTGGCTGGTTGAGAACTTATCTTACTCGCCCCACTTCCCATCCTGTTGTCATTTACTTCAGACGTAAAGCTGTCAGATGAATGCTTGCTCTCATGCAAAACTTCATCCTCAATTGTTTAAAGTTAATCCCTAAGTGGCACTGCTTGACAGATGGTTGCAACTTTTACATTCTCACTATAAAGAGACAAGTTTACCCTTTTCCGGCAAACTATCTAAATTTGATTTCCAATCAATCTTAGGGATAAAATTAGCTTCCAGACTAGACAGCTATGAAATGTCCAGCTATGAAATATATATGTAACATATTTGACAGTCAATTGTCTTGCAAAGCAAGTGATATTTTCATACTGACAAGTCCAATTTAAAGAATTCATTCAAATTAATATTTCTTCAAATAATCTCACGGTTGTTGTTGCCGAACAATACCCCAAACTGATTGGAGGCATTGTTATCGAAATCTGACTTACAGAAAGTCAATCACCCACAGCAGGGTGGTGCAAGAAAATAGGTCTTTATTGCGAGGCACAGAGCAAGGGGCTGGGCAGCTACTGCTTAACTCCTGAATTCCCAGAGGAGTTAGGGGGTGAAGGCTTTTCTACACTGGAACTGGGACTCAAAGGTATGTAATTCCTCTTGCCCAAGTGCCTGGTTTGTCAGCCCAGCTCTTGGCTTTCCTTTGAGTCTTCAGTGATGCAGGGTTCTTTAAGGAATGTGGTATGACAAGGTGGGCTCCAGTGGGTCTGGGGGTTCCTTGAATGTGGCAGTTATGATCTGCCCAGATGCGGAATTCCTCTACCCAGATCACTCCAGGACAGTACCAACCATTGGAGGTTCTTACTACTGGCGGAGCAAATGATTCCTTGAGTCTGGTGGTTAGAAGTTCCCGAAGTCCATTAAGCCAGCTGGGTCACATCCTTTTGCTAAACAGCAGGCAAGGACATCTGGGTTTTGGGGAAGGAACACGGATCTGGGCCATGTTTTTGCATTACAGGGGTTCTGATTCATTATAAATATAAATAGTTAGCAAAAGCACTTCTATTCCTGAATTATTACATTTATACTATTTACATTCTGTGTCATTTCTTGCCCTAAGTCAGAAACCTTTTCATCTTTGATAGTCATGTAGCACCAGTTACTATATAGTCCTATGCTAATTAAGTTTAAATTCCAGTCTAAGCTCTGTATTCAAACATGGCTATTTTCTTTTCCATTTCCATTGTGATCAATTTATGCTATTCCAGACTTTCAAAGATTAATGCCAAAACATTAAAGACCATCTTTTTGGAGGGAAAAAAAGGCTAAGTGATAAAAAAAAAAATGCAACACTCACATTTTGCATAACACCCTTTCTGTAGACCCTACGTTGAAGCCTTGATTTGATTCCAGGCTTCTCCCCAAGCAAGTGGCTGGAAATTCCTCTGACATATTCTGATTTACTCCTAATCATCTCCAGAAAGAAGTCCTCCATTTGCACATTTGGACACCCTTGACGTTTTTTAATGATTTATTTTTAATTTACGAGAGACAGAGAGAGAGAGAGAGAGAGAGAGAGAGAGAACTGTGTCAAGCCCAAGTCAGGCACCAGGAACTCCAGCCAAACCTCCCACATGCATTGCAGGGAAACAAGTGCTTGAGGCAGGTTCTGCTCCCAGTGCATCAGCAGGAATGTCGATTAGAACTAGAAGAGCCAAACTTGAATCAGGCACCCCAGCATGAGATGTGGACCCTTCAAGCTAAGAACCACTGCCTCTTTTGGGCTCCGTTGCTTCTTTTGCCTGGAAGTGGGAGTTTGGCTAAGGCTTTGTTGCAGCATTATGATTCTGAGCCTGCTGTTCGTCTGTTTTATTAAGACCTAAGAATGACTTAAGGTTAGAAAGGCTTGCACCACCAAGCGTTTGCATGTCTAAGTATGAGGTTTTGGATTTTAAATCTTGTTTTTGTCTAAGTTGTTGGCTCTCAGAACTTGGGAGGTCAAGGATTTTCTTCCTTAAGACTGGCCTGTGCTAGCACCGCTTTGCCTGCTGCTGGATCTACAGCTTCGTGATAGAGAACAGACCCCAGAGATGGAAGGAGACAACACCATGCAGCCAATCTCAAATATAATGGTAAGGAACATTGATTTTACTTGTGGAATGTGGGTGCGAGGGCCAGTTGAGATACGCAAATAGATCAAAGTTTGCTGTCCAACACTTGACTCATGCTAAATGGGTGTAAGTTTCAGAATGAGAGACTAGAAAATGTTTGGGGAGATAGTTGGAGTCTGAGCATGCTGACATCTCCTTTTTCCCCAAGTTGGGAAGGATATATTTATTGCCCCTTGTCCTCAATTTAAGAAACAGACTCTGGGGCTGATTTAGCAGGTTATGCCACTGCTGTGGAACGGCATCCAATATGGGTGCCAAGGCATGTCTCACCGCTGCTCGCTTCTAATCCAGCTCCCTGAAAATGGCCTGCGAAAGTACCAGAGGATGGCTCAAGTTCTTGGGTCCCTGCACCCATGGACCCAGAAGAAGTCCCTGGCTTCCGGCTTTGGACTGGCCCACCTCTGGCCTTTGTGGACAACTGGGGAATGGACTCGCAGACGGAAGATCCCTCTCTAACTGTCTCTACTTCTCTAAGTCTGACTTTCAAATAAAAGTAAACAAAATTACCTTGTGTGTTACATGCATTGGGCAGGCACAGAAGACAGACCTATGTCCTCTAGGTGGAGCTGTATAGATGACAAGTTCTCTAGCGAGTTCTTCTGAGTTGGGATGAAATAAGATAGTTTGGTGCTACATTTGGGATGACCTGTAGATACAGTTTGAGGAACAATGAATGTTTATATGTGTGGCTTATCGAAGATGTGGACCATGAGAAGACAGCATGCAATGCCTTTAATCCTGCCCCTAAATACAAAATACCTAAACTCAGAAAAATAAAGCAGCAGCAGCAGCAGCTGGGGAAACGAAGGATTGTGGAGTCCCGTAGCTAGCAAAGTGTTTTGCAGAGTGATGATAGGAAGAATGTCTCTGATGAGTCATGGGAGTGACCTCCGTTAACTCTCAGTAGGTCTTGGGGCTGACCCAGCATGGCAGCTCTCAAGGGTCAGGCTTAACTGGCTGCTGAAAGGTTCAAGACACACCATGCAGACTCTAGCACCTCCTTATTTTCCTTCGGTCAGAGCAGCCAGTGGCCAGCTCGCTTGGGAGCTCTCCCACACAGCTGGGAGAGCCGGACTGCATTCTTGGCTGCTGCCTTTAACCTGATCCAGCTTCAGTCATTGCTGTAACTGGGTGCATGAACTACCAAATGAAAGGTTTTTGCTCCAAATGAGAAGCAAAACAAAACTCAAATCTTCCACTTCAAACGTTTTCATCCTATGTTAATTATTTTTCACTCCTTTGTGCTTTATCATTGGATATCAAATTTGAATTGTTAATAATATATATTATATATATATCATATATATAATATCATATATAATATATATAATATCATATATATGATATATATAATATCATATAATATCATATATATATAATATCATATATATTATATATATCATATATATCATATATAATATATATATATACCCTCATTTATTCTGACAGACTAATTTAACTAATTTAAAATGGAGGGAGAAACCACATTTCAGTACCTTAGATCCGTAAAACTCCTGTTCATCCATGAAAATGTTCTTACATACCACTCCCAGTAGAGGGCAGTGTGTAGCTCATAACCTCTGATGTCCTGAGAGAAGTTAGAGGAAAGGCTTGGGTTTGTACAGCTCTCTGACATCAAGGTCAGCTGACATCAGCAACAGCTGTGCTGGGGTCTGGGGCCAGGAAACAGTCTCCTCAGGAAATGACCGGAAAGGAGAGATGTTAGTCAGACGGCAAAAAGTCAGATGGAAGGAAGAAGTTCCAGTAACCTACTGCAAAGCCTGGTGAGTACCATAGTGTTCCCAAGCTGCTGCTGAAAGTGGAGAGTCCCATTGTTTTAGATGGTGGAGTCAGCCGGGAAGGCTGAGGACGGACATGATGTCATCATTCTGCCATGTATCATGGACTCCGATGTCACATCATATCCCGTAAGTACCTGCAGTCATCCTTCTGACTACAGAGCAAAATTGAGAAGAGGAAAATTATCAGTCAATGATGCTGGGATGGAATTCAAAGATGTTCTGTAATGGAAGTTTTCTGTGCTTAAATTTATGTAATCTTCTTCTGTGATATTTTTTTAAAATCTATTTTCTTTATTTCAAAGGCAGATTTACAGAGAGGAGGAGAGAGAGAGAGAGAGAGAGCAAGCAAGCGCTCTTCCATCCACTGGTTCACTCCCCAAGTGGCTAGAATGGCCAGAACTAAGCCAATCCATAGCAGGATCCAGAGGCACACAGGTGCAGGGCCACAAGGACTGGAGCCTTTCCTGACCATAAGCAGGGAGCTAGTTTGGAAATGCAGCAGCCAGGACACGAACCGGTGCCCTTCCAAGATGTTGTACCACAGGCAGCGGATTAACCCGTTGAGCCAAAGTACCGGGTCCCCTCTGTAACAATCCTACAAGGCATGAGTTTCACAGCTGGAAGCATTCCTGGGATTTCTGTTCTTCGGGGGAAAGCAGCTATTTCTTTAGGTCAGTGACAAGTAATCTAAAGTTTGATCGTGTAAAAGAAAAACATCAACATCAAAATATTTAGTTAATCTACCTGTTTAAATTGCGATGTCAAGATCAAATTGCTTTCCTGTCATAGTCCACCTGTCATTCCCGAAGGTGCCCTGCAAGTGGGAACACGCTTGATCCTGCGCCACGAGGGAGAGTCACAGGTCTGCTTTACCCGTGGAGAGGGGATGGTATCGGAACAACAAGCTTATTCTGTGTCTACACACAGTCTTCCAGACAAAAACACTGGGGTCTGAATGTGGTGTGAGAGAACATGGGGAAAAGCGGTCCATGTACTCCTAGGAGGATTCTTTTTCACTTTTAAAACGTCATTTATTCTGAAGGGAGACTGATGAGAGTCGAATGCTTGGGGATTCATGGCCCTGCATTTATTTACGCTTGATCATTTGGGGGAGGTGTTCACGGGCAACAAAAGAAACAAGGAGATCTCTCCTCTTTGATCTGCCGTGGGAGCCTCACGAAGAGCTGTGGGCACTGCCTCTCCCTGGCACAGCACCTGTGCCACTTCTCACCTTGACAGAGAACAAGTCTGTATGTGGAATTTAAAAAAAAAATGCAAAAGGTGGAATAAGATATGCCAAGCACAGTAGTGGGTGCTTAGCTTACTTGCTGGCATACTTCCTTGGAGATCCAGGGTTTAAACCCCAGCTCTGACTCCTGACTTCAGCTTCCTGCTAATAATGGGCATCATTGGGGTTTGCAAATGATGGCTCAAGTACATGGCTCCCTGCTACCCACGTGGATCACGCAGGTGGAGTTCTGGTCTCCCGGGTTTGGCTTGAACCCAGGGTGTCGAAGAACAAACCACCTGATGGGAGTGTATTTTCTCTCTCTCGCCATTCCCCGTCTCCATCATTTCTCTTTCCCCGCCACTCCATGTTATTTATTTATTTTTCCTTAACAGGGAAGAAGCCCACACCAGACATCTCATTCCTACAATATCCCACATGGGAGAAAAGCAAGAGGCAGATATCAGGACGGGCTATGCAGGGTTCGTTTCTTCAGCTGCTGTGACAACTGCCGTGTACGCATTATTTCTCGTTGTCACACCGCATAGGCGGGTGCTTCTCGCCTCTATTTCGTGTGTGAGGACAGAAATTCAGAGGAGTTAAGAAGCTTGCTTCTAAAGCGCTAGGGAATTGACTGACAGATCCAGGACTTGGCTGGCTGGCTCCAAAACACATCCTCTTCATCATTTTCCCAACACACCTCTATCATCACTTTGAAAACACAATTTGTGCGTAACTACCAAGACTAGATTGCTGAGCTCACAGCTCTGCACAATTTCCTTTCTACCAATAAGTTGCTCAGATCTGGAAAATCTACCCCGAGGGGAGTTCCCACGTGCAATGAGTCACTTCTGGTTGCCTTGGAGCATTGCAAGTGCCAACATTTCTGCTTAGCAGCTGGGGTTCACCCACCGTCAGAAACACCCATAGCCTGCAAGCTGTTTTTCCAACAGTGTAGAGAATGCACAGAAAATTCTCTCTGTGGGACTTCATGAGACTGGGGTGTAGAATTACGGGGATGCATTGTTGTAAAAAAAAAAAAGTCTAGGAGGGACTGTGCAGTGAAGGGTGGATGTCAGTGGAGTGTGAAATATTTTCACTCATTATTATCTTGGAAAACATACCCGGCACTTACTCTCCTTTGCCTTTTTGTTAGACTGAAGTCTTGATCCATATACATTGTTCTGTCCCTCTAACAATGTTCACATCACTGTGAAATGAATCTCAGGGAGTTTGGAATGCGACAGCCTATGTTACCCCACAGATCCTTCCAGCATTCCTTATCGCTTGCTCTGACAGAAGAGGAACATTGCATGGAAACGCCACACTGGCTTTCATGCCCATGGTATGGGCTTCAGGGTGGGGACCTGGCCAGGAGGACACATCCCACGTTGGTGAGCCTGGATTCTACACCAGGCTATGACTCCTGCCTTCCAGCTTCCTGCTAATGCAGACTCTAGACACACACGCGGAACATCTGGCCACAGGCTGTGAGAGGCCAGAGAAATCATTTGGCAAACACCAGTGGGACTCAGAGCCCAATAGCTCGAAAAGAAACTCCTGTCTAAGTTGATCGTTTTGTACGGACCGTGAATGATGCTATAAAATTCCAAGTGGTCTTGGCAAAATAAACAAATAAATAAAGTTCCCCATCCTGCTGGAGGAAGAAATAACGGATCATGTACCTGGGTCCCTGCAACCCATAAAGGAGCATGGATTGTATTCTGGCTCTTGGCTTTGGCCCCAGCCCAGCTGTAACCACTGCATTTGGGGGGAAGGGAGTGTGAACCAGTGGGTGGCAGTTCTGCCTCTCAGGGCTGCATAGAGACAAACAAGCCAGTTTCTGAAGGCAGACCTAGGCAGACAGGGGGCCCATCACTCACATTCAGGGCTCCTGGCAGGGAACACCCTGGATAAGTCCTCAGTTGTCCCAGGACTTCAGCAAAAGAGCTCATCTTACTCAACAAGCTATGCAGTGCCCCGCCAGGTCAAGTGGCTCTGGACTTAGCTCAATGAGAGCCACTGAGGAGGAAGACAGCGAGTTCAAGTGCGCAGGAAGTCAAGCTTTCAGTCCGCAGCATCTTGCTGAGGACCCTCTGATTAGCATTGTAGTCAGGGCCATATTCTGAGACACTGGCCGCACCAGCCTGGCATTGGAAGGAAAAGAACAGCAGTTTGTCATCCACGCCCAGCACTGTGCGAAAAACTCTACAGAACAGCATCTTCATCCTCCCATTGGCGGGAGCGTGTATTTGAACTGCCTTCTTCTCCGTTCAACACCGCAGCCTAGCTGCCTAGGGAAGGGGAACATCCAGGCTGGTCCTGCAAAGGCAGGACTTGAAATTCAATACACCTATGGCAGGCCAAGTATAAAGTGGGTAATTTTGTACGGTCCATGAATGATGTTATAAGCATCCAAATGAAGTGTGGCAGGGGAGAAAAAAACAAGGTTTCCTATCATAAAATAATATTAACTTGAAAAAGAAGATATACTTACTTTACTTGAAAGGTAAAGTGATAGGGAATGAGAGAAAAGAATGTTCTGTTATTCTACTGTCCGAAGGGCTGCAAAAGTCAGGCCGGGCCTGGGGCAGGCCCCAAATGAGCAGCTTGACACTTTATCAGATCTCCGTCATGGGTGGCAAGGAGTCAGGTGCATGGGCCGTCTTCTGCTGTTTTCCCAACTGTATTAGCAGAAAACTGGATCGGAAGCAGAGAAACCAGAAATCTATCTGGAATTCTAACATGTTGCAGGAACTGCAAGTGGCAGCTTAAGCCACTGCACCACAATTCTGACCCCCCACGAATATTAACTTACTGAATGCTCACAAGCAAAGCATGACCGAACGATTTCTGTGACTATAACCCTGTAATGCCGCTCAGCAGCTCTCAAAAAGACATGTCCTGGGCCCGGCGGCGTGGCCTAGCGGCTAAAGTCCTAGCCTTGAAAGCCCCAGGATCCCATATGAGCGCTGGTTCTAATCCCGGCGGCCCTGCTTCCCATACAGTTCCCTGCTTGTGGCCTGGGAAAGCAGTCGAGGACGGCCCAATGCTTTGGGACCCTGCACCCGCGTGGGAGACCTGGAGGAAGTTCCTGGATCCTGGCTTCGGATGGGCGCGCACCGGCCGTTGTGGTCACTTGGGGAGTGAATCATCGGACGGAAGATCTTCCTCTCTGTCTCTCCTCCTCTGTGTATATCTGACTTTGTAATAAAAGAAATAAATCTTAAAAAAAAAAAAAGACATGTCCTTCCGTTAGCGCCATGTAAGCCAGGCAAATCCCTTGTCTGCTAGGATCACCTAGCTTGCACAACGCTGAAGTTATTTAGACGTGAATTGATTTCAGCTTCTGTCTGATTGGCAATACATGCTGTCAACCACTAGGCAACACCGCCTTCTTCATAAGCCCATCAACGTTCTCCATACTGATGGTCTGCTGTTTATCATTTTGTCCATTAAACTGTAGAACACGCCCCCTTCTCCCGATAATCTGATGTTATCGCCACAGGCAGGAAGGAGGAAAATCAAGCAAACAAAATAGGCGTAGATAAGAGAACATAGTGGGAAAATGCACTGGCTTTATTCATCACAGCTGTAAGGAGTGCAGAAAGATAAGCATCGCACAAGGAGCATATGGAACCAGATCACTGCCTCCTCTCAAAATGCACCTGCGGGTAGGAAGCTGTTCCGGTCTGGATATCCGGACAAACCAATGCCAACGTGACATCGAATGGACATTTCTCATTAGCCATTCTACCTCTATATTATTCATTAGCTTTCTCTCTGTCACCTTCTGCTATCTAAGGACAATGTAAACCTGCTAATTTGCCATGCTTATCGTTTGTCTGAAATTTCCTAGGTTCTGTCCAATGATAAAGGGTTGAGTTCTTTCTCTGTCCCACGGTATTAACGATCAAGGTGGAAACACCAGGCTCTGAGATAATTTCAGCAGGCAGAGCAGAAATAAAGCGTTAAGAATGAAGACTGACAGATGACAGGACCATGGCTCTCCTACAAGCTTCATTCTCAATCAGTGAATTAATGCTCCAGGCAAGTTCAAG
Organism: Ochotona princeps; assembly: GCF_030435755.1. Classification (NCBI taxonomy): domain Eukaryota; kingdom Metazoa; phylum Chordata; class Mammalia; order Lagomorpha; family Ochotonidae; genus Ochotona; species Ochotona princeps. The sequence goes on along the minus strand of NC_080852.1, from coordinate 6,515,548 downwards.
GGGGCGATTATCACCTACATGTAAAGCTAGGCATGTTAAATTGGGACACTTGGCTTAAATAAACACAGAAGAAAAACATAAAACTCCATTTTCCAGTCTGCTTACATATTTTCTTTCCCCAAAATGGTACAATTTTCTAATTGCTAATTTTATAATTTGTGTTGTGAATGGATTTCACCTCCGATATTTACTCAAGTGCATCCGAATTGTAACAGTCTGATGTTTGATTTTTAAGAAAGGGTAAAATACTTTACCAAAAAAAAAAATGAATACAATTTAGATGCATTTTAAGTAAAAAGGCTGAAATTATAAGACTATGAAACAGTGGGGGGCAGGGGGTTAATTGAAAAAAAATTTGCAAAATCCTGATCATTTTGTATTCTCTTTAAGTCACTATCATTGTGTTAGGCGTTCACCGAAGATGCTGACATGACTGAAAATCGACAAAAGCTACCTTCAGAGTTTCACAGAAAATGTGTAGTGAAAGTTGGAATATTTCTTCAAAATTTCACTTAAAGCATTTTGAATCTGGGGTTGCTTTTAGCTTGGAATGGCTTTCCTATTAGGAATTAGGTAAACTCAAGCTTACAGAAGCCTCACACGGCACACAGGACAGGCTCTTTTGAGGCCGAGGCCCTGACTCACAGCTGCCCTCTGATTCTGCCTGGTCACTCAGCCATGGCTTCCGCAGGGTGCCGGAACTACTTCTGTAACTGAGCCATTCTCCCTAAAGCCTGTGAATGACAAGTTCTCAGGCCTTCCCCCTGCAGCTCCTCTGTCTTCCCCTGTCCATGCTTTAGGTTAACTCCCTACCTGAAAAAGAAGGGTGTTAAGTGCCAGGTTAGCCCTAGGTCACAAGGCTCAGAATTCAATGACCACTACTGTAGCTAACTTGCCAGTGCTAGTCTCCATCCTGAGATGCTTCTGGAAAACTCTGGGCCCTGATGAAACAAAACACCTACCTGACTACCTGTACATCCTGGCGGGAGCCAGAGCTCAGAAGAGGAGCCTGTCCCAGCTGATCAATCCAAGGGAGGTTACAAGCACCAGGCACAAACCGGGGACTCGCAGCAGCTGCCCACGCACCGCTCTGCTCCAACTCTATACCGGAGCAGATGAGTTTGTAAGGGGTCTACAATATTTTGATTGTATAGTCTATGATTGTGTACCGCTGGGGTCTTTCTTCTTTCAGCATATGCTAATACACCCATTACAAGTGAATACAAGAATCACACACCCAAACTTACACACTCCCCTTCTCTCACTTACTCGCTCTTCTCACTTAATTCTGCCTCTAAATAAGTCTTTCAATTCTCAAGCTATACGGAATTGATTGGATTATTTTAGCTTTTATTTTCCTTACGCCAACAATCATACTTGAACAGCTTATACTTCCAAATCAATCTTTTTCTAATATGTGCCTGATAGAGTTTATTTCAAAGAGCAATAGAAAAACAAGTCTCTACCCTGGTAAAACGAGAAAAGTTTATGCAGGACGTAATTTAAGAACGTACTTGTCAACAGGGTTGACGTTGCAGCCTCCTGGGTAAAGCTGCGGCCTGCAATGCCAGCGTCCCCTATGGGCACTGGTTTGTGCCCTGGCTGCCTCTGCTGAATCAGCCCTTTGCTAACGGCCTGTGAAAAGCAGCAGAAGGTGGCTCGGGTGTGTGGGTCCCTGCCATCCATGCGGGAGTCCTGGAAGAGCGCTTTAGCTCTGGGCTCAGGCATGGCCATCTGGGGAGTGACTCAGCAGATACATCTCTCTCTTTCTCCCTCCTCCTCCTGAAACTCTGATGGCCAAATAAATAAATATTTTTTAAAAAGAAGCACTAGGGATTGGAGCAATGGTTCAAATGGCTTATCCTTTGCTTGTAAGCATTAGCATCCCCAATGGCGCCAATTCCTGTGTTGGCTGCTCCATTTTCCATCCAGTTCCCTGCTTGTGGCCTGGGAAAGCAGTCGAGGACAGCCCATGCTTCCAGACCTCACAGCTGTGTGGGAGGCTTGGCAGGGTCTCCTGGCTCCTGGCTTCAGACTCACTCAGTTTTGGACATAGACACCATCTGGGGAGTGAACGAGCGAATCGAGGAACTTTCTGTCTCTCCTCTCTGCAAATGTGCCTTTCAAATGAAAATAAATCATTTAAAAAAAGGAAAAAAAATGCTTGCTAAAAATGTAGCAAGAACCACACAAAATCAGAAAAAATTAGACACTGTAACCTTACAAAGTGGTATTTTCTGCTTCCTTATGTTTTGCCTTCTCATAGCAGAGACACCTTGAATATGGATTTCATTTTCTCAAACTGCTGATTGTTGAAAAATTAGTAGAGTCTAAAAACAAGTTTTATGTATTCTGTCCAAAAAAAAGGGAAGAGTTAAATCTTTGGTTGAAACAGAAGAAATAAAGAAATAACAACATCGGTAAAACTATTTATGGTACCCCCTTTGTTCTGTGTTACAGGTTCTTCTCTGACCACGTCACAATGAATGATACGTGAGCATCTGATTATTATAAATTTTATTAGAATAATAGAAAATAATCCATACAGATAACCATAGGATACACACACAGGAATTAGATAAATTTCATACTTTTCAATATGAAACAAAGTACATATCTCATGGAGATATAGTGCTAGAAACGACAAGAAACAATAACCTTCTTGGAAATGAAAGTATAGGAACATAGTCTAGAAATTGCTAAATCATACAAAGGTACACTCCATTACATGTCGCATAAAATAGCAGAACTAGAGAAGGGGCTTCCTCACTTTCTGACCGGAAATAACGACGCTCAAATGAAATTTACTAGTCATTCTGATGGGTCTTTTTGTAGATATATACACTATATACACTTCTTACTGGGAAAGTTATATTTTTCTTCTGTGTGTGAGATGACATTATCTTAAATGGAATCTCTGAATGTAAAATGGTGCTTTATGAGGATCTCAGAATTTCATGATTTGGATTTTATTTTCGATATCTGAACCTTTGTTTTCAAATCCTACGATCTATGAAATATGAACAGGTTCTGGCAAAATGTGAAATTGGTAGGAAAGAGGTACAAACTTCTGCAATGTCTAACACTCAATCTGCCGGTTTTCATATATTCTCTGCATATTGCTATGAAGTCATGTCTTCAACAATCCTTTGCAAAGCACACATTGAAAGACTGAGTCATACATATCAAAGTCAGCAGCATCACCGTGGGTCGATTACAAATTGAACTCAAACTAAAAAGCCTGCCAGACTCACTCACGTACAAGGTGGGATTTCATTCCAAAAAAAAAAAAAATCTCCCCAACCCATGGAGGAGAGGGTCCATTAATGGAATCAGAAATTGGAAATGAAGGGTTCTGTGCATCTTGTTTAATATGAGTTGAGATTCAGGCCATCCCTTATTTTTCCCACCAGGTTTTGATAAAACCTGAGAACATCTTCACAAGTGTGAAAGCAACAATTTCTTTTTAAATTTTGTCCTATTGTGGTTTTTTTTGGAGAATAGCTAAGATGCCAGTGCGTCTACTTTTTTTTTTTAATCACTGAAGGAATACAAAGAATTCCCTACAAAGTGGGATGCAAGACGCACCAACGTGGTTGGTCCTCATAACGTGTACAAACTTTCACTCTGCTCTTGGCACAAGCCCGCCACACTTGGGGTGACAAAGTACTTGTGTGTTTCCTTCTGTGTCGGTTGGCAGTGGCTTCAAGGGGCAGAGGCATTCGAGATGCTCTGACTATCCCCAGCTCTTGGAGCTGAGCAATTGAGTAACAGAGAAAGCAAAGTGATTTTGAAAGTCTCTTGGCCACTCATTCATATCCCGTGCCAAAGATATTCTGCAGGGCCCCGGGTTAGCATTTCCAACTCCACTCATTGACTCACATGTGGCCTGCATCCAGCATAATTATTTTTAAAAGGCATGCTTTCCCCTTGCGGGTTTAAGTCAGCGTTATTCGGTGACACTGATCATGTCTTACAAATAATGCTGTTATAATAGGGAAGGAGCACTTGGATGACATCAAGCAGCTTAGAAATGGAGAGCATCCACATTTGTATCTGTGTGTGTGTGTGTGTGTGTGGTGTACACTCAAGAGTGTGTGAGTCTTTAACGACAGGCAGTGCTTAAACTCAAAGCTTAAGAAGATTCATATCAAAAATCTGAATTACATAATATGTAAATTCCTTTGGTTTATCAAGTAAATATTAAGGCATCTCAGATTCCCCTAGAAGGATTTACTGTTTTATTATAGTCCTCTTTTACCTATAATGAAGTAGAAAGTTAAAAATACAGAGCTGAAAAACACATGCATATTCACTGCGGTTCATGAAAGCACTTATTTTTTTTTTTCAGATAACCAATGAACTTTCCAATAAATACGAAAAAGGAGTAAATATCACCACAGGGCATTCACAATGAAGAGGAGTGCTAGAGGGATGCAGCTGGACACAGGGCAGATGTTGGAGATGGCTGAAGTGGATCCTCTTGCGTCCATACCTGCCAAAGGACAGGGGTCAGCTCATGACCAAGAAGGTGGCAATATACACCCCATGCATCAAAGATAGAACGTTGACGCCTTCCAATACATCTACATGTTGACCCCACAGTGTGATGGTGTTGAGAGGCGAATCCTTTGAGAATCAACACCAACATGACCTTGGTTTTGCACTTGGCATCCTTTAGAGCTCTCAGAAATAAATATCTATTCCATCTACAATAGCCTACAATAGTTTGCTAAAATGACCCAGATGGACTAAGCCATAGGAAAGAAGGAATGCCTTTCCTACCAAAATCTAATCCTAGAATGAACTTACCCCAGGCTCATGTTATTATTCATCCTCAGTTCATTTATCTACGAAGCATATACCGGTTATCAATAGTATCTATAGAGACGCTGGTGTGCTTAAGTTTTCTGAAATGATTCCGGGCTTTGCTCATCTAGTATTATTTAACTTTAATTGAAATTGGAAAAACAACTTCATCATGTTGCAAACAATTATACCAGATCACACACACTTTTGAGATAATTCAATGGTTTAATTAAAGAAAGCTCCATCGGATAAGGGTTTGGAAAATCTGTGCTTATTTCTCTTTTATGCATCCCCAGCTAAATTATTATGTCTCTTATAAAACATTTTTAAGAAGCCGTCAACAAAAGCTCTATTGTCAGAGAGACTGGATTGTGCAGTCACCACACTGTGCAAGCTCAGCGAGATGGCAGAGGTCAGAGCAAACGCTGCTCTTACCTCGGCAGCCCGAAGAGGCAGAAACACCGCCCCCATCAATGTGTCCAGCCTTCTCTTTCAACTGTGCCAACTTTGCCTGCTGTAACCTAACCCCGCAGTTTCACTATTCAGGCAGCATGAAGCCTGCGTTGACTATTTTATAACCTACCAATAATAATAAGCTCAAGTGCAGACAGTTTCAGACATGTCTATAGTGCCAAATGATTTGTTATGATCTCTCACATTGTCAAACTAACACAAGTAGTTCCTGTCTTTCAGGACAGCTTAGTTTGCTTGTCTTAGTCTGACAGTTTTTGTTCTTTTGGAAATAAAAATTCCTCTAAGTTCTCGCATCTCCCCTCACATGCAGTTGCTAATGTCAAGTCATTCAATTTTTCAGGAGTTTAGGCAAAAGTTTCAATCTTGATTTCATAATACTATAGATTAGGGCAGCTTAATAAATGGAACGAAGCTATTTTTTTTTTTCACTAAGAATTAGAGACTTGAATGTGAAGACAAAGGAGTTTTTAGGATTTAGGTGGAGGCCTTGGAACTCAGGACATAGGAATAATGCGAAGATAAAATTGCTCGTGCCACTGGTGCTGATAAAATGCAAGGGGGCTTCACGTTTGTTTGAAAAATGGAATTGGGAGATACAGAGAAATTTCTATGAATTCTTTTTACATCCCTGCGACAAGGGGACAAAATGTGTAATGCCTACAATAAAGTAGGTCTCATGCCAATTTTGAAAGAAAAAGTCAATGTGAAGTTCCTTTAAATTAGAAATAGATTTTCCTGTTAGGAGTTGCCTATTGGTTTGACTCATGTAAGTGGTTTATGATTTTAACGTTGTTAATTTTTCTACATCAATAATTGCCATGATGGAACTGTATGAATTACGACATTACGGGAAAAATCAACTGAGGGGTGGAAAATGGGGAGAGGGGAATCCCAGACTATACAAAATTGTACAATAAATTGTCAAAAATAAAAATTAAAGAAAAAAGATTGATCTGTATTTTGTAGAAGATCTAAGACTGAGAGTAAAGAGCCTATCATTGGGAACAGGGCTGCAAACCATTTTTGAGCAATGCTCATGGAACTTTGTCTTTCGAAGCAATCCAAAGACAGATTTAGGCATACATTCACAGCAAAGGGAAAATATCAAATTAATAATACATATGTCCTTTGCTTTCATTCTTATCTTTCTTCCTGTTGTGAACCAGTCTTGAAGAATTGTTTTCCCCCTCATCTCTCACATTCCACAGCCTTCTCAGGGTCTGACTTTATGCTGGGAAAGAAAGAATGGACGAGAGGAGGCTGTATGAGCTCATCAAAGCTATGTAAGTGATGTGCATAATGACTTCCCTCAACTTACTGGTCATCCTCGGAATCCTGATCTGTTCGCTGCTGGTTCCATCACCTCCATCGGTGGTGGCCTTCACTTCAATGATGTAGTCTTCCTTAATGGGCAGCAAGAGTTCAGCTGAAGTTTTATTTGTGCTCAGCACCTGTACATTATTTTGACTGCTAGTCCTATAGAAAACCTAAAATGCATAAACACTTGATCTTAGCCAAAAGGCTGAGAAGAGATTCTAAAATGCATAAACAAACACACTTACTTCTATCACTCTCTTTTGTTTTGGTCATGGAAGTTGTTCACTCTGAAATGAAGCTAATTTTGTTTGTCTTTTTCTACCCACCAGGATGTAAATTGAGTTTACAAGCCTGACCACAGGTCTCAGATCAGCGACTGGAAATGTGGAAGAATGATCAGGTTCTCGAACATCAAGGAAATCAGGGGTTGGCATTGTGGTACAGCAGGTTAAGCTGACACTTATAACGCTGGCATTCCGCACTGGAGTTGAGCTCTGACTGATTCACTTCTAATCCAGCTTTCTATTCATGAAACTAGGAAAGTAATGGAAGATGGGTCAAGTACTTGGGCACCTGCCAGCCACGCGAAAATCAAGCATGGAGTTGCTGCCACTGACCTGGCCCGCATCTGGGCTCTCCCTTGACCTGTTATAGTCCTTTGGGAAATGACTCAGTACTTGGAAGACCTTGTTCTTTTCTTTCTCTGTTGCTCCGTTTTTAAAATAAACAAATAAACCTTCAAAAGAATCAGGGAGGTAAGGGCAGAGCGCATTCCTCCATGGAGAGGTGAGGCTGGGGTGAGTCTTCGTGAGGGCCGAGAGACACGGCAGGGCCATAGTGTATGGACCTGGCATCAGAGCCAGGACAGTGCATAATAAGCATCGACAGCAGCAAATTGATGCATGCAGAATGTTGCACTGTGCCCAAAATTCCCACCTGAGTAGAATTATGCACACATTTGTATTTCAAAGATACGATTTTAGGAAAATATCTGTATGAAAGGTTTATTGTCTTTTCAAAATTAGCTGACAGTAAGCACCTCACCAATGTTTAGAAACTTCGAATCCAGCATCCCTTGGAGAGCACTAACAGAAGGAGGACAGCAGAGCTTTGTACATAAGGCAACTTACTTTATATCCTGTTACTTCGGATTCATTCTCCATTGCTTTAACTTGTTCCCAATTAAGTAACACTTTCGTGTCGGTAGCATTCCAAACAACATTTCCTGGTGGTTGACTTGGAGCTGGAAATGCAAAATGAACAATTAAAACCAATCTGAGGGTCTGAGCGTGTGGCATAGGCTACGGGCTGCCACTTGCAAAGCTGGCATCTTGTTTGGTCTACCTGTCTTGGGTGCTTCACTTCAAATACAGCTACCTGCTAGTGGCCTGGGAAGGGTGTCAGGGAACGGCTTGGGTACTCGAACCTCTTCCATCCACATGGGAGACCTAGAAGAGATTCCTGGATTCTGGCTTTGGTTTGGCTCAACCTTGGCTACTGAGGCCTTCTAGAGATGGAGTGGTGGGTTAAACATCTCTCTTTCTCTCACTCTTGCTGTGTAACTTCAATTTTGAAATACATACATGAATCTTAAATCTATTATTATTACTGTTCTTATTATTACGGAGTGGTAGTTCACATGGAGCAGACAAATGACTACTGCAAGATGCTAATGGAAACAGAACAGTAACTCTGGTCATACCTGCTGTATGGGGTTACAGGTGACCTCAGATAAAACAGAACAGTATGTAGTGTACTGTAAGATTGCATGTCAATTTAATTATGAGACAATGCATTTTGTCATACTCATAGTATAACTTAGGTCATTTCACACTTCTGGCCCTTCAGTGACTTCAAGAAAACATGCTGATGGCAAAGATAAGAACATTTCTTGACCCACCACTAGAGGGATGCTTGCTGCAGAGCCCAAGGAGGCATGCAACGCAACCTGTTTTCACACAGAGGCTGAGAGAAATTGCCAAAGGACCAGATTAAAGTCACGGGAAATGAAGTGTGGATGATTTTTAATCCAGCCTTGTAAGATGAGCAAAACAAGAAGCAATCAAAAATAAGGATTACTTGGATTTATTCTCGTGAAGTACTGGCTATCCACATGAAAAACAGCAACACCAAGTCCATATTTTAAGGTCTTCATTTTCCCAGTTTAAATCAATTTTTGAGAAAAATAAGGCAACACACTAAAAAGTTAATGAGAATTCCATTAGTGAATTAATGAAACCAGCCAAGGTTTATAAACTTGGAATCTTAATTTGTCTTCCTCTTGTGAACACTGGAAGGGAAACTCTTTTAGGGAGCAGACAGTGACCGCAGGCATTACTCAACCACTGCTCAGGTGGGACACTAAAAATCATTTCTTGTCAACCACAAACAGCAAACACGGTATTAGCTACTCACTAATAGCATCACATCTGCCCCCAAAAAGCATTAAAATAAGATGTCGCTGTACATTTCATCACAGAATGTGGTTGGTGTAACTGAATTTTATAATGAGAAAGTGATAGAAAAGAACAGCTATCCAGGAAAATATTTGAAAAATTTTTGACTCATTTCTTAGTGAGAGTACAACCGGACTCTCAGAACAGGAAAGGTCGCATGGTGATTGATTCTATTCCCTGAGGATTCCTTTATTCCTGTGTTCCTAGTCTTTCACATGTTATGTTGTGGCTTGTGTTGTGATGTAGTGAGTAAAGCCTCCACCTGCGGTGCTGGCATCCACTGAGGATGCTGGTTGATGCTCTCCCTACTCCATTTCCAATGCAGCCCACAATGAATGGCCAAGTGCTGGGGTCCCTGCCACCCACCCAGCCTAGGCCACTGTAAGCACTTGGGGAACGAACCAGAAGACAGACGGTCTCTCCATTTTCTCTCCCTCTATCTCTTCGTCACTCTGACTTTCAAATAAATAAGTAGATCTTTAAAAGAAATGATTCCATGCTGTCCATAAAACTTTGCAATATGATACTAGCAATGAGGTTAGATCAGCTCAATTTGTCCAAGATGCGATGTTTTGAATAGATGGCAATCGCGTAGGCTTGAAACATGAATAACCAAGTCTAGGGGTTCAAGTCACCTGATAGGAAATCATGGTTGAACTGATGATGCTTAAGAAACCCATTTAACATGGTCTATCTTGTCAAAAAATGTACACTTAGAGGTTATAGAGACCTCAGTAATTTTAGGTGAACCACCTATCCCAACACCTGCCTGAAGAACTGACTGCAAACCGGGGTTTTACTTTGAGATTCCAAACACATAACTGAGATGAGTCCAATCTGGAATGAATATTTTTTTGAAGTGATAGACCAAAAACAGCAAGAGCGAAAGGGGAGAAAAATAAAAGGCTTGTTCTGAGTCTAATTGCTTTTTCTGAATCTTTTCAGTGCTTTTCTCGCTTAGCATCAAGCAGTCAGTCACGGGCCATTTTGTCATGTTTGCAGTTTATCAAAAAGTGGACCTGATTTTTTAAAGAATAGAAACATCTATATTAACCTCATCCTAAGAAATAAGACTCACACAGAGAGGTTGATTTGCTAGCAACATTTTTGATACCTTCCAAAATACACGAAGCTAAGGCAACTATATAGACTTTAGCCTATTCATGTAAGAGGGGTCAAAGGAAATTGAAAGAAAATACATTTATAGGCATTGGAACAAGGGAACATGTCTTGAAAGCACGGTCCAATCTCTTCTCTGTCTCCCCTAGCCCAATGTGTCCTTGCCTTCCTTTGCCAAAAGGAATTCACAGAATTGAGGAAGCAATAGAGCTGGTCCAATCGGACTGAAGGAGTCATTGTTTCTCTAATAGGTAAGAATTTCGATGGCCAATATTGTCTGGCAAATGGGGGACCCATACTCATGCCCATTAAAAACCCAGTCTGAATACAGTCTGGGCCACCAGTCATTTACTGGTGTCTTCCTTGTCTAGCAAAGATAGAAATTTATTTCCCCTTGATTTTTTTTCATTAAAATTGTTAACTGCCTAAAATAAAAAAAGAATTCTTTAAAAAATTTAGACATGCTTGAGAGAAACCTTAAAACTACTTTTTATTACCCTAAGTCAGAATAATATCATCTGGGGCCCAGTGCGGTAGCCTCGTCTTGCATGCACCGGGATCCCACATGGCAGCTGTTTCTAATCCAGGCTGCCTTGCTTCCCATCTAGCTCCCTGCTTGTGGCCTGGGAAAACAGTAGCTGACAGCCCAAGGCCTTGGGACCCCGCACCTGCATGGGAGACCTGGACGAGGCTCTGGCCTCCTGGCTTTGGATCGGCATAGCTCTGGCCATTGTGGCGGCTTGGGAAGTGAATCCATGGACAGAAGATCTTCCTTTCTGTCTCTCCTCTTCTCTGTATATCTGACTTTCCAATAAACATAAAATAAATATTTAAAAAAGGGAATAATAACATCTGGAAAATTCTAGACCACATAAATTATTTTCCATGTTACTTCTATTATTGTCAGTTAATGCATATCCAACATCTGTAATGTGCTGGGCATGGCAGAATATGTTTCTATATATCCGTTGACCAGGTCCTCAGTACATTGCTTTGCTGGACCCACAGAGTTCTTAAAAATACAAAAAGGTTATCGAATCATGTTCATTGCCGCATTATTAGTCAAAACGTAGTAACCACCCAATTTTAATCGTATCTCAAAAGATGAATGGATAAGTATTTGCACATAGTGGACTATTATCCAAGCTTCAAAAAGCAATGAAATTAGTACATGATGTATATGAGTGAATCTTGGGGACATTATGTTAAGTGAAATAAGCCAATCATACACACACATAAGCATGCACACATATGCAATGCTATGCCATCCCACCAATGAGCTAGCTACAAAAGTGAAATCTACAAGGAAAGGAGAAGAGCCGGTGCCAGCGGTTGGTGGAGACCGAATGCAGAACTGTTTAAGCTGGCAGGGGTGGAGGCAATTTCCCTTCTGCAAGATGAGATCTGCAGAGCTATTGCACAGCAAGCTGAAGATACTTAGCACCACTGAAACTGTTGGCTGAAAAATGACTAGGATGGTAAATTTTATTTTATGTGTACTGCAGTGCAAGTAAGAATGTATTTCAAATGTCTTGCTAAGAAATACAACCACTGAGAAGTATTACACAGAATCACATGGCTCCCATTACATCCTCTGATGTGAAGATCAGAGATCTCTGCCTAGCATCAGGGACAGTAGTCTTGCCCCCAGAATGGGGCTTGCCTTGGCACACACTTCTTAGTACCTCGAAGACATCACTGCTCATCATCAAGGTTGCTTCAACCAACTGCCCTGAGCAAAAGGAAACACAGGCTGCTTTAAAGTGGCAGCTTTCATGCGCATGCAATAAGCTGCAAGACAACTCATTTCTAGCTCAGTGCACTGCACTGGTCCCACAGGGAAAATAGTACTGACTTTGACATCCCATGGGTCCCACCCAAAATAGGTCCAGGTGGTCCTCAGAGCTAAAAAAAAAAGCCACCGTGGTGGAAGCCTAATACAAGAGTCTAGGTCTAACAACAACAAAAAAAGAGTCCAGGTCTGACACTGCTAGAGGGAGTGGCACAAGTGACTGCAAACAAGGAACCAGGTATCAAACACAATTAGTAAATTCAAATGGTAGACCTGTGGGTGACACAGCTTAGAAACATGCTCTAACAAGAAGAACCTGCTAACCAGAAGTGCAACGACCAACAGCAAAAGAAGAGAGAGAGGCACAATGAATAATACTGAAGACTCCTATGCAAAGGTGCAAAAACCTTTGCCAACCTCAGACTTAACTAAGGAAAACATTGAGAACATGGGGGATACAGAATTCAGAAAATTCATTATAAGGCTTCTTATAAAGTGAGAAGCACATACAGGAATTTAAGGAATACAGGAAGTGGCAACACTGAAACAAAATCAAGCTGAATTATTAGAAATGAAGGACACAATGGAGCAAATTTAAAATTCCATGGAAAGTCTCGGTAGCAGAATGAATGATGCAGAAGAAAGAATCTCAGAATTGGAAGGTATTTCTTGCCACAATGGGAAAACAACAGAAAAGCTGGAAATAGAGCTCACTCGGGTCAAAAAAAGTCTTCAAGAATAAAGAGACACTATTAAAAAAAAGGTTAAATGTAACAGTCATGGGAGTTCCGGAAGGTGCAGAAAGAGAAGGTGGGTTTGAAGATGTATTCAACGAAATATTAAATGAAAACTTCCCTAACCTGGAGAAAGAATTGGGAAACAAAATACAAGAGGGGCACTGAACTCCTAATAGGATTGGCCAAAATCAATCATCGTCACAACACATGATAATCAGGCTCTCTTTGGCTGACTATAAGGAAAGGATTCTGAAATATGCATGTGAAATTAACATGCATGTTGAATCAATTAACATTTAGAGAATTCCCAGTCAGACTCACAGCTGTAGAGGAAACTCTACAGGCCAATGAGAATGGGGTGACATACCCCAGATTTTAAAGGGGAAAGTTGTCAGCCCAGAATAACCTACCCAGCAAAGCTTTACTTTGTCTTTCAAAGGCAAATGTGGAGAACACCCCAATAAAATGACAACAAAAGATTAAAGGAAGCAATGAGCAAACCATTGCTAAAGTGATAAGACCAAATTACCACCTATCCATGTCAACCCTGAATGTAAATGGCTTAAACACACTGACCACATGTCACAGATTGAAAAGAAAACTCATCTATTCATTGCCTACAGGAGACGCATCTTATCAGCAGAAAGTATCTCATGGGTTCCAATGTTTCTTCTTTTACTTTCATTTCTTCAAAACAGTTTTTTCCCTCATATTGAATTCTTTACTGACTCAGAGTTAATATGGTAGCAACACTTTCTTCAAGAAGGTTCTTGATTTCATGTCTTTAGCAATATATTAGGCATTTGTAGCCTGTACTTTAACTTCATGGTGTTGTAAATTTCTTTTTCTTCCTGTTGTTGATTTTGTTTTGTGGCTTTTCATCTAAGGGGATGTATAGTGTAATGGAGACTATCATCTCCAGAGATGAGAATAAAATGAAGTGTGCATCTCTATTCCAGACCAAAATGGACTCCCAATGAAACCGTGAAATACACCTTGACAATAAGATGCTGGACTCTCTGCCACTGTCCGTGCCAGCAATATCAAGACACACTTAAATAGCAGAATGATGGACTTACAACTGTTTATGAAGAACTATACTATCATAATAATATAGGGAAAATCAGTGGAGTGATTTCGGGAGGGGTAAGGGAAAGTCCAGAGCCTATGAAAATGTATCATAAAATGATAATAAAATGAAAAAAAAGTCAAAAACAAAAAGAAAACAAACCTATCACGAGAGAGTGAAGTTCACCTTGGCTGGGAGAAGAGCTGTCCCAGAAAGTGGCTGCTCCTTTGGACTGGGTCCTGGGGGAAGACAGGATGCCTTGGATCTGGTGGACATTGAGTATGAATACAATAGGAACGTTTCCATGCCACTGAGGTTTGGGGATTTGGGATACTGTGGACTGGATGAGCCTGCTCTGAATGGCATAGTTACTAGCCAGAAGCTGAAGAGCCAAGAAGCAACAGCCTTAACTACTGAAAAGGGAGAGAGCCGAGTGCTAAAGTGGGAATGGGCAGGAGACAGTGGTGTTGTGTTCCGTCTCATGAGGGAAGTGCAACTCACAACAGGTTGAGTCCCAGCTGTTATTATTCCTAACCTGAAATACAGACTACATTTGGGATTTTTTTTTGTTGTTTTTGGAAATCATTTGTCAACATTCATATCCTGCAGATTTTTTCTCTTTCAACGGAATTTCTGTTGCTGACAGTGTGCTAAAATGGGAAACAAATGCTGTCGTAAACTAATGTAAATCTAGTAGAAAGGTAGCCTGTTGCTACGTTTATAGCACAGCACTAATTAGCAGGCTATAAAATACTACGGATCACTTTAAGTATTTTGTAACAAAAAATGTGTTCTTGAAAGCCTTTCTGCTTGTTTTTTAGGTACTCATCAAGATCATCTATGCTTGAGTTGCCGACCTAGCATCAGCTTTGTAGATTTTATTTATTCTGCAGATCTCTGCCTGCAAACAAGTAGTATTCCTATCATTGCATGAGGCTGGAAATAAGGCAGGCCCACCAAAAGGAAAATGCATTATCCCACTGGATTATTACTTAAAGATGGTTATGATATACAGAAAACAATGTATACAGCATTCCTTCCACTGTATATGAGAAACATCCCATAGACTTGAGTATGATGTCATTTCGGGGTGTTAGGATCTTGAGTGAGTTTAACTTTCTGTTCTGTAAATCTATTTTTCCCCCAAAAATTCCTGCAAAGAATATTTTCTCTTTAAGCACTAACATGTAGATGTTGGTAAAATGCAGAGTACTACTGTTGAGAGTTTTCAATGCTGATGTCTTCCAAGGGGTGACAGTGAAACTGGCATTTACTTTCCAAATACAGAATTTTAAGAACATATGCTTGCTGTGATTAATTATACAAAACTCAGTATGTTTCTCAACTCTTTTTCTTGGCAGCCTGATGGCGATAACATTACTTACAGGAGAAGTGAATGTTATCAGCAAGAACTGGAAGGTACACTGTGCACTTGGACTTCAACTGAGATGATCAACAACCTTGGCAATTAGCTGCTTAAACCTGCGACACGATGCAAAAATCAAGTATCTGAAAGGTCTCTCCTCTCCAATAATGATACACATTTGTCTTGCGATCACTGAAGTGATTGCACATGGATTTAGTTTTTTGATCATAGGAAAGTGACTCAGTATTCTAAAACAAATCATCTTTAAAATGATCTAAAAGTCAGAAAAGACCAGCCCTGGAGGTCCAGCTGGGGTGCTGAGGAAGGTTTTTACTTGTTTTCTGGGAATTTCCTTCACCAACATTTCTTCTGCTTTGGATAATAAAAATATCTGTGACTGTAAACTATAAACAGAACATTGACAACTGTTCAGGGGAATCAGAGGCAAAAGGGAGAGATTTTCCAGAGTTGTCAAAGCTCTCACTAAATCAAGCTTATAAGTTGTACACATTTAGCCACAAGATTTACATGATTCTATATTAGCTGAAATTTCCTCTTTGAATTCTGGTAACATTGCATCTTATTTTATCTTTCTTTGGAGCCTACATAATGATAAATTACTTTGCTGGAACCCAAAGACAGGAAAAAACTAATTCATAAATCTGAGGAGGCACGTTATGAAGCATTGCATTCCACAGTTGTGTGTGTGATTTGTGGTTCACAAACACAAGCAAGTTCCACCCATGAGTGGGATGTGAAACACAGAACACTTAACAAATAGCATTGCATCACCTAGAGGGTAGTCCTCTTTTCGTCTCTTCAGTACACTGGAGAGAAAACTGAATCAGGGAACCAGTAGGTCTTTAATATCCCCTTGATACTATTATCACATGGAGGGAGCAGGTGCACGGGTTTGTATGGGAAAAAGAATGTTGGATTTTTCCATTGTATTTATTATTTTTAAACTTATTCTCTGTGTCTCCATGGCACAGATATAAAGTTAGATATCAAGAGTGGGACCAGCGTTACAAATGCTGGTTATGATGCCCACATTTCATATCAAAGTTCCTGGACCAATTCCCAGCTCCCGCTTTTGATAATGCAGATCCTAGAAGGCAGGACTGATGGTCCAGTGGATTTTGGTTCCTGTCATTCATGCACATAATGTGGGCTAAGCTTCCAAATCCCAGTCCTTGTCGCTGAGGAGATGTGGAAAATAAACCAATGGATGGGAGCACTACGTATCTCTTATGCAAATTTGTGTATATAAGGAGGAAATCTAGAATAAAAATTTTATAGAAGCTTAATTAAAAATTGTTGTCAGATGTAAGAAGACGATATTATGTATATATTACCTGAGAGGCCCATATGAATGGCAAAAACAAAGAAGGTGAATTTAATACAAAACTTGCAACTCCTTGTATTAAAATCCATGCTGAGCTGTAACTTACATGAGATGATTATCTCATTAACTTGCACACATGAAGACTTTAGAACTTCCAAATTGTGCATTGGAGGCACAAATACTCATTTTATTAAGTGCCTCTGAACTCTTCTCTCATTGTTTCAGTGTTCATCAGTTCGCATTTCCTACCCTTCGCTTCCTGAAGACACACTGCTTCCTGAAAAGCGGGCAAGTGATTCTGGCTCCACTCAATGGATGAGCACTGCCTTCAGGAAAGCAAAAACCAAGAAGCCAAGCCAATAGCATCATTTAGTATCGCTCTGTTTTCCCAGTGTGTGCCATGCACAACAATTAGCAAAGACATAAAGTTGCTAGCCTTGTCCGCAGGGAGGAGTCTGGGCATATGATCTAGAACAAACCAATCAACTCTAACAACACAGCATGAGTCAGGCACAGACGTTCATTAGAAACAATCCAATATTAAGCTGACCCGACTCTGAGTGGAGAATCTATAAAGAAGTCGCCCACATGTCTTGGTGTCTCTGACACAAAAGAGCCTCTACGGTGCAGTGGTCACACTGTCCACACCGAAGGAGTCTGGTTAGAATGAAGATTGGGAGGAGCAGATACAAGTGACCAAGTGGTTATTCAAGAAGTACTTACTAGGCAGAAGCCATGATGACTCAGACAAGGGATACAGAACTTGGGATAGAGCAATGATCGATGCAGGTGGCGGTGACAGCAATAACACACACACACACACACACACACACACACACACACACACACACACGATGACCTAAGTGCACAGAGCAAGAGAGGGGCAGAGGCAGGAGGTGAGTGACTGGACTTTACCATGCGGTGGTCAAGTTTTACAGAGGCTATGCAGAGACCTGAAGGAGGTGGGAGCGTGCAAGGAGAGTCTATTGAGAAACTCTTCTAGGCAGAGGGAACGGCGGAGCAGAAGTCCTGACGTGAAAGTGGCATCATGTGGTAGAAAATACTAGAAT